>NW_022631015.1:11913672-12211575 GCF_010015895.1 Lontra canadensis
TTCTTCTTCTTCTTCTTCTTCTTCTTCTTCTTCTTCTTCTTCTTCTTTTTCTTCTTCTTCTTCTTCTTCTTCTTCTTCTTCTTCTTCTTCTTCTTTTTCTTCTTCTTCTTCTTCTTCTTGTTTTCTTTTTTCAGATCAGAGTGATGTTGAAGTCTTGGTAAAGCTAAAAATATTTATATCAACACGACTTCTGTGAGCACGGGATCAGACACGTGGTAAGCATTCAGTTACTCTATGTTGGCTAAATTATATGACTACATCAACCAATGGTGCTCACACTTTAATCTCTTTATTATCCTCATTTAATCACAGAATCTAATCATTATATCGAAAATTCCATGAAAGGGAGCTAGAGAATAATCCTCAGCCTGAACCATTGCCTGTGGGAATCCGCTATGCTCTTGCCTTTGTCAACACTGATTTCCTCCCTCCTTCGAATGGTCCAATGGAATTTCGGTGAGTGCCCGTCTGCCTGTTTCTCTCTTGTGATGTTGAACCATCATGGCAGCCGTCGGGATAGACGAAGACAGATCTATGCCCCAAGCTCTAATGGATAATTAAGGTGAAGTAAAATATACCCAGTCACATCATGTCCTCTGAGATGATATGGGATGAAAAATAAAATTATATGCAATTTGACTGCTCTGCATCTGATATTTAAAACTCAGAGTCATGGCAATCCGTCCGTATCTTAATCCACAGATTTCACCCTCCATCACCTTTGGGTGAAATCTATTTGTAGTGGCATTTGGTCAGAAAGCTCTTGAGCAGAAAGGGCTGTCTGTAGGGTGTGTTTTATTTTTAATTCCATGTAATTACTCAAGTTGTGCTAGTTCACTGCCTGATTGAGTGTAGACTGAGGTAACCTGACAGATATTTTCCAACATGTCTTGGCAATTGCCTGGTGCCCCACCAAAGGCTTCACTGTGAAGAAAAACCGAGTGTAACCTGGTCCTGTTTGGAGGGTGCTCAGTTTTGGGAATTGCGGTGGTGGAGTTTCTAGGCATCAAGGACTCTATGAGTAAGAGGGTGGATAGAGCCTCAGTACCAGAAAGTATCACAAATCTCAAAGAAATTTTCACAGTTATAGCAGCACCGCTGTTCCTATTGGAATGTGAAGGACTCATGTTCTTCTTCAGAAAAATAAACCCTTTGGGAAAAGCCAGCTCCTGATATTGAACTGACTTGGAAGGAGGGGGCACAAAGTCTGTAGTTTAGGTTTATTTTAATAATAGTTCCAGAAAGCCTCCACCACAGAGTAAATGGAAGAAAAAATGTTAAAGGAGACTATTCTATGCTGAATTGTCTCTCTTCCCTCCTCCCCCAGATTCATATGTTGAAACCCTAATCCCAAGTGTCTCAGAACGTGACCATATTTGGAGATAGGGTCTTTTAAAGGGTAATTAAGTTAAAATGAGGTCATCAGGGTGGGCCCTAATCCAACAGGACTGGTGCCCTTATAAGAAGAGGGAATTCAGACACAGACACGTAAAGAAGGAAGATGAGAAAACACAGAGAGAACACAGCCATCTGCAAGCCAAGCAGAGCAGCCTCAGAAGAAACCAGCTCTGCCAGCACCTTCCTCTCAGACTTCGAGCCTCCATAACTGAGAAAATAAATTTCTGTTGTCTAAGCCCCTCAGTCAGTGATAATTACTTCTGGCAGCTCTAGCAAACTAATACAGAGACAGAAGACCAAAGTCACTGTAGAGAAGTGGGGGTCAATCCTGCCATAAGGGTCATGAGGAGGGTGGAAAGTTCTGATAAAAATGAGTAGTGCAATGTTTTCACACTCAAATCCTGCTATGGAATTTTTCAGTTTTTCTGAACAAGAATTCTGAAAAGAATCTTCCAGAACCTTGGTTTACTCATCTTTCAAATGGGTCATATGATCCCTCCAGCAACCATGGGGACTTTTATGTCTTTTTTTTTTAACATGAATCTAGCCCAAAGGAGAAAAAAAAATTTAATGAATAAATCAGTGATTCTAGGAAAAGAGAGCAAAGGAGTTCTCCCTCTTCGGGGAGCTTACAACAGTTTGCCAGAAGATACTTTGCATGGACAAAGAAATACAAGGAGGAGGTGGGTAAGTGCAGAGCACTCAACAGAGTATGGGCTTTGAAGTTCCCGGAAGAAGAGATCTGGGATGATCATAGAAGTCTTTGAGGAAGATATGAAATTGACTTACTCTTTGAAAGTTGAGTGGTGACTGGATACCAAAAAAAAAAAAAAAAAAAAAAAAAAACAAAATAAACAAACAAAAAAAACAGATATGTCTCAAGTAAAAGCGAAGAGGTAGACAATACAATGTATGTTTCAGGGACAATAAGAAGAACCGCTCACCCATGTAGAGCCTTGTTCACACGGGAGAGAACACCTTTGGGTGCTTGTGTTGTAGGATAGTTCTTCATGAGCCTTAAGAAGGCAATAAGTGGTGGGAGGCAGAAAGAATTCTTCCAACTATTACAATCAATCTGGGCTATTACGAATTTTATTATAGCTAGTGGATGTCTTATCTTCCTGACCTCATGATTCTATCTCACCCCACTGACACTTTAGAGAGTGCATTATAGTTACCTATGCTCCATTTTAGAAGAAAAGATTTGCCAAAGAAGTGAATGAATAAACATGATTCCAAAAGGAATGTTTCCAGAGCTTTAAAATACCAGTTTCATTCCAATAGTATTCTGATGATGAATCTTGGTAATCTTGTCATCAAAATAGAAATCTGGATGATTGCCACTTGGCATTGCCCGTAGGCCTATTAAATCCATTCTGTATGTCTTTGAAAGCAATGACTGTGTTTTAAAAGTTAAGCTTTTAATTCAGATTGACCTTTACTTTAGTAATCCAACTGATTACATTTTATTATACCGTCAATCTTCTAAGAATGCAATCAATAGATAGTTGTTGAACTCCTACCATGCACAGAATTAGCTTTAGGGAAGAAATAACCCTAAAATAAACCTAAAATAATTGCTGGTGATGCAGTGTGATGTCTATGTTTTCTGTTAACACCATGGAGGGCTCCAAAACCCTGGCAGTAGATGACTGCTTTATTCAAATTGAAATAGGAATTGGTGGAGAAGTTGGGATTTTGAAGATGGTGAAAGAGATCAACTCATAGATTTATTGAGGATGACATTACATGGAGAAATCTGTCATCTCTGCCACTCACTAGCATCTGTACCAATGAGGAACAGGAAGGGAGAGTGAAGGTAAAATCTAGATCAATTACATGTGACTCCTTATTAACCATCTGGACTAGAGCCTCATGGGTGTGGCTGTTGAGGGAAGCTTTGTTGGAAAAAGCATAGGGATAGGAGAGAGTAATAAGTATTAAGAGAAAGCAGAAGCTCACAGTCTAGAGTTTGGCTTTACTTTTAAGGGCAATGGAGAGTCATTGGTGTCCTCAGAGTAGAGGTCTAATAAGATGCGAATTACATTTGGAGAAAATTATTTTAGCAGTCATTTTCAGAATGCATCTCAAGAAGCAAGAAGGCAGGCTGGATGAGATATTGATCATTTGAATGAGAGCGGATTATAAACTATTGTCAACAAGAGTGATGATGGGGAAGAAGGGAAGACTACAGACAATGTTGACCTATAGAACAGAACAACCAAATGTGGAGAAAAGTAAAATAAGACCAGGGTGGCTGAAACCTAGTTGACATGAAGCATAGAGAGGCTGCCTGTAGAATGAGCTGTTTCAAAGGTCATTTAGGACAACTTCCGAGGAACAGGATGAGAAAAACAATCAGCTAGTGTCCTAAGTATTGTTGCTTATGTCTTACTATGGTTGTGGAAGAGTATGTGTGCCTTTGACACATGCATGAATTGATCAGAGCTAGAGTTCCTGACTTCCTTCTCATAAAGAGGCTAACGAGCCACAGAACTGTCATTGAACATCATCCTGAATAGCTATGGCTTTATGTCCCACGGTCTTCAAAATCCAAATCTCGCTACCAAGTCCCACCTTAAGTTGAGTAAAACGGGGCACTTCCTTTGCATTTGTGAGGGTTCACACTGCCTACCATGCATGGTTTGAAGTCATGCCACTGGATTAGGCTGCCAGGTGAAGAGCTACTTTTAAAGGTAAAAATAATAATAAGGATGATGATGAAAAATAAATACATGCTCCAGGAGGAGTATGCCAACTTGGGAGTATATCCCCTCAACCTTTCACCGCTAGACAAGAATTCTGAAAATTCCTCTTCGCTTTAAGCATTAAGGTGGCAGATGTAGTGGAAAAAGAAAGAGGACACAATTAGAGAAGATCTCATTTGTCATTTGTAGGTCTAAGATCTTAGGAAAGGACACAGACTTGGATTCTGTAAAATGAGATTCTACTCGTGAGGCTTCTCAGAAATTTCTTCCTATGGTCTATGCACTAAATGACAGCCGTCATTACTGATCTTGCCATTGTTGTTGTTGCTACTCTTATAACACCATTGCCCTGCCATAAACTTGTGCTCTGTGACTTTGCTTAGGTGTTTCCTGCACTGAGGTGGGAGAACATAAATTCTCGGGCTTGTCTAGGGGTTTGGCCTTTTCCCAATTCTAATTTTGGGTCATTTTATTTTTATGGAAGATCAAGGAAGAAGCAGATTTATTTCACAGAATGCTTTAAATGACAGCCGTCTTTCGACAGGAAAATTTGGTTGAGAGCACGCCACTTCAGATGGAAAGGCGTGGATGGCGGCGTGGAGTGGTGTTGAATCCACAGAGCTTTGTAATGATCAATAACGACAGACTGCGATAAAAACGTACTCAGGCTTCCCATGTGTTTTATGGATTTGGACTGGGACCAGGAACCTACTTTCTCAGATTAGGGAGTCTCATTTGGGTTCTCAGGCTCTTTTTCTTAAAAACTTCCCAATTTGGTCATCAAGCCATATGCCACCTATGGACAGCAGATCTCCTTTCAGATAAGCAGTCTACAAGCTGCTATTTGGGGCAGAAATCCATGTTCTGGGTAATAGGTCTGGTGTCTGTAGGAACCCTCCCTGTGCTCCAGTATGCTGGCCTCACCTCACTTCTCTGACTAAATCTACATTCACAGCTGAAGTGCCTGCCTCCTGGAGAGAAGTTGGGGGCATGCTTCCAACTCCCTCAGGGACTTGGTGACCTTTGATGAGCCACAGATACATTTTGTGCCTTAGAGACAAGTCACTCCCCATTACTACCCTCTGACACGTGCTGTCAGAATTGGAAAGCTCTGGAAGATTCTCAAAATGCAGACCTAAAATAGTCATTATAATTAATAATAGTAATTAACTTTCATCATAGGTGAGTCATCTATACCTTCAAGTTTCAGTGATAATTTGTTTCAGAGTCACCCCTTAGCATTTCCTTCTTCACTCGGGCTCACTCATCATAAAAGGCAAGTTATATTTTAATCTTATTTTTTCCAGCTTTATGGAAATGTAATCAACAAACAGTGTATATATTTAAGGGGGACATTGCTATAGGTATGCATTGTAAAATGATAACTATAATCAAGCTAATTAACAAGCCAATCCATCCCCTCACATAGTTACTCTGTGTGTGTGTGTGTGTGCGTGCATGTGTGTGTGTGTGTGTGGTGAGAACATTTCAGATCTACTCTCTTAGCAAATTTCAAGTGTATAATATAGTATTGTTAACTAGTATAATATAGTATTATATTATAAGTGTATAATATAGTATTGCTACCGCACTGTACATGAAGTCTCCGAAACTTATTTATCCTTTATAACTGAAACTTTGTGTCTACCCTATGACCACATTCTTCCCATGTCTCCCATTCTCCAGCTCCTGGCAACCACCATTCTAGGGTACATTTTAAGGAAAATATTCTTAGCTTTTGAAAGGAGCAGAAAGAAGTATTCCTACCATATATTTAATGCATGTGGATGGCTGCTTTTGCAAAGTAATTTTTTTCCTTTAAACCACAATGAAAAAATAAAAGGGTGAATGTTTTTTAAAGTCATCTAGAATTATGTATCTGTAATTATGTCAATACTGGTATTTTTGCTTTTAAATTCCTTCGGTGCTCGACAGGGCAGCTTATCTCTGTGAAATGTTTCCTTCTTCCTCTGTCCAATAACAAATGGATAGGAAGTTCAAGCATTTGCACTTTTTCTTTGAAGCAATGGCCCTAAACCGGCCAAGCTGTTCCATCAGCTACAATTTTTATTTCCCCCCGATAAAGTTTTAGTCTGTGTTCATGAACAGACACATAACTTATCAATAACCACCTTCTCGGCAGAGAGAGGCGGAGTTGGTTTGTTAAAGAGAATAAGCTGCTCTCCTGGTCTTTCTTCCCACGACACATTGCCCAATTACTTCACATTCTTTGAGCGTAAAATAAACACAAAAAGTCTGTTGAGATACTGCGGTGGTTATTTATTTTTCAAACGTAATAAGAAAGTGAGGAGGGATGACCTTTTCCCAGGACAGGAAACAAAATTAGACCTGACAGTGATACATTATCGATTTTCACAACTATGAAAATATTCCAGAAAGCAAGCGGGTTCCCTGTGCATTCAGGTGACGGGCCAAGCTCGCCTGCGAAGTCATAAAACCCAAGTCCTTGTAAGTTAGGGCTGAGTTAATTTTCTGTTGACTTGCAGAGTTTCATTGGCTCCGGTTAGTTTCATAACCATGCATAATCGTGTCCACTTTCTTCCTCCTCAAATCCAGCTACCTATACCTGACCATGATGCTCTTCTTGATGCAGGTAAAAAGAGCATGGGGACTCTGAAAACGGGTTTCGCTGAGGGACGTGCCATGGTAAATTTCCTTTGTGAAGCGGAGTCAAATAACTTTACCTTCCTATTATTTCCATCTCTTGTACAAAAGCCACAAATACAGCTTCTCTTACCCAAGAGTGTTATAACCATGAAAATGCAAGGTCAAGTTAAAAGACAACTGTATGTACATATACATACCAGCCCTCTCCCCCCATCCCAGAAAGAAAACCTGTCAACGGTGCAGGGAGGAAACATAGAGGTTTCAGACCCTTTTATTTTTCTCTAATCACAATCTTGCGTTTGGTTTAAGTGGCTGTGTATTAACTGTATATATTATTAACTGTATTAACTGTATATATATTAACTGTATAAGCCGGGGGTGGTCAGGGGCAGCAACAGGTGAAGATTCAGAAGCACAAGGTTATCTAGAGCTGAAGAAAAAGATTTCTTTTTTCTAGATTTTATTTATGTGTCAAAGAGAGAGCACGAGCCAGGGAGCAGAAGCAGAGGGAGAGGGAGAAGCAGACTCCACTGAGTAGGAAGCCCGATGCGGGGCTCGATCCCAGGACCCTGGGGTCCTGACCTGAGCTGAAGGCAGATCCTTAACTGACTGAGTCACCCAGGCGCCCCCCGAAAATATATTTCTAGACCTTGTATGGACAATGCAAATTCTAGCAAAGGGAGAAAGTAATAAAACCAGCTACATACAGCTCTCCTTTCAGAGCTTAAAGGACTAGAGATCATTGTTTGTTTTTGTTTTTATTTATTCATTTGACAGAGATCCCAAGTAGGCAGAGAGGCAGGCAGAGAGAGAGGAGGAAGCAGGCTCCCTGCCGAGCAGAGAGCCCGATGCGGGGCTCGATCCCAGGACCCTGGGATCATGACCTGAGCTGAAGGCAGACGCTTAACCCACTGAGCCACCCGGGTGCCCTATTGTCTCGTCTTGTTTTATAAAAGGGACAGATGCCAGGGAGAGGGATGGTCGCTGATTTCCAGATTTTTCAAAACCACAACACCGGGAGAGTTCTGGTGGGAGCCCCACAAGGACTGGATTCACCCTCGTCCTCTCTCTGGGTGGCAGTTGGATGATGAGAAGAAGAAGCCCCGTCATCATCACGCTCTTTGTGAGGAGCTTCAGCAGCAGGCAATCTACTGCGCGTATTCAAGCTTCGTGAACACTGGTTTGGAAGATAGAAAACTGGTAAAAGAGGGAAGTGTGAGACACGGCGTAGAGTGTTACAGCCAAAGCCTGTAAAGCCAAGACATGTGCAGGCTAGAGTCAGATCTTCAGGATGAAGGTGTGGGTTTGCATGGCCCGGGTGTCGGATTTCGATATTGGTGCCATCCAGGCTGACGGTAGCTCTGGGAGAAGCCACAAGTAACACGCCCCAGTCCAGATCCGTCCAGATCCACTACTACTGCTTCCCAACCATTCCCATCACGAAGATCTCCTGGGCGTCATCAGCAGTAGCAGGAAATCAGGATAATATTTTGAGGGTTAAGCTCTCATGCTTTTAAAATCCAGATAGCACATTTCCTTGTATTAATAAATACAGGTTTTCCATGGGTTTTCCTTAATTTTGTCTCCCTCTCCAACCCCTTTCTTGTCTCATAATCATGTTAGGACCAGGTCTCTGGATAATTTCAGAGATGAGCAAAGGTTTTCTGGGATGATGGCTAGAATGCCCGATTTTCTCTGGGAATAGATTTATACATTTTATTAGAAAGTCTAGTTTCTGATTGTGCATTTGTGCCTGTGCTTTAGATTTCAAGGTTGTGGCTGCTTTCCTTTCCAAGTGAGATTTTTCTGGTTGCTCAAACGGCCTGATACCCTTCGCTTAAAATTTCAGTGCATAAATTTCTTTTTTTTTTAAGATTTTATTTATTTATTTGACAGAGAGAGAGATCACAAGTAGGCAGAGAGGCAGGCAGAGAGACAGGGGGAAGCAGGCTCCCCGCTGAACAGAGAGCCCTATGCGGGGCTCGATCCCAGGACCCGGGGATCATGACCTGAGCTAAAGGCAGAGGCTTAACACACTGAGCAACCCAGGTGCCTCCACAGTGCATAAATTTCTGTCCGTTGCCACCACAAGTAAACAACTCCCCTCCTCCTACTGAGCGAGGCACTTCATCTGTCAGTCATTGCAAATTAGCATGTGGGATAAGATGACACCAAGACAAAATATCCTGTTAGACCCTGTGGTTCACCTTCTCCTTCAGGGCTTTGTTGTTTTTCTTTCATTTTTTGGTCCTGGATAAAGCATTTGAGAAATTCTTGATGGGAGCATAAATATTATTGTGGTGAAGACTTATTCTTTTCTGGGAAGGAAACAGCCAATAAAGATCCACCAAAATGTTTCAGTCAGAAAGCAGCAACGTGTTTTCCAGTTCTGAAGCAACTGAGTTGTCTGCACACAGGAGCCGTCCTCCTTTTTTACTGAAAGACAGCTGTCAATGGGCAAAGAACTGTTCCAACTTTCTATTAGGACAGGGTCTTTTCTCACACAATGGCTCCTTGACCTTCTGAGGGAAATCTCTAATTAGCTGGCTGGGCAAATTCCAAGTGAGGATTTGTCACTTAGCAGGGAGAGAATAGCCCTGTTGTCAGTTCTTAGTGGAATATAAATCATTCCAGAGAGGAGCGAAAGAAAAAAAAAAGTTTTTTTTAGTCTTTGGTCATAAGTTTTACACACAGCCATCTTTCTAACAGGTCCTCTGAGATACGAGCCTAACAGGGCTTTCCTTCTTGGTTAAACCAGACACCAACAGAAGATGGAAGGGGTACTTAGAGACAGACCTATTTCTCTCCATTCTGCTCCCTGTCTCTCTCCTGAGGAGAGGTTCCAAGGAGACAAGTACGCTAGAGACACAGATAAAAGCAAGCTTCCTGGGAGGGTTCCTTGAGGACCCAGAGATCTTAAATAGACTTTGCTAAAGCAAAAGAACGTTCAGAGGAAAGGCCCTCATACCCAAAGCTGTACGCTCCTCTGAGACTTTTGTTAAGGGATAGAAACCTAACTCAATTTAGCTTAGCAAAAGAAAAGCAAAGCAAAGAGAGAAAAAACTTCTAGGAAATCAAGATACGATTGGATCTTGGATTTGAAGGCTGTCCTCAGCTATGCTCATGCCTGATCTACTCCTACACTCACAAGTCCCTCGCAACCCCAAGTCTACACACAACTGTGAAATTGTGATCTCAGAGGAAAAAGATACCATTCTCTTCTAGTAGTTCTGGCAAGGGTCACGAGAGGGCTCAGATGAACTTGGGTTGGATCTCCTTCCTTTGCCCCAATCAGTCTTTGTGGCCTGCAAGATGGGTGGCCAGAATTGATCAAGAGTCCATTCCTAAGACTAGTGGGGAGTCAGACCAAGGTGGGAATTTAGGAATCACCTGAACCACTTTGCACTGAGAGGTATTATTATAGACCAAGGTAGAGTTGGTTCCCTGAGGAGGTATTAGAAATACAGAAAAACATATATTCACTGCACATATGGGAAGACCACAATGGGGCACTCATTGAAAGACATCATTTACTTCTCAGCACTGGGAGAAGTTGAGGGTTCTGGATGAGGCTTACATAAATCATATGTCAGTTACAGGGTGGAGCTGTGGATTCAATTTCGAGCAATTTCATGTACTTTGCTGGATAAGACTGTGAACTCAGGGCATGCCTGGCTGGCTCAGTTGGTTAAGCATCAGATTCTTTATTTCAGCTCAGGTCATGATCTGGATGGTGAAAACAAGCCCTGGGTCGGGCTCCACGTGTATGGAGCCTGCTTAGGATTCAGTCTCTCCCTCTCCCTCCGCCTCTCTTCCCCAGGCCTGTGTACTTTCTCTCTCTCTCTCTCTCTTTCTCTAAAGAAATTAAAAAAAAAAAAAAAACTGTGAACTAGGTTATGTTAAGTACTTATTCTTCCCAAACCGTCTGATCCTGATCTCCCATACCTGAGTAATGACATGAGCATGTTACCCCTCATTCTTTCTTTAAATGACTCACCCTATGATTTAAACCCTGAAAAACTTCAAGGAAATTGATGATTAATATGAACTAAAATGAGTGCTGTTACCAGACAAGGCAGGTATGTTTCAAGAGAAGCTATCCCTTCACCTTGTGGCTTCCAGACTTTGAGATTTTCGTAGATTGTCAAAATGAGAGAAAGAGCACTATTGAGGAAGCAGAGGTGAGGAGAAGGAGAGAAGTGGGGAGGAAAGAAGAAGGGAGAAGAAGGGAAGGGAATGGGAAAAATTAAGGATGTGTTTAGGATGTTTAAGCATTTTATTTTGGTAAGTTAAGGACCTTAAAAATAGCCATAATAACACTACTCTTTGATGTCACCAAAATGTAATAAAAGAAAGGATATTTTAATGCCAAGAAATTTGAAAAGGGTTTAGTTTCATATTCAAAGAAAATTCTTTAAATTTAAAAAATCACAACTTTTTGGGAAAACTCACTGAAATGTCCTGAATTAGCCAGTTATTACCTCATCCCAAAGCAGTCCTTGCTAAAGATTAGTATTTGAGAACCTCAGTGTTATCCCAAAGAAGTTAATGGTGGGAGTTTGGGGGCTATGGCTCATCCATGAGAGAATTTATGGCCACCATGCCCTCATACCAGGAAAATAAATAACTCTTCTATCTATCAAGACCTGGCTTTGGTTTAAGCCTTGGATTCTGGCAGAATTTACACATAACAGGATCATCCTTGAAAAGGACCTTTTATCACTCAGCACAACCTGCTCTTTCCATAGAAGGGGAAACTGAGGCTCAAGAGGAACAGAGACTTGGCTGAGACCACACTCTACAGATAAATCCCTTAGCTAAGGTAGAACTTGTACAAACAGGACTCCATTGGCATTCAGACTGAAGGCAAAGAGAAGGGAGAAGGGTGGGAACCTGAAGATGAACACATCCTGGGTGGGCCCAGTGGAAAAATGGGTGATGACCACAGGTGACAGGGAGGATTCTGGACCAGCAGGTGGAGCACTTCAGCAAAAGAGAATATTGTGGAGGGAGGGAGCCCAGCCTGGCCATCTGGGGACTTGCCTTTGAGGTGTAGCAGTGAAGACGGTGTGGACCATATTTTGGACCTGGCAATTTCCAGGCAAACCCCATGATGTCTAAGCAAGACACTTCTCTCAGGAACACTGGATTCCAAGGCTGATTATCAAGATGGGAGTTTGTGCCCCCTGAAGAACAGGTCAGGGTAAGGGTCCCTGTAGCAACAGCAAGACAGATTTGATTGGCTTCAGAAAGCCAGGCCAGTGGGTGGGACAAGGTAATTCTGAAATGAAGATTAGAATGTTAACAGCAGAAGGAATGTTTTACGTTGTAAATGTGCAATTGCGGGGGCGGGGAGGGAAGAAATCTGTAGGATTGTTTTCCCAGTAAAATGGCTGTTATCTTTAATATCTTCCTGTCTCTTGAACTCCATTGTTGACAAAGAGAAGCACGTTTCAAGCACAGAGTGAGAAAAGGCGTGGTCCCATGTGGATGCAGGGGGGGCATTTGAATGAGACCGTGAAATCATAAGCCATTTAGAAAGAAAAAGAGACAATTTTGGTGAAACCATGGAGAAAGACCAAGACTGGCCCTTAGGAGAGCTGGAAATGAGCAGAGAGTAGAGAGGCAAATTTTCAAAGGCTCCTAAAAAAAAAAAAAAAAAAAAATCCCAGCATAAAGCATGGGAGGAGGGAGGATATCATTAAGCATGATGGAAATCCGGATGGACATTCAACCTTGCAGCTAATTCTCAGATTTGAAATCCGGTAGATCTATGGAACCCTGCCATATGTACTAAGGGACACCAAGGACATTAGGCCTAAAACCAAAAGAGGTGGTCTAAACCTCGGGAATAGGAATAGTTTAACTTTTTGAAAGACTTTAAAAGGGAAAGCTCAGACTGAGCCCCAAGGATCCTTCAAATCCAGTGGGCATAAACCCCACCAAGACTAAACCCAGTAGGAAATGCTTAAAATTCTTTCATGCTGTGAGATGATAGGAAGCTATACCTCAGGATTCCTTCACATGTACTCATGCCATCTCTAAACAGATTCACTGAGGCCCTGGGGAGTGGGGTCAGAAAGCGGGACCCCACCCATCCCTTTCTCCCAGAACACAGCAGTGCCCTGCCTATGGGAAATCTTTGGTGAAAATATTAGCCATCGAAACAAATAAAATATCCTTGTGACATTAATAATTAAATGTTCATATCTTCTACGACAAAAACAATGCTTGGAGCACGGCATTACTGGAAGTTCATGAAATGAACCCTCTTTTTTGGGTCAGTGTTTACTACAATCCTGATTGTTTCAGAAAGAAAACTTTATGAAAGGAAATCAAGAGCGTTTCTCCAACTCCACGGGTACAGCAATAACAGGAAACAAAACTCCTATTTCTGTAGTTTGTCAGATAAGAACTGAATAGTAGATTTTTTTGAAGGCATGTGGCAAATACTGTTAACGACATATAAATTACTGTCTATTGCATGGTCTTGGCTGGGTGACTTACATTGTAGCTTCTATTTCTGGTGGGGGAGACACAGGCATTTGTCTTTACTCCAGAAAATGGTAAAAAATGACAAGTTGGCAGAAGAGAGATTTTTGCTAAGAGAGCAGAGCCGCGTTAGCTCTGGTCATCCGGTAGAACCTCTCTGCCCAGAGAACATTCTAGATAGTGCATCTGAAACAGGGCAAAAGCCAATTCACGAAACAGTTGGAGGTCATTTCTAAGGGACTCCAAAGATACTGCAGTTCAGATGCTCTTTAAGAGTAGAAGAAAAAAGTGGCACCTCGTGGCCTCCTGGTCATTCCTTTGACTATGCAAGGAGAGGCCTTTCTTCAGTTCAGCCCAGGGCATATTTGCTTATTACATATTTTAAAATTCGAGTACAATAGCCAGCTGGTCTATTGCAATGTTACTTCCCTAAACTTTTCTCAAGTTATGTTGCAACAGCAAACATAATTAGGGAGGTATGCGTGTTTCATTTTAAAGTTTATCTTCTCCAGTGGTTTTGAAAAAGACAGGAAAGTGAGGTCAGAAACCCAGTGAGTCATTTAAGACACAAAATCTCCCAAAACACACTCGCTGAGCATATATTGATATTGAAATATGTACATTGAGGGATTTTTTTTTTTAGGTGATAACACAGAAGTCCTTTTTTGTCATGGTTTTCAGCTTCTTAATCATGACAACTGATGATCAGTTTCCTTGTTTGCTCAGACATCATTGATACCATCCATGGTGGACAAGGCAGAGAGTAAAGGATTTTTAATATGCGGTTACATCAACAGTTGTGAAATGTTACTGAGACCATTTGTTACAACCACTTGAGAACTGTAAAAATATAACTTAATGCACCAAAATCCCATCCCCAAATTCAGATTCAGTCACTGCTTACATTTTGCTGTATTTTGCTATATTTTGCTATACACCTACTTTCTGTCTTTACTAGACCACTTCTTTTTTTTTTTTTTAAGATTTTATTTATTTGACAGACAGAGATCACAAGTAGGCAGAGAGGCAGGCAGAGAGAGAGGAAGGGAAGCAGGCTCCTTGCCAAGGAAAGATTTGGGGCTCGATCCCAGGACCCTGAGATCATGACCCAAGCTGAAGGCAGAGGCTTTAACCCACTGAGCCACCCAGGTGCCCCTTTACTGGATCACTTCTATCCACAATTTCACAACCTGCTTTTCTCTCACTCACCTTCATGTCATGAGCAAGCGCCTATGCTCTTAAAATTCTATGCAAAGATCAACTTTATAAATGGGTTCGTTTTATATGGATAGGTCAGAACTGACACACTAAAGTTGTTTGCAGTGTTTCTTATTATCAATAATTCTATGTAAAACATCTTTGGAAATATACCCTTTTCCCTATTACTTAGGATTTCCTCAAGATCCTTAGGAGTAAAATTACAAGTTCAAAGATATAAATGTTTAGAACTCTTGATACATATTGCCAAGTAGGAATAATAGAAAGGTAGCATCAATTTATACCCTCAACGGAAATTGAAGTAAGCAAGAAAAATGTATTTCGTTTTCTTCAATTTGGTCATGGTTCTATGAAAATGTATACTGTGGTAAACAGAGCATTTATTAAGAACAAACTCCTAAGATATTTTTGTTTAAGATAAAATAAAGGAGAAAGACATCTTTACATCTTTAAATTACTGGTAAAGACCGGGAATTTAAAAATATATTCAGAATGTATAGCAGAGGCAACATCATAGGCAATTTTTTAAGTTTCCATTTTAAGAATAAAAATAATCTCTGATATTTGCCACCTGCTTGACATTTTGCAAATACTCTCAGCAGTGGTGCCTTATGAATCCCCACGAACTTCGGCAAATACTGAAATAATTCAGGCCTAGCAGAAACCCTTAAGCTTAATCACATTTTAAAGATATCACAAAATTGTCTTGCACTTAAAGTGGATTTTTCTCATTTGTCTTAAAATTTTAGTTCCCAAGAATGATTTCTGCTCTAGGTAAAGAATAAATTCTATGGCCTGGTTGTTTCACTTCCAAGCAGCCAGTGGAGGATAGCAGGTCTATGAAGCAGGCTGACTCGTGTGTGTGTATGCCTACAGGCCTTTCCATCACCGGGAAGTGAAATGAGGGAAAATGAGAAATCACCGCCGCATCCCGAACACGCCATGCATGTCCCTACCACTGAGTCCTCTCACCCGCTATTCTCTATAGCCTGGAGCCCCCTCCCACCATAACATCATCAGTTCTTTGCCTCCTTCCCCCTCAAGGTCTTTGCTCAAATGATATAATCTCAGCTGGGCTTCCCTGCATGGTCCTACTTAGAATTGCAATCACCACCATCCCTCCCTAGCCCCTACCCTCAAAGGTCACTCTCTGTTCCTTTTCCTACATAGAACTTGTTATCATGATTTTTGTTTTTTATTATGATCATTATGCTCAATTATCACAACACTATAGGAAGTAAGTAAACTCCGAATACGTATTCTGAGAGTCTCCAAATAAGTCTGGATAATGCTAGGTAATCCCTATCTCCATTGGGATTCAGATTATATTACTATATACTATGTATTAATAAATTAGAAGGTCTGCAATAGAGAAAACTGTTCAACTTTATTTTGGCTTTAATCTCTTATATGCATTTAATCAAGCATTACCCAAAAGATGCTTTGCTTTTGTACATGACACATGTTGTCACTGTTTTAAGATGGGGATGCCTGTAAATGCCCTTTCCTAACTTAGAGGACGCATGAGTTTTCTCCACTTCACAGAGAAGGGAGCTGAGCCTCGGAGAAGCGTGAAAACTTACACAAGGTCACACAGAAAACAAATACAAGTGTAGTGATCCTAACCCTGCGCCATCCGAAGCAGGAGGCTGACTTTATCATCACCTCACTCCACACGGCCCTCTGTCACCTAATTTGGTTATGACGATTGCACGTAGAGATGACAAGATAGCAACATAGTTGCACTTCCAGAATTGTTGAAAACTCAAACACAACTGGAAAATGGACTTGAGATACGATTGCATCTTGTGAACCCAAAAGAAACACATTACATGAACTCTAGGTGCCCGGCCATGGCTTGGGGCTATCAATGATTTTTTTTTTTTTTCTTTCTCACATGTATGAAGCAGACAGGCAGATAAAAGTAAGGCCATTATCTAAAACCTAGAAATGGTATAATTCACCTACAAAGATTTCTATTTATTTATTTATTTATGAGTGAGTGAGTGAGTGAGGGGAGCGGGGAGCACTGTCCCTCTGGAGAGAGAAAATGTCAAACAGGCTGGCTCCATGCTCAGCACAGAGCCTGACCCGGGGCTCGATCCCAGGACCCACGGATCATGACCTGAACCAGAATCAAGAGTTAGACGCTTAACTGACTGAGCCATCCAGGCACCCCTCACCCACAAAGGTTTAAAAAGAGAATCAAATTAGGGGCACCTGGGTGGCTCAGTGGGTTATAAGCCTCTGCCTTCAGCCCAGGTCAGGATCCCAGGGTCTTGAGATCGAGCCCCACATCGGGCTCTCTGCTCCGCAGGGAGTCTGCTTCCCTCTCTGTCTGCCTACTTGTGATCTCTGTCAAATAAATAAATAAATAAAATTTTTAAAAAAGAGAGAGTCAAATTAAAATCAGTGAATTAGAAACATATTGATAAAAAATGAAACCCTGAAGCTCTTTTATTTTTATTTATTTACTTATTTTTTTTTTTTTGTCAGAGAGAACCCTGGAAACTTTCAGAGCTCTGGATGAGAAAAGAAACACCAAGCTTCAATAAATAAATAAATAAATAAATAAATAAAGAGAAAGAAAGAAAAAAAAAGAAAAGAAAAGAAAAGAGAAAAAAAAAAAAAAAAAACCCATAGATCTCTGCTGTTCCTTAACCAGGGTGAGCTTCTTAGACAGAAATCCCAGCTAGGAAGGAAGGCTTGCTCACACATAGTGGCTTGTCTGTTTGGAAGATGTGCTTATTTGGTTTCTGAATCAGCCAGAAATTTCATATTATGTAACTAGTGAGCCTTTTGAAAGCCTGACAAAATGAGGCGTGGGGCTCAGAGTTGAACAGAGAGTACTCAGGTTTTTGCTGTTGTTGGAAATTTTATAGCTCGTTGGAAGTGAAAGAGAAGAAAGTCCGTGGTAAATAGGGAAATCGTGTTTGAAGTTAATGTCTTTATTATTAATCCCCCAGAAAAGGATTTGCAAGTCAGGATGGGCAAAAGGGACAGGAAACCCCAGATGAGCTGAGAGGCCAGAGAAACATCACAGTTGTAAATTACACTTGATGTCAGGACCAATCATCTCAATTTGGATACACTGGAAACCGTTAATGTGCCGTTCGTCTAGAGTGCTATCCGTGCTATCTGAGATAAACAAGACTGGAAGAGGCGTCTTAAAGATTAGGCCACATATCCATCTAGCTCAGTTTGTTTTGCATATTGTGTCCCTTGTATGCTCCACAGTGTCCCTCAATTTACTGCACCAAAATAGGAACAGTTCAGATCATCACTTTTTAAAAATCTGAGCCATGATAAATGGACGCAGGTACCTGTCCCAGCCCCTAGCTGACTGACGTGGCTCCTCTTAAGACGTCTTGTGTATGATTACTTCATCATTGGTTTCTGGTTGTTAAGATTGTGGACACGTTAGATCGAAGCAGGGATCCTCAGGCTTGCTTCTGTACGGGGACATAGCAACAGAAGTCAAGTTATTATGGGTGGCAACGCCAATTACAAGAAAGGACATGAAACTTTGCTCCTCAATCAGTATGCTAAGTCCTATCAGCGCAGAGGGGATGACACCCAGCAAGAACCTGCTGTCTCTCGCTGTCTATAGCAAAGTTCTCTTCTGTCTCCTCACACCCAGCTTGGCACCCCTAGAATATTTGCAGGAGAAAGGACTTCTTTATATTCTGGGGTATTTTTCTGGGATAATAGCATGCACATCTCTAAAATGTCACTCTTTCAAAGATAATTAAGGATTTGGGCTTTGCCAAAAATGCATGTGAAGCAGGCTTTGCAACGTCAAACTTAGGGGTTTGCAAGATGCCAAGTATCTATGTTTAGGGCAATTTGTACACATTTTGGACAAGGCAGAACTATTTATTTTGAAATTAAAGTGTCTCCAAGCAACCATGCATTACAAAACACTTTAGAAAAGCCTCTGGCAATGGCTAAGGAGCATTTTCCATATGTATGAATAAGCATGTGGAGATAACGGGCATGAAAACCCATTTCCAACTTCTGACAGTTCTTGTGCCTGATCCTACCTTAGAAAGAAGTAACAGGAATGGGGCTGCACGCGCTGGCTTGTTCTACACATCTTCAGAGAGCCAGGCCTACGTGTGTGTATGCATGTGTGTGCGTGTGTGCATGTGCGTGTGTGTGTGTGATATAATTCTATATGACGTAAACTACAAGAGCAATGCTCAAGTTTACCTCGAAGATGTATATTTCCATGTTCATTTTTCAAGTCGTTAACCTACTAGGGAAAGCGTCCTTTAGACTAAATGTTTTTTGTTCTTTCTCTATGTTATTGGCACAAATGGAAATGTTTATTTGAGAATATCTATCAGATTCCACAATGGGATGAACAGGTGGGAAGAAAAGTCACAGAGCATGAAAATCATCATTATTATTTATTTATTAGTATATTTATCTGATACTTGTAGGTTGCATTTCTAGAACTTCATGTCTCTAGGGGATAGGCAAATGAAGATTAGATAATATCATCTCTCCATTACAGGGAGTCATGAAGCTAGGAAATAGAACACTCTTGAGGCTTTCCTGTTGTTAGGGCAACCCTTAGTCAACTGGCGGGACTTAGCTTTCAAGGTTAACCTCTGGTTTGTCAGTGCCTCAGAGAATTGTTTTATCTTTGGGATTTTTTTTTTTTATCTGTCCATCAACCTTTATTTGCCAAGGGACTGTCTTCTGAAACAGTGTCTTGACAGCATTCTGTGTGTCTTGCCAACCAGAAAATAATTGCTCAGTTAAATATAATTCAAGTTTTATGCCTCAGCAAATCTTCTAGAATCTCCCAAATAAATACTCCATTAAACGCTGAAATCCTTGCTGAGCTCAGTCCATCCTTACTGAGAACCTGTTACTTCTATCTCCTTACGTTCTGGGTCTAAGCAAATTCCGACTGTGATCTGTCTCTCCATGGAGGTCTGACCATGGGGGCCATGTTCGCTCACGACGCCACCATGAAGATTCCAATTCTCCAACAGTTCTTTTCCTCATTGCAAACTAAAACGTGGGACAGATAGAAATGATAGTCCACACTGGCTGATTTGAGTCTATTCGCTCTCACTATATTAACACAATCTGGTCAGAAGCCACCGGCTGAACATAGATTCGGGTCCAGGGTGCGTGATTTCTCCAAGGCTCTCTTGGGCTGCTGTTCTGCTTCCCAGGAGGCAATTTTCAGATAGTACCACATGGGAACTGTTCTAAATTCCTACAGTCCTCTTTGTACGTACGTTCTAGGAAAGCTTAGAAGCTGTGGGAGCAAAAGCTTTGTGAAATTGCAGGTGGGCATTGGGAAAATTTGGGTGATAATCATGGGGAGGGAAGAGTTGCTTTGAAGGCCAGGAGCACGAGGTCAGGCAAGGATAGATTCCATATCCTTCTATAGAGTGTCCACGACGTTGCCGGCATACCAGTGTGAAGGAAGAAGGAAAGCTTCCACACAAGGGAATGTTTATCCAATGATAGCCAAATTTTGGAGGATGAGGAAAATAACAGTTCCCTATCTATATTAACTTGGATTTGTCTCTACCCTTTATCATTAATCACTGCTCCAAACAAAGTTAATGGGAATGTTATGGCTCAGTTTCTGTGGACTGGGGAAGCTTATCAATGGGGCTGCCACTTCCTAGCTACTTGTGGAATTTATCTGTGTTAAATGAGTTCACTCAGGGATGTCACGAATGTTTTAAATTCTGTCCTGCTGGGATGATGAAATATTAAAAA
Source organism: Lontra canadensis (assembly GCF_010015895.1). NCBI lineage: Eukaryota > Metazoa > Chordata > Mammalia > Carnivora > Mustelidae > Lontra > Lontra canadensis. Next base: position 11,933,868 of record NW_022631015.1, read on the forward strand.
ATATCCACCCATGTTTAAGAAAAAAGAAAGAGAAAATTAAAAGGTATTTCCTAAAATCCAACTTCCTTCCTCAATTCCACCATGAAGACTTAAAAGAACATTTATCATTACACACAGTAATACATGTCAGGGGAGCTTAATTATATTTTAAACCCAAATAGTTCACAACTTTGTAATTATTCAAGGACACACCCCTTTGAGAAAGAATATTATAAAAGGGCATGCACAATAAATTGGTAGGATATTGAGAAGTTGTTTTCTTGGATTAAATTCACCCAAATGGCTTGCTGTCTACCCAAGACATGCACATTCAGTCATACAGATGCACAAGGTTGTTTTATGATGTTGTCCAAATTGTGAGTTGCTGCTACTTGAAAGCCCTTAGCTCCTACAACCAAGAAATACAGCCACATCAGAAACACTGTAGTTGAGTTACAAAGGTCTGTAAATTTCTTGCCCAATATGATACAGAAAACTGGTTATAGAACCAATCCTTCCCATTAAAGATACATGCACTAAGATCAGTAGAGTGCCCTGTATTTCAATTAATGATGTCTTTGAGCAGCAAGCGGGAACTGCAAATGGTCTTGAGAGAGTAGCAGCATTACCAACAGAACATCCACGAGCTCTCCTGTTTGTCTTTGTTAAACTCTGCTATTTGCCTGATTATGGTACTGAGAGCCCAGGTGGTTTTAGTCATGTACAGGCAGTAGGGTGAAAGAATTAGGCAGGAGGGAAAGACCCCTCGCTAAAGAATGTCACACACCCAGTCTTCCTGTAAAGTTGAGGAAGGATTTTAATTTTAAAAGCCACCATGTGACGTTCAGATTTGAGTCTCTTAAATACGCTAAAATAAGACTTACAGAGGGAGTGTGTGATTGAATTAGCTAAATTTCACAAATTTGGGGGGCTACAGAAAACTGACTGAATCAACATCTCTAGGCAGATAATGGTCTTTCTTCCCCTCACCCCAAGACTTTATTTCCACATCATTCATCAAAAAGTTGCATGTTCCAATTCCAAGAATTGGAATTTTTTTAAAGATTTTATTTTTTTGACAGGGAGAGTGAGAGAGTGCACAAGCAGGGGGAGCAGCAGGCAGAGGGAGAGGGAGAAGCAGGGTCTCCACTGAGCAGAGAGCCTGACGTGGGGCTCAATCCCAGGACCCTGTGATCATGACCTGAGCTAAAGGCAGATGCTTAACAACTGAGCCACCCATGTGCCCTAGACTTTGCTTTAAGAAATACTATCCTGATAACCAAGACACTAAAAGATGCTTTAATGTAAGAAATATTCCTAATAATTTTGCTAAGATGCTAAAAATAAATGACATTTTCTTTCTCTCTTTCAAGTGCTGTGGGCGTTGGGCTAACAAAAAAGCTTCTACTCATAGCTCAGTAATCTTGGGGATGTTGTTTCAGTTTTTTGAGGTTTAGTTTCCTCATGTCTACAAACGAGGCTAGTGATTCCTACCATCTAGTGTAGTCATGACAATTAAATTATATAAACTCTATACATTACTTTTTTTCTAGATTACAGTCAGTCCTCAGTATAAATTCTCCCTATAATTCATTCAACTCCAACTAGATTTTAGGCTTCTTTGGTCCTATGGTAATCAACTGTATTTATCATTAATGAATTCAATCATCAAAACCTGGTATGCAAATTGTTCATGATAGAATATAAGTTTGCTTATTATAACCATGATATCAAAGGCATTAGATTAAATATGCTTTATTCGTTTTATTTTTCCAAAGATACAGTAATTAACCAACACCTCCTCAAATTCTAATGTACATATTAAGTCTATGACAGGAAGATTTTCTAAAAGGATATGACATATAAGCAAGAAGTAAGAGATGGTAAGGCTTCTTCACTCAAAATCAAAATAAAATCATGATTTTATTCTTCTGTCTTTGCATGAGACATAGGTTCTTTTCCCAAATCCATTGGTAGGAGTTGGGCAGGATTCTGAGCAGAGGAAGAAGTATGAGCAAATGTATCAATAGCTCAAGACCCAGATCCAGTACTATTTCCTTCTGCAACTCTTTGGTTATCATATTTGGTGAACGCAAGGACTGCTAGATTCAGGGCACCCTTCTATGGAGACAAAGAAGATACATGAGTCCTTCAACAGGTTTACAGCCTAAAATGAAGAGTTGGAAATCTAATACTGTAGATGCTAGATGAGGGGATTTGGATGCCATAGAGGGGACCCAAATGGACAATTCAATTTGGTCAAGGTGGTACATTCCAGAAAATACTTTCTGTAGCTGGAGCCATGAGCCTGATCCTTATACGCAAGTATTTTGTAGGCATAAGCAGGTGTTCAGCAAGTAGAGTGGATGGGGATGATGATGGATAGGGATAGGCTTCAGAGAGGGACCTCATAAATGAAGGCATGGAAGCATGAAGCATCCTGGCTTGTACAGAGCTATAGGAATGTGAGTGGGCCTGACGCAGAGGGGTGAGGCAAGAGGTAAGTTGGGATAAGTAGGAGATGTCAAATCCTCATGGTTTTCTGTTTATTCGACGAAGTTGGACATGGTCCCCAAGGTAGTGGAGAGCCATTGAAAATTTTTCAATGAGAGCAAATGAGAAGATAGAAGATAGAAGATGGACATTCAAAAAAAAAAAAAAATCTCCGGAAGGAAGCAAGAGGACAAAGGAAAGCTAGATTGGTTGTAGAGTCCGGATGGGAGACTATTTCAATCCTCCAGGCTAGAAAGCGGCTAACACTCTCTTTCTTGAAGTCCTAATGCGCTGATTGTCAGCGCCATTCATCTTACCACCGGGTTGTCCTTTTATGTCACTCAGTGGAGTTTTCTTTCTACAACTACATTTAAAAGTATTCCACCTCTGACATATCTTGAATTGGTTTTTAGTATCTCCCCTATTAACCATCTCCAACATCCTAATACGTACACACAGCTCCCAGGACAGTGATACAAACAGAGAAGATGGGCAGACCATGCTTTTAATTGACAGATTTCACTGATCTCCAGATAGATATAATCGCTACCACGAGGTCGGCCTCAGTGAAGGTCATAAACACACATAAGCTGCTGAAAGGTTATCTGAAGGCTAACTCAACAGACTAGAGAGTTGAAATGTGTGTGTTTTTGGTTATTTATTCAATGAAACTTAATTTGAGTATTTGTATATAAAAATGCTAGGGTACCCTCATATAGTACTCTAATTTTAATTTTGCTGAATGTATGAGATGATTTTGTCCTCCACACATTGCCTTCATAGCCCACACCTTGAAAGTTGAATTTTCTTAGAGCCTTATCCAACTCAGTGGAATTTTCATTCAAAAGGATCCATTCTTTTTTTTTTTTTCAAAGATTTTATTTATTTGACAGAAATCACAAGTAGGCAGAGAGGCAGGCAGAGAGAGGGAGGAAGGGAAGTAGGCTCCCCGCTGAGCAGAGAGCCCGATGCGGGGCTTGATCCCAGGACCCTGAGATCATGACCTGAACTGAAGGCAGAGGCTTTAACCCATTGAGCCACCCAGGCGCCCCCATCCATTCATTTTTAACCAGACCTTTTTCTGTAAGCACAAATCAGCCTTCACTGAATGCACTATCTTGACTGATAAATGATTACATTATAGGTGTATTAGAAACAACACACACAACACACAATTTAGGTGTGGTGACATTTTGTGGATGATTAGAAGGCTATAGGAAGGAAGAAAACTCCTTGTACGGTATCTCACAATTCTTGGTCTTAAAATTCATGGAATTGGGGGCACCTGGGTGGTTCAGCCAGTTAAGCATCTGCCTTTGGCTCAGGTCATGATCCTGGGATTCTGGGATCGAGCCCCACCTCAGGGTCCCTGCTCAGAGGGGAACCTGGTTCTCCCTCTGTCCTTCCCCCCGATTCAAGCACTCTGTCTTGCATGTGCACACTGTCTCCCTCTCTCAAATAAATAAATAAAATCCTTTTAAAAATCCATGGAATTGGGTGATTATGTAGTATAAGACAAGATAACAAGCTTCCACTTTGAAATCAATTTTTCCCTATGTCTAGGTTTAGTTTTTAGACTTATATGGATACAGATACATTCAGATACGAGAAATTTTAGTTCATTCAGCAAGAATCAAACTATTCTTTGGAGATGTCTGGGCTTTTTTTTTTTTAAGAAGGGAAAGGAACAAGGTAGAAAAGGTGAAGGAAGAAGGAGGAAGAGAAGAAGAAGTAGAGGAGTAGGAGAAGGAGGGTGGAGAAAGGGATAGAAGAAATGATTGTGGAAAGTGGAAGAGTTGGAGAGTAACTCCTGGGCAGGAGAAAAGGAAATCTGAGACAGAGGCATCAGAAGAAAATGAAGGAAGACTGCATGGGAATCCATGACATTGCAAGTTCCCCTCAGAGCCATCCCCACCCTTGTCTGGTGTGTCCTATTGCACTAGAGTGGTGAGAAAATGAACACTACCTTTCCCACACTCCTAGCAGCTGAAATTTCTGGATATGATCTAAGTTCTGCACTGGAGAAATTCTTGAATCTAGCACTGACCAGGTGGGGAGCCAGGAAGCATCAGGTTAGGAATCTACTTTTCTAACAGAGTTTTCATTGGGGATATCAGGTTCTGGAGCTAGGCATTCCAGTGGTGGCTCCTTCATCCCCCAGGTAGCTCAGAACAGGTGACCCTGGAGATGGTGACAGTCTCAGCCCTGGATTGCAGATAAATTTAAGAAAATGGCTTTCTGATTCCCAAGCATTTTGACTATGATAGAAATGGAACCCGCTCTTCCAGTATCTGATTTTCTGTTTTGAATCTCTTACTGCTTAAAATAGCTAGAGCGCTTCTGTTATCTGTAACTGAAACCTGGTTGATAAACATCATTTTTATGTGGTGACCCCGAGGAATCCAAGAGAGAAAATTTGGGAATAACTCCTTTAGGAAATAAACCTTCATTTCATCATTATCAACTTAGACAACTTATACACATTACATCTGTATTGGTAAATATCATCCATTTCACTTTTCAAAGGTCACCTCTTTCTCATCATCAACTGTCCTCACAATGGCCTCTAATACTGGGATTAAAAAAAGAAAGAGACTTTTGAACAAAGCGCCTGAAGAATTCTCATTGGTCCTCATCTGATGAGAATTCAGAGTATCACTGACTGCTAAATAACATGAAATTCAAAGAAACTGACATTTTTCATTTCTCACTAAATTGAGTAGAAATTAGAAATACACAAGAAAGACTTATAAAGGCAAGCACAAACAAGTAAAAGATGGAAGCATCACAGAGGAAATGGAAAGAAGTTGAAAGGAGATACGAGATCATATTGCCCCAAATATCATCCAAATTATAATGCAGAGACAGCCAAAAAAGAAAAAGAAAAAGAAAAACCAAAACAGACTATGCTCAGAGACAAAATATAAAAATCTGTTATCAGTTTGGAACTTAAAAACATATGATGCAATGAAATAAAGACATCTTACAACACAAATGGTGTAAGTAAATGAACCATGGTAAGTTCTTTAAACTTGGACGGGTCACCCTTGAAACAAATGAACACTCATAGAGAGAATCAAGTGCGTGTCCTTCCCACCATGTGTAATTCATCAATGGAAGCTGGACTGACACCAAAGAGCCTGAGTAATAATTCTCTAATTGAGTAAATAGGAAATAATGGAAGTACTTCTGGAGTTTGCTTAGATTAGGTGGCATAAGGACACATTGGTTGAATGTCTTGAATTTTCAGAAACAGATGATCAGTTGACCATAAATTATGAGCCACATGAAAAATGTTCCCACCACTTTTTCACATAGCCTAGCCAGTGTGGCCTCTAAATTAAGTTCGTGAGTTTTTGCTGTCCCTCCCTTCTTGGCTTTATAGTAAGGTTCAAAGCAACAGCCCTGCCTATAACCACAACACCATTTAATGGAGTGTTGTTTCGTGTCCTCTGCTCTGAGCTCAAAGCACAGAGAGATAATAGATAGATTGATAGATAGATGGAGAGATGGATGACACAATTTTCCAACACATCTTACTATGTGAAAAATCAGTATGTAGAATAATACATAAGATATAATGCCATTCAAACAAACAAACAGCTGTTGTGTGTATGTGTGTAGGTTTGTGTAACACATGTAATAGTAGACTGAAAGACTGTATGGATGCATAATAAACATTTAATAGTAACATCCCTAGGAGGAGAAGTTAGGATGGGAAATATCTCAGGGGGTCTAGGACAAAAAGGCGGGTGTAAGAAGGCTGCAATTATCTTGGACTCCCTGTCCACCTGGATATGATCATCATCATCATCACATTCCTTCCATATTGCCTTCTTCATAACTTTAGAATTTGTCTATTTTGAGAAATGGCGGTCCCCACCTTAACTTCCTCAGCTTAGGCAGCCAATATCTCCCACTTCAGTTTCAAGCTCTTCTTCCAAACTGTTTAATTGCTTCTAGTTTTGCTTACACATACCATCCTGCTACAACACTAAATCCATACTAATGCCTTGGCCACAATTCTTTTTAAAATCTTTGAATTTGATGATTAGGTATTATATGATTGCATTTTGGCACAAGTATATTTTCAGTGTAGAAAATTCAGATATCAAATTAACCAAATATTTCTTTTCTGTCTCCCCCCTCTTCACTTTCCCATACATTCTCTATCCTAAATCCCACTTCCCTCCACAGAGACACTGGAAGTGATTTATCATGAATTTCTCCAGTGTTCTTCCATGCTTCTTTTTTTCTTTAAGATTTTACTTATTTATTTGACAGAGATCACAAGTAGGCAGAGAGGTAGGCAGAGAGAGAGGAAGGGAAGCAGACTCCCTGCTGAGCAGAGAGCCCGATGATCCCAGAACCCTGGGATCATGACTTGAGCTGAAGGCAGAGGCTTTAACCCACTAAGCCACCCTGGTGCCCCTCCTTCCATGCTTCTTAACATACTCACACTTCCATACACCTTTCTCTTTGTTAGTTTTTGCAAAAATGTGATTGACCATATATATTCTTCTACAGCTTTGGTTTTCCCTTAATAATTTGTCTTAGAGAGTTTTCCATTTAGGTATATAATGACTACCCTATTCTGTTTAACTGCTGCAAAATATTTCATAGAATGGATATATTATAATAGACATTCAAGCTTATTTCAGTTCCATGCCTGATTTTATCTTTTAAATGTTTTTCATTATGATGGCAATATATGACATTTGCTTATTGTTTGAATTAGTAATTCTAGAAACATTAAACATCTTCTCTATGTTTTTGTCTGATATCCCTCTTCTGTCTTTTGACAAATACATATTTTCATTCATTTTAATAGATTTTTAAAAATTTTTAAAAGTTGTTTCATATGAATTCTATTATAGATGGATCAATTGATTGATCATTCTTTCATCTAATATAGCTTCTGGATTTTTTCCTCTGGCTCAGTCTGTCCTCACCACCTCACTCTAAAAATTACTCAAAATTATGTTTTGATAATCCACTGGGAATTCATATTGTTTATGTGAAGGGAAATACAATCTTTTCTTTTTTTCTTCAAATTGATAGGCCATGGTCAAAGACCATTTATTGCATAGTTTATCTTTCTTCCAATGATGTGAAACCATTTCACAAGAAACCACAGCCCTACATACATATGGTCTGATTCTGGCCTCTTTCTATATTAATTTTTTTATATATATACTAATACATTTTTGTGTTTTAATATCACTCTGTTTTAATTTTCATAGCTTCATGATATGTTGTTACATCTAAGAAGACAAGTCTCCTTTTCTTCAAAAAAATTCTCTTGTTTATTTTATTACATTTTTTATTATGTTTAGCTAGCCATTGTATAGTACATCATTAGTTTTGATGTAGCGTTCAATGATTCACTAGTTACGTGTAACACCCAGTGCTCATCACAGCACATGCCCGCCTTAATTATTTTCATAAATTTTATTTGTCATATGAAATTGAGAGCTTATCAAGTATCATGAAATATCCTATTGAGATTTCCATTGGGATTACACTAATTTCATGGGATAATTTGGGGAGAAATAGTTATTTTGCAACACTGAATTTCCTTGCCCAAGAACATGGGTAACTATTTCAGTCTTTAAATATCTTTCACTACATTTTTATGGTTTTGTTTTATATGGATTCTTGTATATTTCTTGGATTTGTTACACCTTCTGGTTTTATTTTTGCTATGGCAGTTGGATTTTTGTTTGTTTCTTTCTTTCCCAAACATTTTTTAATCAGGCATTTCTGCTAGTGAGGAAATTTTTTAATTTATGTTTTCATTTTTCAGTCTATCTCCTTTCTAGTGTTACACTTTTGTTATTCCTTTTCTAACTGCTTTCATTTTAGAGTTCTTATTTGGGGTCCTTTGAGTTATCTGGTTCTGGTGAGGGCGGGATGGTGGCAATAGTGAACCACTGACTGTGAGAGCCCTGTCCTTTTGTTTTTTGTAAACTATATTGAGGAATATTGACAAGCAATTATATATATTTAAAGCGCACAATGTGACAATCTGATATACCTACACATTGTAGAGTTATTACCCAATAAAGCTAATTAACATATCTGTCACCTCAAGAGTTAACCTAAGGTGATTGTGTGTGTGTGTGTGTGTGTGTGTGTGTGTGTGTGGTGAGAATGGTTAGGATCTATTCTCAACAACTTTCGATAGTCTGGACTGTATTGTTAACTGTAGTCAGGACTGTATTGTTAACTGTAGTCACTATGGGAAACACCATTGTGTTTTCTCAAGAAAAAAAAAAATTTAACTGAACTACCATATGATCCAGAGATTCCACTCTGGAGTATATACCCAGAATAATTGAAATCGGGATTTCAAAAACATATCTGTACCCTCATGTTCATTGCAGCATTAGTCATACTATCCAAGATATGGAAACAACCAAACTGTGCTTCCATGGATGAATCTATTTAAAAATGGGATATATATTATGTATACTATACAATATATTATAGTGGAATATTATTCAGCCATAAAAAGGAATAAAAGCCTGCCATTTGCAACTACATGGGTGAATCTTGAGGGCATTATGTTAAGTGAGATTAAGGCAGGAAGAGAAAGAGAGTCCTTCCCATGAGGGGGCAATATCTTTCTGTAATGTTGTTCCACTTCCTAATGTTGCTCCTAGTCTACAGTCCTGAGTATAGAGTGCCCACCCTCTCTGGTCCAGTGTTGGGTATACACCATGACCATCCATGTGCAGCCCAGATGAAGATGCAAGAGATGGGAAGACCACACTCCAGCCCCTTTAACTACAGACCCCATGTGAGCTCCATGATGCCTCTTCTCTGTGTCCTGTGATTCCAACTTCTGAACTCTAGTCTGGACACAGGGGAGTACATTAGTTTTTTTTTAATTTTCCTATCTTCCAGAGATTCCCCAAAATCTCATGTCCACCAATGGTACTGTTTCTTGTTTTCTAATGTTATTATTGATTTATTCTCCTGTTGTCATCTTTTTGACTGGTAATAAATAGAGGTTGAATTAAGCTCACTCTCCTGATCACCAGAATGATTTCCTCCAGATGTAAAATTCATCATTTCCTTTGTCCCCCTAAAACATTCCAGTGAGTCTTCAGCTCCCTCCTCTTCTTATCAGGACCCTCCATCATTCAGAGCATGCCACCTGTCCAGCCTCTTTTCTAATCATCTTTTCCCTCCAGCCCAGATCTCATTTTCAACCTGGACAGATGCTAAATCCTTGTGTCCCCCAAATCCTCTCTCACCAGTCCTGGCTGCCTGTTACCCCTCACACTCTTCATTAGTTTTGTCCACTTTGTCAGTTAGATCAGAACTAAGAGGGCTTTTCTTGACCTCCAAACTTAGGTTAGATGTCCCACATCTCTTCTTCCATGGTACTCTCTGCTTATTCCTGCCACTGCATTTGTCACACTGTATGGCAATCTGCTTTTTACTTGTTCTCTACCTCTTTAGCTTGTGTTTTATGTGAGGGGCAGAGATAGCAATTTGCACATCACCATAAACAACCTGATGGAAGGAACTGCCATCAATTGCTATCTCCAGAATTTCTACAACTTAATACTATGCCTTAAACATCGCTATTGTTAAAAGGAAGAGCTTCAGAGTGAGTCAGACTTAGATTCCAAATCTAATCTGTCATTACTAGTTCTGTGCAGGGCTGGTTACATAACTGGGGTGGAGGAAGGGGGAGGCAAGGCAAAATAAAAATGTGAGCCTTGACAGGGTGAAGAAATCAGTCTCTCTTCCCACAAGCCGAACTCCCCAACCCACAGCTGATGGGCAATCTCCAAGGAATTACAGCCTCCTTGTTGGAATAGAATTGGAACCTGGACTGGGGACAGGTCAGTGGCTCTTGCTATCACCTACAAAATGTGGCAAACTGTCACTTTTTGTAGGTGATAGTTGTCAGCCCAGGACAGAGACCACTCTTGCCTTGCCTGTTTCAAGGACTCTGACCCTCCCTATGCACATGCCTAACCCCCCGGAGGCTAACAGCCATGGTGGAGTATGGGTCTTGTCCTGCAGACGGTCACTGCTCTTTCATAATGTGGAGCTAATGGCAGGGATGGGAGGAGAGAAGAAGGCCAGTGGCTTTGTGATAGGCAATAACAAGCGAGACCATTTCTAAGCTAAAGCTCCAACTCCCGGTGCGGACTCCATTGTCTCCTTGGACCTCACTTTAAAAACAGAAATTTATGGAGGACACGTATTGCATGGAGCACTGGGTGTGGTGCATAAATAATGAATTCTGGAATTCTGGAAAGAAACTTAATAAAATTTTAAAAAATAAGATAAAAACAGAAATTCAATGATAAGATAATAAAAATGTCAAGAGGATACAGTAGAACTTTGACCCAGGGAGAAGGGGCTCCTGCATCTTGGTTACAAGCCCAGGAAGCTGGCCCTGAGTCTGTGACCTAAGAGTTCACCTAAATTCTGAGGCTCAGTGTTTTCACCTGAGAAATTGACGTGATAAAACCTACCTCATCAGATTTTAGTAAGCCTTAAAGAAGTAATGTCCCCAGAGCTCAGAGCACGGCACTTGGATACGTTTATGGGAAGTTCAAGATCTCCTCTTTGGAAGGACACAGTACAATTTTTTAAAGCACTCTTTTTGGTAATGCTTAAAATGTTTCAGAGTTTACAGAGTCATTAGCCCTTTTCATCACTAATCCTTTTCTTAGTCCTTAACCCTTTTGGATTCGATTACGAAGTGGAGGATATGGCCACAGGATAATTTCCTATTGTAGTCCACCACACATACACCTCAGAGCTGCTCCTGATCATCCTCAGATTCTTAAATAATTCTGTTTCCTGAGCTCCACCGTCAGAATACCTGGAGATAAGATCCAGGAATATATGCTTTTTGCAAATCTTCCTGTTGATTCATACACACACAGAATTTTTTCTCTGTATTTTCTTATGGTGTTTTCTCCCTTTCAAGGTAAACTTACATATATGGAATGGGTAGATCTTAAATGCACATTCACCAACTTGACAGATCGATCGATCCAATGCAGTCTGAACCCCTATCGGGATATAGAATATGCCATGGACTGAACGTTTGTGTTCTCCCCAGATTCATATTTTGAAGCCACAATCCCCAAGTGTTGGTATTTGGAGGTGGACACATTGAAAAGTAATTAGGTTATAAGGGAGAGCCTCCTTCAATGGTCTTAACTTCCTGGGAAGAGAACATACAAGAGAAATCATGTCTCTCTTGTCCCCGTGAAAACACAGGAAGGTGGCTCTCTGAAAGCCAGGAATCTGGCCCTCAGTGGGACCAGGTCTGCCAGGGCTTCGATCTTGGACTTCTCAGCCTCCAGAATTCTGAGAAGTAAATATTCCTTGTGTTGAAAAGAAAGCCCAAGCCACTTGTCCCTAGGACAGGAAACCAGGACTCCATTGCAATTTCCACTTTCCCAGCAGTGGCATTTTGAACCAATCAATCTGGAATTTTCTGGTCAGTTCCAGTGAGGTAATCTGTCACATGGGTTCTCCCCAACGCACCAAAGGAAGATAAGGAAACCTCATCTCATTCCCGCTAAGAGAAGACGACCTTGCTGAAATAATCCTTTCTTTTCTTTTGCCAAGAACTTCTTGTCCCATCCTCTTTCTGGGGTAAAAGAATAATCAAACAAACAAAAAACAAAAACCTTCCCATTTTGTACAACTTTTTGCAGCATCTCTCTACTTGCCAGTAGGGATGCTGCCTCATTCATGATTCACTTCATAAAGCCAATTAGGTCTTCAAATTTACTCGGTTGAATTTATCTTATTTACCAGTGTTTAAGCCATCCCGTCTGTGGTATTTTTATGACAGTAGACTGAACTGACTAAGACAGGATATTACAATCACTCCAGTAAGCTTCCACCTGCCCATTCCCAGTAGAGAGACATGCTCAGCCTCCCAGAGGTAATCACTATTTACACTTCTTTCCAACATAGATTTCTTTGCCTGTTTCAGAACTTCACATAAGGGAATCACTTATTACTACACTTTTCTGTAAAGTTTCTTTTATTCAGCATGTTGCTGAGATCCAACCACAATGTTGTATGTATCAGGCGTTTGTCCCTTCTTCTTGCTGAACACTACAGAAATTACATGAATTCCTTTCATTATGTGAATACACTACCCTTTATTCATTCATTATCCTACCGGTAGACACAAGTGCTGCTTCCAGTTTAAAGCTATTATGAATAAAGTTGCCTTGAACGGTTTTGGACAAGCCTTTTTGTGGACGTAGATTCTTATCTTTCTTGGGTGAATACTTAGAAGTGGAACTGTTAGGTGGTAGAGTGGAGTGTAGATTTAGTTTGACAAGAAAATGCCCACTCTTTTACACATAGTGGTTGTACTATTTTAGACTCTCACCAACAGAGTTTGAGAGTGCCAGTTGCTTCTCAAACTCACCGACATTCAGTGTCGTCAATCCGTTAAACTTAATTTTAACCATTCTGGTCAGTATTTAGTGATATCTCATTGTGGTTGTAACTTCCATTTTCCCGATGACCATTGATTTGGAGCACTATTTGCAGACACTAATTGGCCATTCATGCATCTTCTTTCATAAAGTGTCCATTTCAATCTTTTGCCATATTTTGAATTAGGTCCTCTGTCTGTTTTTATTATTGAGTTGTAGTTCTTTATATACGCACAATGCTGGATATTCTTCATCAGATACATCTTACAAATCATTTCTTCCATTCTAAGCTGTCTTTTCTTTTAATGGTGTCTTTTGAAGAGCAGAGTTTTTTAAAAGTTGATGGAGTTCAACTTAATACTTTGTTCCCATATGGTTAATGCCTTATCCCACACCAACCAGGTCTGTATTTGCTCCTCTTCTCTGAACTCCCAGCCTACCTGTGCTTGGGAAACGGCACTCCCCTATTTCCGTTCCTCCTCACCCTGTGATACCACTCTTCAAGCTCTCTGCTCAGATGACCTCTGCACAATGACATTGAGGTGATGGACTCAGTAGGCACTATTAAAGAAAAGTCTGTGTATGACCCCATCTTTTGGCAATCTTTATTATTGGAAGAAAAAGATGGCAGCTCTCATTTCCTGTTGTTCACATTTTCCAGAGATACAAAGTCTTCACTATGCTAAAAATTTCTGACAGTATTGAGCTTCAGACCACGATCTAAAATCTTCAGAATTGGGAACTCACAGTGAAGGGAGAAGAGGAAGCTCAGCATGACTAGCGAGCTCCTCGGGCTGTTTTGTTTTATTATTTTATTTTGTTTTATTTTATTTTAGATCTCTGTATTTAGAAACAACCATCTGGAGCTGTAACTGCACTTGATATGGAGTTCGGGAGTGAGGTAACCTTCGTTGATGGAAAAAAGCAGACACAGGGAGAAGGCACCATGCCTAAGGCCACTGTGGAGAGCTTGGAACAGAAGCCAGGCCCCTATCAGAAGGTCCCAGTCGCCTCTAAAATTCCATGATCAGAACAGGCAGAACACAAAAGAGAAACCCACTGAGGAGAGGAAATGTTTTCCCACAAAAGCAATTTCCTCCAATTTGTATTTCAGCAACAAATTTGTTTCCAGTTTCAGATGCCACTATTCAAAACTGACCTGTTGCCTTTCAACTATAATGGAGGCTCTCTCATTCTTCGGTGATTTGCTTGTAAATATTTATCAATACGACTTGGCCCTTAGCCCCCTTTCTCTGACTTTATGACGGGGAGCCCCCAGCCCTTGCCAACACTTCCCAAGCCTTGATTACTGTTGTGTCTTTCACGTGGATCGACGTGTTTTCTCATGTGATTTATGAACTGTTATAAACATTTACAGCCGAACTGTCAACATGGATAAATAAAACACTGTACATTTTTATAGTTCAGTCATCTTTATTGTGCTTTTCATACTTTCGCATAGGTCTAGAAGATTTGCGTTATCTCAACAAAGTGAAGCAACAGATTAGATTAGTTTCACTATGTTACTCAGTACCAATTGTGCTAAAAATCTGGAGCTGTCCCCTTCCTAGAGTTATGTGCTTTTTTTTTTTTATTAGAATCTGGTTTATTAATGACAGAGAGAAAGGCTTGATTAAAATTTCAGTCTTCCTCTCATTGACAACTACAGTTGTCTAAACAGTGGTTGCAAAACTTTAGCCGACATCAGAATTCCCTGGAGAACTCGTTAAAACATAGCTTTCTGGGCCCCACCTCCAGAAGCTCTGATCCAGGTGATCTGGATTGGGGCCCAGAAATGTGCATTTCTGACGAGTCCCTGTTCATGCTGATGCTGATGCTCCTGGTCCTGGAATGCAAAACATTGATTTGGTTCTTTCAGCTGAAAAACCAAGGATATTTCGTTTTCAGTGATTTCCAGCAAGTGATCACCTTACTACCATATTCTGAGCAATGCAGACTACCAAGGCTTTGTCTTCATGGATAGCAGGGCTTGCCTCGTGCAAAATTAGAAAGTGACCCTCATGTAAACAAAGACACATCTCTAGGTATATCAGAGGACCAGCAGGCATCCTGCCTAGTCTGGGTGGCCTATGCCTATGCTGGGACTCTTCCCCTTTGGGAAGGTTTGTGAAAAATGCTCTAATGTGTTCTTTTCTTCCTCTACATCACTACCTCTTTCTGGACAGCTGCTTTTTTTTAACTTCCTCTGTAGAGATATGTTAATCAGGAGGACTCGCTTCTCATTTGATCTTACCCTCCACATCCCCATCTGTTTTAAACAGACTCCTACCCACACTTCAAGGCTCAGCTGAAAGCTCACACCCCCACCCCCATGACACATAGAGGGACTCCCAGCACCTCTCTGTGGTCTGGGAGCATTATGATCAAATATCTCACTTAACACATGGACCTGCCCTTTTCTGGTTCCATGTTCTTCCCTCTCTGTGAAACTCAGGCTCTTCTAGACAGAGCAGTATCTTAGTTGTGTCTCTTGCCCTACAAAGCCACCCTCAATAAATGAAGGAAAGAAAGCAAGACGGGAAGAAGGAGGAAGAGAGAATGTTCTGTTTTCAGGACATACATATCATTGATTGTAGAGAAGGGGGGATGGATTTTGTGTGGTTGGGGAAAGCAGTGGGGGCTGCTACCTACTGTGACATAGCAAAAGCTTGGGTCTCACATCGACAACAATGGAATCAGTCACTTGAATGGTTTTGCCATGGGTCAAGGACATGGATCCAGCCCAGCAAGAGAGGAGGAAGGCGGAATGCATCGATCGCCTGTGCCCTTGTGTTTCTTATGGCTCTTTGGCAGAGAGGATGCTGATGTGATGATAATGGCAGGGATGGGGGCAGCGGGAGGTTATTTGAGGCCTGAAGGACTTTGAGACTCAGGAAGGATATGGGATGAGATAAAAGCAAAGTCCAGAATAATATTTGAAAATAGAGTTACTCATCATTGGCACACTATATGCCAGACACTCTTTCTAGAGTTAAATATACAATGGAATTGGTTGGTTGAACTGAGAGTTATGTAATAAATTAAAATAATATATATTTTTATGTCTTTGTCATGTGTGGCTAGCATTAGGCTTTCCTTTAATATAAGAAAGAAGAAGAAAGGAAGGAAGGAAGGAGAGAGAGAGACTCTTTATCTTCAGTATCTAGCAATATACAAATGACGAATGGATTCATTCATACAATATGTCTTTTTGTGGGGTAGCTGGCTGGGTCACTCAGTACAGCATGAGACTCTTGATCTCGGGGTTGTGAGTTCAAGCCCCATGTTGGGCATTAAGCTTAATTTTTAAAACACACACACACACACACACACACACACACACACACTTTTTGCTCCTTCCAAAAACAGTTTCAAAATATTCCTTCATAGTTCCACTGTGGAAAACAGTTTGGCAGTGTCTTGCCCAAGCTAAACACAGTCTTACCATATAATCCAACAAGCCAGCAATCATACCTCTAAGTATCTCCTCAAATGAATTGAAAATGTACGCCCACATAAAAAACCCGCACACAGGGGCGCCTGGGTGGCTCAGTGGGTTAAAGCCTCTGCCTTCGGCTCAGGTCATGGTCTCAGGGTCCTGGGATCAAGCCCTACATCAGGCTCTCTGCTCAGCAGGGAGCCTGCTTCCCCCTCTCTCTCTGCCTGCCTCTCTGCCTACTTGTGATCTCTCTCTGTCAAATAAATGAAGTCTTTAAAAAAATAAACGCACGCAAATGTTTATAGCAACTTTATTCATAGTTGCTAAAAATAGGAGATAACCAAGGTGTCCTGCAGCAGGTAAATGGATAAAAAAATACCATATTACATACATACAGCAGATTATTATTTAGTAGTATATTTAATAGAAATAAGCTATCAAGCCATGAAACATGGAAAGACATGGAGGAACTGTATACATATATTGCTAAGTGAGAGAAACCAAGGTAAAAAGGCTCCATACCATATGTTTAAGACAGTACAACCTTCTAAAGAAGAAACACTGTGGGGACAGTGAGGAGATGAGTGGTTGCCAGGGTTTGAGGGGTAGGGGAGAGAGACATGAATGGTTAGAACAGGAAGGATCTTCAGAGCAGGGAAATGACTCTGTATGATACTGTAATGGTAGACAGGTGTCATTATGCACTTGTCAAAACCCAGAGAATGTGCAACACCAACAGTGACCTTAAAGTAAACAGTGGACTTTAGCTAATAATAATGTATCCATTTTGGCTTATTGGATTACCTATGAAAACCAATATATCACAACCATATAACGTGTTGGTAATAAAATGAATGCAGGAGAGAGAGGGGATTTATGGAATCCATCTGTGCTTTCTGTTTAATTTTTCTCTAAACATAAAACTGCTCTAAAACATAAAACATGGGAGGAGGAAAAAAAAAAAAGAAAGAGCAGACTAATTCCATACCTCTCCAAGGATCAAACTTAGGTGTAAGGAAGACCTTGCTTAAAATCAAAGTTGATAAATATGAGAGTGGGTCCTTTTCATTGGTAGGAGTCATTGGTAGGATCATGTTGCAATTCTCTGCCTCCCCAGAGTGATGACTGGAGGAAAAAAGTGATACTTCAGTTAGGTTAGGACATTGGAGTAGACAGTATCTAAGATTACCTGCAAGTTTGATATCTCATGATGCTACAGAAAAGTAACCACAAGTATAATGAGCGCTGTAGAGAATAAATTAAAGTCAGGATGACACGTTTCCCCAGAGTAGGGGCTAAAGAAAGCAAGCAAAGCATGTGAAATGTCTGTAATTCTGAGTAGTGGTCTTTGGTCAATAATGAGTGAGGTGGACAGGAAGAAATGAGGAGTGGTGTTTTATTGACTTTGTTTCTTTTCTGGAAATTGTATTAAGTGCATGGGATGACATAAGATACTGACAGCAGCAGAATCCTCCTTTCCCTGGATTTCCCAAAGAGTATGATCACATATAAATGTATGTGTGTACATACACACACCAAAGACGGGTGGCATGAGTCATGCTAATGGGTTGGTCCATTAAATGGTTAATTTGTTTTATGAAACATTGATACCAACCCTCAAAAATACTCCAGAAATCAGAGAATAGACACCCTTGGGATAAGAGCCTCTAAACTTATTTGTCCCCTATCTGGAAATTTTTACGATTCTCCTTTCTCCCCTATAAGGGAAACTTTTGCAGGCAGGTTTTGTAAATGCACCTGGATAAAAGCCCCTCTGTAGTCGCTTATGTGTTCTCCTCTATAACATTAAAAGAAATTCCAGGTTCCTTTCTGCAGAGCTGCTGTTGCCAGGGAAACAGAACCTCGTCAGAATGCAGCTGCTCGAAGTCTCAGTGCCCCAGTTACTGGTTCTTTTGATTGGTGGACACACATGAATCTCTTTCTAAGAAAGTCAATTTCTTCATCTGCATCCATTGCACAAACATATCTGTCACCTGGGTCCAGGCAGAATACTGTATCTGCTTGCCTGTTGAGACCTTGCTCATGGAGAGAGGGAACGCAATGTCAGAGGATGGGATGTTCCATCCTACATCCACACAAAGAGCAGGTGGTACCAAGGGTCCTCTTTACTCCACTTTCCTATGAGTTCTGCAGAGACCAACAGAGCTTGAATATTTGTTTTGGATAACCAGGCATTCCATCTTCCATGAGGGCATCGTGATAGTCTATGAGATGGGTAAATTCAACATGAGCAGACTTTCCAACTAGACCTGACACTAACATTATCTAAATATTTAAAGTTGAGACCACTCATCTGAATTCCCTGGCACTTAGCCCTTACTGGAAGGTCTTCCAGAAGCAGCCTAACTTCTTATAGTCATTTCAGGTTGGTTCCAACTCAAACAACTTACCTGAATTATTTCTAGGAACTATGTGGAGTGATGCCAACTGTGTTTGGACTATTTTGAGCTTGATAAAAATCCAAATGAGATATTAACCCATTTGTATAATCTTGAGTCCCTATGTATATTGACTCAATAATCCAGCAGGCCAATATTTTCCATGCGGATATGCCTCGGAGAACCATCTCTATCCAACTTTTTTTTCTTTTGTTTGTTTCAATTTTTGTTTGCATCAATTTTATTGAAGAGAAGTGATGACTTTCTTATTTATTCTACAGAGGATGATAGAGCAAACATGTTAATACACTCATCCAAGAGAAATCTGAAATGGGGTCATTTTCAAAGTGTCTTCTTTAGGAGGGTAACAAAGATGTGGGGACTGTCTAATTATGAAGGCTCATTTCATATGCAACATGTAGTTTTAAAGTAAAAGATCTTGAAATTTTACTCCTAGGAAAGCTTCATGCCTTTTCTTTATATTGTCCTTGTGTTTCCTTATGTGTGCTAGTAATATTTCCAGATTTTTTTACTCATAGCATTTATGTAAGATATTCTTTCCTTATATTTTATTTTTAAACTAGTCCCTCAAGAGTTCTGATTTTTCCTAATTATTCCCACTAACTTACCACTGCAATTCCAAAGAAAATTCCAGGATTTTTGTTTGTTTGTTTTTAGTTTTTCTCTTGATAGTGTCTTGCTTGAAAAATAGCATCATTTCAAATGAAATGCATTTTACTTCATTAAGTCTGAAGGAGGCATTCACTTCCCCTGATAGGCAAATTCAGGTTCAGTTGGATTCAGGTAGCCCACGTAACGGAGAGATTTGGGATGTGACCTCTTCTGAACATATATCCCGTATTCTCATAGCTGGGGCCATTTGCCTGGTCATTCAGCAGCTCCAAAATGATTGTTTAAAGCAAGACAATAGGCCTGTGTGGCAGAGTAGATGGTGTAAAGCCGTAACCTAGAAGACTGACTTTAAAACTTGACAGAAACATTCCTTTTGCAGTAAAATAAACAGTTTTCTCTTCTCCTAGATAAGGTGCAGTAATTTTTTTGATTAATCCATATGGTTTGTCCTCTTGCTTCGGAAACCACTGAAGGCAACAATTTTCCAGCTCCCTTCCTCGAAGTTTTCATTATCAATAAATGCCTGTGATATCAGCTGATATTGCTTAGCCCACACATCCGGCCTATATCTTAATTGCAATAACTTCTTGTCACACACAGCCAACTCAGTTGATGTATGGAAACACTGGATTTTTTTTTCTCTCCTCCCTATCCTCCCCACTGGACCTCCAGCCCCCTTCTCTCCATTCCCCATTCCCAAGCTCACAGAGCCCGGAAAGTCTTGCGGCATTCCTGAAAAGTTACATAAGACACCAGAAGTAGATAACATTGTATGTTTCTAGAGTTTAAAATGCAGAATGTTTACGCCTGTAGGGAGAGAAGAATGAAAGAATGTCTTTTTCAGGAATCCTATCTGAAATGACTGAAGTCTGAGAAGTGTTTCTGTTAGTGTAAAAATGTTGTTTGAGGAATTTGGGTGTTCTTGAAAACCTAATCAATGGCAAGCTCTTTATTCCTTAAGAATACATAACCAGGACCTAAGAGTCCAGGTTGTAGCCAGCAGGGCTGAGATGTCTAAACTTCCGCTGGAAGCAGGTGGAATGGAGGTAGACCTTCAGATCTAAGAGCAGTATCTTTGTGCCAAGACCCAGTCTTCTTTTAATGGTATAGAAGGACCAATGGGATGGAGGACACGAGTGTTGGCTCGTCATGAAACAAAGATTTCATGCCAAGGTTCTCCCTTTGGCATTTGATCACCTTGCTAATGGTTAGCTTGTAGTTACAGACAGTCGGGTCTGTCTGACACACAGTTTTAATCACAGCAGACCTTCCCATTTGGCATAAGAGACGCCTTCTCTGAGAACCGAAAAGACTATGCTGTAATTCAAAAGAGGAGATCATGTAGTTGGCTAATGGGAGCACTGAAAGAAGAGGTTTCATGTGTAAACGTATTTGCCTGAATCAATATGCCACACAGAATTGGTTCTTCCAAGGCCTCCTGACCTTGCCCTTCCCTTCGGTGTGGTCAGCAGCAGCACACACACAGCCCCATGGCTGATTCCAACACATTGCAACCGTCTCCAAGACAACACTGATCTAAGGTCATCTCGGGGCTGCCCAATTTCCAGGAAATTTCTGGGGCGCTCTGTTCTTTGTGGTCTGGCATCGGGATGGAAAGTTTCACCTGAACACAAGTGGAGGCTGGTTGGCTCCTACAGACTCTGCATTCTTTTCTCCGGTGGGTCGGATTTGTGAACAAGGCTTGGCCCCACCTGTAGTGTAAATATTTTTGAAAGGCTCATAGAGTGTAGACATGACCTCTGCCCAATGCGCTTACCACCCATCTAGATAAGAAACAACAGAAGGGAAAAGCAGGGAGCATCTCCACTCCTTTCCTTAGAATGACTTGGGGAAAAAGGAGTAAATGAAAGAGAACTGTAATGATACAAAAATGTTCAGGCTAGTTTCTTTCTTCTATCCTGCTTGGCCCCTGCTGCTGTTTCTTTACCATCCTGCTGAATTTATCTATTTTATGCTCTGCGGTAAAGTATGCCACAGTGCGATTGGGGATTGCTTAATATAATTGAAATAAAGTGCAGCATTTACCAAGGAGTCTCCTCATAGCAATGATGGCCCCTTGTTTTATTTTACGTATTGAAGTATGATGGGCCAACAGTGAAGCTGTGCTCATTCTATGTATACATCTTGATGAGTTTAAGATAAAAATTCCCTTTGTTTTAAATATTGTCTCAGCTAGTTCTTTCTTGCATGAGTGCTTTTACCTAATGTCACTGAGGCTACTCATTCTTGCATGCATTCACCAGAAGTCTATAGAACCCCTGCTAAGCAGGAGACACTGTGCAAAGGTGCCATTGTGATGCCATCTGTCAGAGCTGTGGAACACAAGAGGAAGCAACTGCCACATCGGATGGACATTCCAGCGCAATGGCCTCCAAGGGATGATCCTGAGCACAAGGTAACCAAAGGACACTCAACCTGGTCAAATTATTAACCCCTTTGTGTTTCAGTTTTCCCATCTGTAACAGGGGGACAAAACTAGTATTTCCCATGGAGGTGTCCAATGAAGTAGGTCTGGGTTTCAAGTAATGGCCTTTTACTTGTAACTCATCCCTGGCCCAGGAATTTCAAGGAGATGACCCATTTGCTCACTGAGTTGCAGTCACTCCCAATGCTGAATGGGGAGGAAAGGGAAGTTAGGTTTTCTTCATTTGTTAGGACTGACTCTCTCTACAGCTTCCATCACTTTGTAGGGTTATGTTAGACATGGATGGGCAAGTCCCGCCCAGCTGGATAGATACAAACTTCCATCACCCAGGCCTTGGGCAAAGTGTGGCTCATCAAACCTCCAGACATTCTAGAAGGCATAAGAATGTAACCATTCAACTGTATAGTGCTTGATGTCCAGGCAGACTCAATGGCACAGAGAGCAGTTGTAATTCACACAACCAATAAGAGCCAGGATCCCTTGGGCAAAGAGGATGCTCTATCCCATGGCTCCAACCCAAGTCACTATGTCTCAACAGAGTAGCTTACATGGAGGAAGATCTCTGGATGAGGACTTGGGTCTTAGTTGTTGCCATCTTAATAAAACAAAGAATTGAAGCTGGTTAAACTCTTTTAAAGACATTATCACTAGCTGTGAGAAACTGCCATACTGAGACAAAAATTATCACTTGACCTGGAAGATCACGGTAGGATGAAGAGGTTTGGGAAGGTGGAATTTGGTGGGGGTAATGCCTCTTATCTAAGAGACAGATTTACAACATATCTCCACTTGGGTGACATTACAAACACTAAAGAAACTCTTAAGTGAAAAAGTTCATACTCAAAGTGATACCAAAGAGCCAAAATTGAGGGAAACAAGGTAATATAAGTAAAATAAGCATGCACACAAATGCAAAGAAAACTCATCACTCTTCACAATCACCTCTGAAATAGATGTTATCCCTGTCTTACAGATGAGCAAACTCAGGCCTAAAAAGATGAAGAGGTTTTGCACAAGGTCATCCCAAATCACCTTTCTCTGGCTTTACAACCCAGACACTCAATCCTGTGATATTCCTTCACATCAAAGATTACTTACGTCAAATGCACCACTTCCAAAAAGGGGAGACATCCAAGGCTACTTTTGGTTCTGCAGCCTGAATCATAATATAATATTACCTAATGTCAAGGGATGTCTAGGGATGTCTAATGTCTAGGGCAAAGACTGGAAAACTGTAGCCCATAGTCCAAATTCAGTCTTCTGTCTTCCTTCGCAAATAAAATTTTATTGGCACTCATGCCTTTATGTGTTGTCCATGGGTATGTTCAAGCTACAATGGTGGAGGAAAGTAGCTACAGCAGAAACCCTATCCTCTGAAAAACAGAAAATACCTACTGTCTGGCCCTTTACAGATGCGTATAAAAGGGTTAATATGAAATCAATCCATCTCCCTACGTATTATACTAGATATTTTCCAGTGCTTATAATCTTAACTGAGATTTCTTCCAACTTCTTAAAGTGTCAAATAAATCATAACTCAGGGCTACTTGATGCAGTTTTAGGGTTAAGTATATTTTATACCACTCAAATCCATGTCAGGTAAACTTAGTATAATTCTCTTGGGCAAAACATCCTACTCCCCAAACTGGATAAATAAAATCTTGACATGAAGGTACTCTACAGTCTCTAGTCTATAGCTCAAATTGCTACAGTAAAAGGTACATGCTGGTTGTGGACTCAGCAAATTTACTCATATGAAAACATGCTTTAAACTTTAATTTTGCTTTACCACCCCGCACTTGCACAATTTGATTTCTGTCGTTTGCTGTGGTTTTATACGCCATGTATCTTTCCTTCTTACCTTATGAGCGTTTGCATTCTTCTACATCGTGATCTTCAAACAACCATACAATGAGTAAAAGACAATTGTTCCTATCTTTTCTATTTTTTTTCTTTTTCTACTGATTCATTTGCATTAATTTCCAAACATGCTTTTATTTTCTCTCATCTTAAAAAAAAAGAAAAAAATCCGTCTCTTGACTAAACTTCTTCTCTATGGTCCTACTTGCTAACGTTTCCTTAAAGTATAACTCTTTCAGAACCTTCTTCAATTTCTCCTCTTTCTTCCCTTTCAACCTCCTCAAAGCAGGCTTTTGTGCTCCCCACTCCCACTCCAACTACCAGCAGTCAGCAATGACCTTGTTGTTAAATCGCTACTCAGCTCTCAATCTTCGTGCCACCTGACTTAATAACCGACAGCAGCTGATGTACTTGCTTGCTCTATTCTTCCTGATATACCTTCTGTCCTTGGCTCCCAGGAATCAGACTTTCTTGGGATCTTGAGTTTTGCCCTGGTTCATACCTAGGACTGTGCCTGACACATCATTGGTGCCCAGTAAATACATGTTTAAATAAAGGAGAATGGGACACTTCAAGTCATCTGCATCACAAAATAAATTCACACCACTGCTTACAGGACACTACCAAACATTGTTTGAAATCTTGTTAAAAAAAAAAAAATGTTTATCCAAAATCCAAATGATCACATTCCAGTGCAAAAATTTCAAGTACTGTTAACAAAATAGCTATTCTTCATCTATCTCTCTATGTTATCTATAGACTGACTTCCTTTAAGGTGTTTAAAGAAACTGTAAAATTTTTTATTGATAGGGCAATGACAGTATTTTATTCTTCTGAGAATACTGCCCATTTTGGGGAAAGAGTTATAAATATGAGTAGATCATTGACTGAAAAGCATGGCCTGACATCTTTCTTCTTTACTTATCATTGTGTTTTACAGAAGTTGTAAGAAAACCCTTGAGGATATATCAGTGATGGATACAGTGTTGGAGAGCCATGTCAGCAAGACCATTTGAGGAGATCATTAGGATCAGGATGACGCATTATCTGGTCAGATAATATGTGACACATAGTAGCGAAACCTTCTCTGCCTACCCATTCCCTGTGAAATAGAAGATAAGCTCATTGTGGGTACTTTGGAATGGAACAAAATTGGGGGGAAAAAACGTCCTGGTAGAGTGTAGCTGAGTTGCTTTTGGTTTAAGAAGTGTTTTTTATTCAATATGTCTCTCCCAGATCACAATGCTTTTATGTGATAAATAGAAATTAAGAATTCAGACCCTCACGGTTATTCAAAACAGCCCTTGCGAAAACTGAAAACGATTTTACTGAGTCTCCGCACGTTTAAGGAGACAAAAAGCACGTATCATGAGAGCACTGTAAACATAGTGTGACGGTGACGTGGGGATTGTGATGCATGGGGCTTCCTCTGGGTGGGTGACACGCCACCAAGACAAATGGCATTCCAGCCACTCAGTTGGCCAACGTCAAAGATTATTAACCAATTTCCGTCCTGTTCTTTTTTTTTTTTTTATGGGTTTTAATGACCAGGCGAGATTTCACTGTTTAATATTTAAACAAATGTTTTTATGTGGAGACAATAAAGCCACTGTTGAGACTGGGTAGAACTGTTTAACATTCTCCAGTATGGCTGACTGCCATTCCCGCTGGAGTAAACGGCCTAAGTTGATTTCTAGAAGTGCTCAGAAATTAAAGCTCTTTTTTTGTGACACATGGGAATGGAATCTCCTTGAGTGGCACAGACAGCATACCAGGTGTGTGTGGTCTGCCCCGCAGGGTGAGTTCCTCTATTGTTCTGGCTCTTTCAGCAGAACATGATTTGGTTAGCATAGCTTGTCTTGGCTGAATGAACTGGCTTGCCTCCATGTGCTGCTTCTTCTCTGCATTAACTCTTATCAAATTGCTGATGGCCGTTTACATCCCCCCTTGTTAATTACCCACCACCAAATGCAGGAGGGTGGTGGGCTTCTGTTTTGAGGTTCAATAACCCTCATTGGTATGATGACCTCGAATGAACCACTGAGGTAAGCTTACTTAATGTCCGAGTGTATTTCACATGAGGCAGGACATCTCTCAAAAGCCACTTTGACCTATTTAAACAGTAGTTCTTTTTTTTTTTTTTTCCTCCTCAGAGTTAGGTGTTATAATGTTTGGATTGTAGCAAGAAGGCTAACTTCACAAAATGTTCAGGATCTTTTAAGAGCCTGAAGAAACTGCGATGGACAAATCCCATGAAGATCTTTGATGACACCCCCAAGGAAGTATTATCTCTTTTAAGGCTGAGTGTGGGTAGGACAGGCTTCAAATCATGTCACTATACCTATGGGTAATAGCCACACAACCCTCAAAATACTGAAGTTGTTCATTCTCCTTGTGCCCACCATGTTTTAACTAGTTTTGGGGGGCTTAGGGCTCGGATTTTTTTGTTTTTGTTTTTGTCATTGTTGTTGTTGTTTTGCCTGGATGAGAATGGGGTCCAAGATAAAAGCCAGCAATTGGAAATAACAATATAAACCACCTAGTGTTACAACCACAGCAACAAGACAGGGACCAAATAGAACTTAAGAAAAGTTTGTTGATTTCTATTGTTTAAACTTGCCTTCCTTAATAAAAATCCTTATACATCTCCAATGTAAAAAATAGAATCATTTGAATATTATTGTGTATAAATTCTAAAGCTTCCATAACACACTGTCTGATAGATAAGATGATTCCTCCAATCCAACACCCATAGAATATACATTAGAGGACACACTTTCCCAAAAGGGGCATGAATTGGTATAAATTCATCCACATTCTCTCACCTAGTTCTCCTAGTCTCACAATTTTAGAAGTGGCTGCCTGGATCCAGAAAACCATTTAAAGCCACCTGGCCACAGGGAGAAGTGCTTCTCAAATTTGTCAGATCAGAAGTATTACTTGGGGCATTTGTTAAAAATATAAATTCCCTTCACACTTTACCCACCTACCCCTCACTTCAGATTGTCTCATTAGATACAGATTGGAACCCAAGAATATGGATTGTTAATAAGTAAATTATGACCTCACCAACTAAAGATGTCACAGTTTCATGGCTTAGTATATTCACAGGGAGTGAACAAGCAAAACTGGAAAAAGAACTCAGATATTAAAAAATATATATAAAGAAAATAAATGAGGGGCTCCTGGGTGGCTCAGTGGGTTAAGCCTCTGTCCTGGGCTCAGGTTATGACCTCAGGGTCCTGGGATCGAGCCCTGCATCAGGCTCTCTGCTCAGCAGGGAGCCTGCTTCCCCCTCTCTCTCTGCCTGCCTCTCTGCCTGCTTGTGATCTCTCTCTCTCTCTGTGTCAAATAAATAAATAAAATCTTTTTAGACAATAAGAATATAAAAAGAGAAAGAGAAAGTTAAGCACAATATTCAGAAATAAGGAGTGATTAGAAACTTAGGATATGAGAATATGAGGAAAAAAATACAGACACAAAGAGATACAGAGAGAGAGATTGATTTTCAGAAAAGTCTGTTTTCTCACATCTGCTCTAAATTAGTCTTGGACTTGTATCCAAGATCAAGGTCCCCTGTTCTCATGACAGTGTTCCACTCAATAGCCCCTCTCTTTTATGTGGGTAATATTAGACACCTGGAAGCTAATTAGCATTACGTGAAGTTTTGTCATTAATGTGTTTATTTTTAAAATAGAAATCTTTATGGAAAATAAGTAGGAGTAGGAGATGTGTTGGAATCGCTGCCATTAGCTGGGCATCAGCTATGTTCCGCACATTAGCCTCCTGCTCTAACATTTCATTGATCTTCACAACTCTCTGAGAGAGGTTTTATTACAGTTTTACTTATAAGGAAACAAAAGCTTAGAAAAGTGGCTTATTGAAGGTCGTATCATCTAGCAGTGACACCTGGAGTCTGAACCCTGGCACATCTCTTTCTAGTATATCCTATGTTCATGAGACAGTAAGCTTTGGATGACGGGGCAAGAACTTAAGATTCACTTCCTAGGTTGTCTGATAACTCATTGTGTATATTTAGATCCGTGTTTAGGTTCCCTTGTGCCTTGGTTTCTGTATCTTCCAGTCTGCAGACAACTTTTCTGTTATCTGGTCAAATAGAGTCTGTTGAAGTTATGTACGGGGTTCCTACTTGGATTCTACATCTGGTGTGAAATTGGGAGGAACGTATTTGAAATCTTTCGGTATCAAAATGGCAGCAGTGGTTCACAAGTGAAGGAGCCCATTACAGCAGCAGTTCGAGGAACTATTCCCCTGAACCATCTGATAAGTTACTGTTGCCTTTGGACTTTGTCTCCTACTTATCAGCTTGCTAAATTCTGACCAAAGGGCCCTAGTGAAGCTACTATCTAAAATAAAGCATTCTGTTCCAACTGGCAAAAGGCAAACATGATCTCCCAGACACTCTTGCCTAAAAGTAACCGTTCTCTAATGAGTTGCTGTTTTTATTAAATATTTTGTAGAGCTGATTCATCTTCTTGGATTATAGAAGACACAAACATAACGCAATGTGCTTTTCCTATGCAGAAGCTATTTGCAGCTATGTAACAAGTCCCAAGTGAATGTCTGAAAATCAGGCATGTTTGTAGAGATTTAAAGAGGTTTGCACAAAGCTTTGAAAGAATTAAAAATAAGCATTTTTGAACAATCACTTCCATCCAAAGGACGGTGCTCCCTGGTGTCAAGGCGTATCCTTTGCAAGAAGGAGCTGGGGGATATGAAAAAGAACATGAAATTAATGTTAAGAAAACAGATGTCCAGAGCCTTAGGGACTAGCAATGCAATTCCTGAGCAAGAAAGCTATAAAGTGCAAATGAGTCCAGGAAGGAAATGTGATAATGTGGGGGAGTGATTATCTATTGGGTAGGTCCTAGGTCTATAGGGGTTTCATATTTTCAGCAACGACTCAGTGATGGCACCAAGAACATATTTGTGTTCGATAAGTTGATAGGTGACCCCAGGCTGACCCAGAGAAAATTAAAATTCAGAATGCCTTTATTCAAGAAGGGGGAGAAACTTGGTGAAAAATATAAGGATATTTTCCAGACAATGCAAACATTACAGAAAATAACATGGCAGGAGAGAGATGTTTGGGGTTTACAATGACCTCTATGCTATCTCTAAGTTACCAGTACACAACTACAGTAATATTTCCAAAGAAGCATGTAGGATGTACAATAGTTAACTGAAAAAGGAGTATACAGGGGGTCCCCTTTTCTCTAGTCAGTAAAGCAAGTGACAAAAGGAGAACATAGGAGAGAACTACAGAATGGGTGATTCAGGGCAACAAAGGAAATGAGATTTGCAATAAAGCTAACCGTTCAATGCCGGAATATCTGGTTAAAGATGTAATTATCATCCTTATTATCACTTTCTTGGGGTCTTTAAAAATCAGAGAATTTCTTGTGCAACCAGGACAAGGTGCATGGTGTTAGGACGACCAACACAAATTGCATCTAGGTGGATGATTCTTGAAGGCTCCTTTCGTCTGTTGCTTTCATGGACATCAGGAGAGCAAAGTGCAGGCTGTTCAAAACTGCCCTGGGGCTCCTGCTCTCATCCTGGACCCAGAAAGCTCTCGGGATAACCAGGTTTAGGCGGTGCTGGCTTTTTGTCTCTCTGTGTTAATTGACTCTGAAGTTGGAGCACATCCCTGTTTCTTCCCACTCTATCCCCCAAAATGGAAACGGATGAGTTCATTTTCTCCTGCCCTGAACCAGCTCTGACTTTGCTAGCTCATGTTCTCAAATTTAGTTGTCTCACCTACCAGACTGAGATGAAGAGGCAAAAAAAAGAGAGGGATAAAAGAAGAGAAAGCACCGACAGTGCCAAGAGGATGGCTGGGGATGTGAGCCTTGGTTTAATTTCCATTTGCACATCATCTTGAACAGCACTCAACATCAGTTAGAATGCTATCTTGACTCTGGAAAGGTAGCTTCAATGCAAATTCCTCAGTCTCTCTCTTCCCATTCACTTGCTACCCTAACACTAGAAACTCTGCACCTTCTAATTCTTTGCCTTATTGAAGAAGTGGTCCCTGATTAAAGAATCAAAGTCATCTTGAGTTATAAGAGACTTTAGAGGAAGAGTATCTAGTCTAATAACTCTATTTTACAAATTAGCAAATGAAGACCCGGGGGAGCGGAAATGATGAGATCAAAACCACCCTCCCCTGGTTTACAGTCAAGATTGTGGTTTCTTTCTCTTTTTTTTTTAATACTTTATTTGTTGATTTGAGAGAGAGAGAATGAGTGGTAGGGAGGGGCAGAGAGAGAGAGAGAGAGAGAGAAGCAGACTCCCCACCGAGCTGGGAGCCCGATGCAGGACTCGATCCCAAGACCCAGAGATCATGAGCTGAGCTGAAAGCAGACGTTTAACTGACTGAGCCACCCAAGTACCCCAAGTGTGTGGGCTTCTTGGGATCAGAACATTCATCCTGTCATATGCTCAGAACTTAGCACTATAGAACTCAGAACTATAGCCACGCATATAGTAGAAACTCAACATGTATTTATTGAATGAATACATGAATGATTTCTGATGCCCTTTCTTGTGTTCTTCTCATTCAAACACACATTTTGGTCCTAAAAAAAAAAAAAAAGCCAAAAAAGCTTTTTGAGGACCAATTTAGCTCATTTCACCCCACCTCAAGCCCTGAAATGACCTAATATTTTATCTTGGAATGTTCCACTTTGTTTCCAAAAATTCTTAGTATGCTGTAGTGTGGTTTGACTTAATTCTGTTTTCACAAAAGAAAGTGTGGCTAAGTGAGCCTTTCACAAATGCCCCATGGTTATCACCAGACTCAAATTTTCACCAACGAAAAACTGGTGAAATATTAAAATATTAAGTCTTAGCCGTTTTGATTCTCAAACTTCCTCCTACTCTTTACAACTGAGGGAATTCTTTTACCTTAGTTTATGGTAGAAGTAAGTAGAGTACCATAAGCCGTATGTAAGTAAATCTCACGATATAAATACTGGTATTAGAAAATCTGATTTCCACTAAATTCTACCCTGTAACTAATAATACATTATATATTCACTAAACTGAATTTAAATTAAAAATTTTGAAAAAAAGAAAAGCTGATTTCAAAACATGAATTACATGGGAGGCCAATTCTTTGTAGTACTGAAATATTTACCATAAGAGTCCTTTAAATACTGGTCTAGGGTGTAAACGTGGTTCAGATTACATGCAACTTTTTAGGAACATATCTATTGTGCAAGAGAGGTAACTACTAATACAACCACAGGATAGACAAAGTAGCCAACTGAGGTGGCGTGTTTTAGGACTGACAAGGGCATTAGGAGCCAGAGTTCCCAAAGCCCTATAAAGCATGTGGACTCTTTCAAGCTCTGGAGATCAGAGAAAACCTAAAAACTACCATACTTGAAACTTCTTGTTCACAGCCAGCTAAGTCTAGAGATGGAGATGAAGAAGAATAGGAAGAGAACACTTTAACCCTTACTGGAACGTCAAATGCCCTAGCCCTGGCTAACTTTGACTGACACATAAAAATTACTAACACTCTGGCATACAGTACAATAAAATAGAGAAATCAAATGTACATGAGAAAAGGGATAAGAATAGAAACACAGAGAGAGAAGCTAACCCAACAAAATGTACCATAATGTATATTATTACAGGAGATGTGGTTGTTGAGTCCTCCCTTTTTAGCAGTCTGTGAGAAAAAGAGAACCGATCAATTATATAACTCGTTGTCTCCCTAAGATTTTTTTTAAATGCTCAGGAAAGCACACCAGATAGAAATTTGTCTCCTAAGTCCTCATAAGAGTAACACTGGGTAAATAATAAATAACATCCCTAATGACACACTTGCCATAGACCAGTGGTTTTCAAACTTCAGAGCTCATCAGAATCAACTGGAAGACATAAAACATGGATTTCCAGTATGACTCTCCAAGTTTCCGGTGCAGTACACCTGAAGTGGGGCCCAAGCATTTGTATTTTTATTATCCTCCTGGGTAATAGCCATGCTGCTGGTCCAGAACCACATTATGAAAACCACTGCTGTCGGCACAAGGCCAAATTTGCCAGGTCCTCTTCCTGAGGCCTCTTTCCATAGAGACTGATAACAATGCTTACTTGAGCAGTTACCTGGGATTAGGGCAAGGAAGTCCAGACACGTTGCCTCTGCAGGTCCAGCCCACAAGGGGAGGTACCAGTGAAGAGAGGTAATGGCCATACTATTTATCAGTTATCAATGATTTTCTATATCATTCCTTTATTTATTTATTTATTTATTTAAGAGAGAGAGAGAGACAGAGAGAGAGAGAGCACAAGCAGGGAGAGCAGCAGGCAGAAGGAGAGGGAGAAGAAGACTCCCCACGGGGCAGGGAGCCCAATGCAAGGCTCCATCGCAGGAACCCTGAGATCATGACCTGAGCCGAAGGCAGACACTTAACAGACTGAGCTATCCAGGTGCCCCACCATATCATTCCTTAATGCAGAACAGTCCTGTTGGTTTATTCACTGGAGCTCTCAACAAACTTACAGATTTCTTCCTTACTCATCAAATTGCTCTGCAACCCAGAGTAGAAAGATCTCTGCCTATAGGAACACAACCATCATGTGTCAGCGATCACAAGAACAATCTTTTCTGATTGAAGGCTGCCTCTTCAGAAACTTTTGCACCTCTATCACTCATTCTTTCCATGCACCCCTTTCATCATTCCTCCATCATTCATCAACTTTTTAAGACTGAGATTCCTCAAATTCTATCAGCCATGTCTAATGTTTCCTTGTATCTCTACATCAGAAGATATAGTGCTTGTAAAATGGGCACTCAGTTATCAGCGTGCTGAACAAAATGCTTAAAAAGAAAACTGTACGAAACCAGGGAATCTGACAACTCACGTCACCCGAGGAGATTCTCCTCAGCAACCCTAGCATACCTTCTTTGTCATAAAGAAGGACTCTTGTAGATTGACTAGATTCCACTGCGGGGAGGAAAAAACAAAATGTATGTTAAAAAAAAATGTGATTTGATTGACAGTGTGAAAAATTCATGGTATGGTTATTCCCCCTGAAATAGGATTTTTTCCTGTATTTTAAAGCTAAGTTCATTCATCGATTCAACAAATAGCCTGAACATTTTCTATGTATAAAGTAAAAGCAAAGAGTGTGCTCTTAAGGAGCTCACATCACAGTAGGGAGCACAGACACATAACCCATCAATATAACCCATAAAAGACTAGAGGTGCGCATGAAGTAGGCTGGAACAGCAAAGAAAATAATCAGCTTGGAGGTGGCAGAGTGTGGATGTAGAAGCTTATCATCTCTGACTGAGGTGGCAAAAAGCATACGGAGGGTAGCAGAACGTTTTAGGAAAACAGGACACATACTGTTAGGAATTGGCATGCCTTTTACTATAAGAGATGAAGCGAGCAAATCAACCCATCAATCAACTGTGACCCAGGGAGGCATGAAGTACAGGACAGAGGTGACACACACAGTGGCATGTTTTGAGAGGAGCCAGAGATACCCTGCCACCAATTGCCATGGTCCTAACATTCCACTATTAAAAAGCCATTCCCATACATCTTAAACACTTTCTAAGTCCTCAGATAAAATGCCATTTCTCCTAAGAGTCTCTCTCAACCCTGGTGACACTATGGACATTTTGAGCTACATAATTCTTGGCTGTGAGGGACTTTCTAATACATTGTAGGATGTTTAGCAGTATCTCTGATCTCTACCCCCTAAATGTCAGTGGCAGTCCACTCCTTAATCGTGACAATTAAAATGTATCTCCAGACATGGCCAAATGTTCCCTGGGAGACACCACCACCTCCCACTGAAGACCACTGTTCTAGAAAGTGTAACACTTTAGGCTGGGGTCAGCTTTATTCTCCTTCTCATGATCGAAGAGACTTCCTCCCCCCAACGTAGTTACTGTGCAGCTAAAAGAGAAGTGACTGACCAATTAAGAAGCAGGATGACAATTGCCCAACAATCTTGTTGGCTATACCAGCTCTGGTTGTCAATGGGGTGACAGAGGTCACCACCAAATGAAATCTATGAATCAAACTATTTGAACAAAGGAGAGACCTTGAGAGAAAGAGGGGAGGCAAATCAGAGTATGAAAAATCAAAATGGCCCAATTTTATAAGAGCTTGGAGAAGAGTGTCTAAATTGAATCTTTCCTGTTTAGTTATATCATACAGCGGAAAGGAATTTAACTGATGATTTATTGATTGACCAAGAGTCTAAAAAGTACATAATTATCACTGATACATTATTAATAATCAGTTATGAAAAAACAATGTCCTTTACACATACACAGCTTTTAAGATCCTTTTCACATATGACCTTTTCCAAAAATTGGCAATACATTCTGATGTTTCAAAAATCAAAACAATCTAAAAAGGATAAGTGTGAAAAATCTTATCTCTACCCTTGTCCCTTCCACTCATTTCTTCCTCACTGTAGATAACGGATTTTTTAGTTTCTTTGATATCCTTTGAGAATTTTGTCATGAAAATACAAGAATATACAAATATATATTCATATTTTCCTGTTCCTTACACAAAAAATACCATGCTACAATTCTGTTCTGCAGTTTTTTAATTTTTTTCCACTTAACCTCTTGGAGATTTCCATACAGAGAACTTTCTCATCATTTGTTTCTTATACCTACATTGTCTTCCATACATGGATACAGCACCATTTGTGTAAATAGTTCCCTATTAATGAAGTTCTGGATTGTTTCCAATTATTTTCTGTTGCATGCAATGCTGCAGTAATTATCCTGAGGCAGGCATTGTTCTTTGCACTACCTTCATCTAATCCCAACATCAGACTTTATTCCTCTCCTGTGTGTAGTAAGAAAAAACAAAATGCACAATCTTAACCATATTTAAGTATACAGTTCAGGAGTGTTGAATATATTTACATTATTGTGAAACAGATCTCTAGAAATTTTTCATCTTGCAGAACTGACACTCTGTATCTATTAAACACTAAGTTCCCTTCCTTCTTTCTTTCTTTCTTTCTTTCTTTCTTTCTTTCTTTTTAATTTTTTTATTTCTTTTCAGCATAACAGTATTCCTTGTTTTTGCACCACACCCAGTGCTCCATGCAATCCGTGCCCTCTCTAATACCCACCACCTGGTTCCCCCAATCTCCCACCCCCCGCCCCTTCAAAACCCTTCATTTGCCCCTGACCCCAGCCTCCGGTAACTACTTCTACTTTCTATTTATATGAATTTAACTATACTTTAGATCCTGCATGTACGTGAGATCTTACAGTTTTTGTGTTTTTATAACTGGGTTGTTTCCCTTAGTAGAATGTCCTCCAGGTTCATCCAGGTTATAGCCTGTGACAGGATTTCCTTTCTTTTTAAGGCTGCATAGGATTCTATTGTGTATATACTAAATTTTTCTTATCCATTCATCCGCTGATAGACCCTGGGGTACTTCCATTCATAGTTATTGTAAATAGTGCTGCTATGAACATGAGTGTGCAAAGATCTCTTCAAGACCCGGCTTTCAATTATTTTGGTTATATACCCAGAAGTGAGATTGCTGGATCATATGATGATTCTATTTTTGAATTTCTGAAGGACCACCATATTGTTTTCCATAGTAGTTGCACCATTTTACATCCCCACCAGTGGTGTACAAGGGCCAAGTTTAATGCTTAAATACTCTAAAGATGGTGTATTATATATGCAGAAACCAAGACAAGCTGCAGCTTCACAGACAATACAACTCCAATGGGGAACATGCCTACAGAACCTCTTGACATAGCCCAGGGTCCTGTATTATCCTATATTGTATTAAAATTCCAAGTGAAGCAAAAATGCAAATGTTATTTTTGCATCAGTAAGCTTGATCATCTTTGTTAGAGTATCTGTAATAATTTTAGCCAAAAGATTTTTCTACCCTTTGAAAGAATAAGCTTCCCCCTTGTTCCTCAATTCTGCTACTGGTCCCCCCAGCAGCACTTGATATAGAAGATGAGTATACTGCTTCATTGGTTGTTATTTAAGCAGGTTATATTCATCCTCCATTACACATAAATTAATTGAAATCTTGAACTTGGAGTCAGCATGATGCCCCATTGGCCTAGCATTAGGGAAAGAGTCCCGAATGACTAATACAGTAACCCGGCTAGACGTGTTTGCTAACCCAAAAAGCTGTGATCTCTGGGCCAGGCACGTGGGGCCAGAGGAAGAACTAACTCTTGGCTGTATTAGTGGATTTTTCCACCAAAGAATTATTGCAGGAAGATGGGTCACAAAGTCAAAGCATATATTACTGAGCAGGGAATACCATCAGAGGCAAAAACAAATACCAGCAGGAAAAAAGGAAAGCCTGGCCCACTCTCCCTCACACGTCTCACCTCAAAGATGTTGGTAGTTGGAAGCTGTTTCAATAATGATAGCTCAAACTGATGACAATGCTCTCTAGAACTGTCCTTGTGATCTGGCTGTTTTATGTTTCATAAAATATCCAATGAAGAAAAGGAAGGTCATTGCCATGGGGAAGGATATGACAGAATGTTGTCCAGCACAACTAATACTTTTCCTGCTCTACATATGCCTCAGATCAACTTTCAAGGGTTTTATGCTCTAATTGTCAAGGAGCTTGCTGCTAATGATAAAATAATAATCTCTGACACGAGTGCATGTACCAACATTTAAGAAAAACATGGTTTTTATACATGAATTACATAGCTAATAATCAGTTGACAAGTACTGAAACCTGACATATCAAAGCAAACTAGAAATCCACCCACCTGTAGGACACACTGAGGAGAGGTGCCGGTCTTAGACTTGGCATTGGATGGAAGGGGAAAGAATCCTCCCTAAAGAATCTATAACCACACTTTGGAACATATGTAGGTTTGCTTCCCAATTTTGCACTTCCAGTTTGTTGCAAAGAAATCTGAATCCAGTCCAGTCCCTTGGGGAATAAGCCTTGACGTCCAAATTCCTTCTATTTCCCAGTGATCAAATTCTGAATCTGATCACAAATAATCTTATCAGTTTTCTTGACACTCAAATTTATTATATAATATAAATATTTCCAGAAAGCAGTAACACATGAAGATATTATTATCCAGATATCTATTGTAATTCTATTCTTAACTATTTACATAGCTAAAGCACTTAACTCTTGAGTCTCAGAATTCACCATTTCTAGAAGATTGAAACAAGTTAAGGAATGAAAAGTAAATGGAATTAATATGTTTGAGCCAACTGTCTACTCGACTAAAACGATATATCTTTAAAGATTTTATTTGTTTATTTGTCAGAGAGAGAGAGAGAGTGCACAAGCAGGGGAGGGGGTAGAAGGAGAAGCAGGCTCCATACTAAACAGGGAGCTGGATGTGGGATTCAATCCCAGGACCCTGGGGTCATGACCTGAGCTAAGGCAGACGCTTAACTGACTAAGCCACCAGTTGTCCCTATTAAAATGATTTCTTATTTATTTCCCATAAAATGCTATGTTGTGCTTATTATCACTATCAAGAGTATTGTTAAGTTATAGGTGAGGAAACTGAAGCACTAAGTAACTTGCCCAAAGTCATGAGAAGTAAATGATGGCAATTGGCAAAGTAGGATTCAATCCATGATAAGCCCAAATGCTTTACTTTACTACTGTACTGTACATACTGCCTCATTCCAATATTTCCAGTACACACATTCTATTTTTATGCAAGAATTTAAAAATCAGAGCCAGTTTTCTGTTCTATAGTTAATAACATGTCCTTCATATTATATATATATGTTATACACATATTCATATTATGTTCACATATTCATGTTATGTATATATTTATATATGTATATATATGTGTGTGTGTGTATATATATATATATTCTTATGGTTAATTTCCTCCCAGTATAAAAAAGCTTGCACAACAACTTATTCCCATTCAAAAATTAATGTCTCCCTGCCTCTCAAATTTTTCATATCAGAGAGATTATATGGTAATTGTCTTTCTCTGATTGACTTATTTTGCTTAGCATAAGGGCAGGGGGTCATGGGGGGTAAGGGAAAAAATGAAACAAGATGGGATCAGGAGAGAGACAAACCATAAGAGACTCTTAATCTCAGGGAACAAACTGAGGGTTGCTGGAGGTTAGGGGGTAGGGATGGGGTGGCTGGGTGATGGACATTGGGGAGAGCATGTGCTATGGTGAGTGCTGTGAAATGTGTAAACCTGATGATTCACAGACCTGTACCCCTGGGGCAAATAATACATAATATGTTAATAAATAAATAAATAAAATTAAAATATATAAAGACAGAAAAAAAATAATGTCTCACTGCGGAAAAAAGCATCTGAAAGTAATTGTGACTGGCTTTGGGGGGGAAAAATTATACATTCATTTCTGAATACTTTAGAGGGCCTATGTTCTGGGTCCTATGCATGATTAGTGAAGAAGTTATGTAAGAAAACTGCTCCTTTGAAGCATACATTATAACAGAGAAATGCATAAAATAAGTAGAAAAATAATAATAACTTTAAGAAAAGGTAATTGCTAAAGACGTTGAAAAATGAAATAAAGAATGACTGATAGTCAGGACAGAGTTGCTGTTTTAGCAGAGCTATTTTATCTCATCACTCTGAGTTGGTGATGCTTGAGAAGGGTCCTGAATAATGAGTTTAAAACTCCAGTCATCCTGAGATCTGAGGTCTCAGAGAGAACTTTCCAGCCAAGGGAACAGCAAGAGTAAAGATCCTAAGGTAAGAGGTTGCTATTTTTGACCAATAATCACTTAGTGCCCTGGAGTCTACATGAAAGAGTGGTTGGATGATTTCAGAGTGGTGCATGGTTCTAGATCATGTGAGGCCTTGTCGTTAGCTGGAAACTACTAGAAGATTTTATCACATCACTCAAACTACTGTTTGAAGAACAGGGTTGCAAAAGCAGTACAGGGAGTTCCCAAATATCCTTCACCTAGCTTCCTCCAATGTGAACATCTTATTTAATCACAGTACAATGGCTGAAACGAAGAAATTAACTGAACTACAGACTTGTTTGTGTTCTTTTTTTCTTTCAGGATTCCACATTGCATTTAGCTGTTATGCCTCCTTTGTCTCCTTCAAGCTATGATAGCTGTTTAATCTTTCCTTTTCTTTCACAACCTTGATATTTTGAAGGAAAATGGTCAGCTACTTCTGCAGAGTTTTTCTCAATTTGAATTTGTTTGATGTTTTCTCACGATTAGATTGGGATTATATGTTTTTGGAAAGAATACCACAGAAGTGACTCTCTTCTCTGGACATCACCATATCAGAGGGAATATAAGACTATTACAAAGTGATGTTAACCTTATAATTTGGTTAATGTACTGCCTATTGGGTTTCTCCATTATAAAGTTACTAATTTTCCCTTCATAATTAATGATATCTTAGCAGAGATTTTTTAAAACCGTGAAAATGTCCTATTGTATCTCAACGTTGTGTCTACTGATTTTAACATACCTTGTTGAATCTTGCCTGCAAGAATGACTAGTGTGGTTTTTACTGCAGAATAGAAGGAGCTGAAGAAAAAAATCTAGGACTTATCCAAAGGGAAGAGTCTAATAGGAAATTGCTCTTGGATGGCATGGGCTGATAGAAACACACTCACAGAAGGGGACATCAAACATTTGCCTGTCTTAATCTTGTTGTGTGAAGGGCAAAAATATTTCTTGGGGAATTC
The DNA here is from genome assembly GCF_010015895.1 of Lontra canadensis. Classification (NCBI taxonomy): domain Eukaryota; kingdom Metazoa; phylum Chordata; class Mammalia; order Carnivora; family Mustelidae; genus Lontra; species Lontra canadensis. Next base: position 11,973,263 of record NW_022631015.1, read on the forward strand.
AAAGAAAATCGGTCTTTAATGTGGATTTGCTCCCCAAGTTCAGACTTGAGTTTGGATCCAAAGCATCTAAATTCAAAATGTATTTTAGGGTACCTCTAGGTCACCAGTGCTTCAGTCACCTCACAAAATCAAGTGAAAATAATCTAAGCAGAAATCCACTTCCAACATTGAGCATAAACTATTTCCCTAGATAACGTTCTACAGAACATGAATTCGCAGTTAAAAAGCACAAAATACCCACATAAGGAAAAAGATGTCTTCAATGGAAGCCAGCAGAAACAATATATAGAAGAAGCAGATGAGCCAATATTTCTGATATTGGAATTTTTCAATAAAAATACCTAGTAAGTTTTAAAAATAATATAAATATTAACAAATAAATGTCTATAAATTACCAAATTTGAAAAAGAAAAAAAAATCTCTGAGAAGCAAAATCTATAACAATTGAAATTTGAACTGAGAGGATGAGTTAAAGAGCATATTATACCAAATGGAAGAAAGAATTAATGGACTGGAAAATAGACTTAAAGAATTTACCCAGAATTCAGCATATTGGGTGGAAGAGAGAAAATATGAAAGAGAGTATAAGAGACACAGAGAAGAGAAGTCTAATACCAAACAAGCATTGTAAAAATGGAGAGAAATGAGAAAAAAAAAAAAAAAGAGGAATGGAAAGGAAATATTTGAATAGGGAATAACAGAATTTTTCAAAATTGTAGAAAGTTAAGATTTTAGAGTTAAGAAATCCTATGCAAGATAAATAAAATACATCTACAATTAGACTTATCCTAGTAAAACTGAAAAAGACTGAAGACTAAGTAATGATCTAAAATTTATCTGAAAGAAGACATATTACTGACAAATTAGCAATGATCTGACTAATTGATATCTCAACAGCAATAATTACTTAACTAAGACTATATGCCCAGAAAAACTATTTAATAATGATATTTTTAGAAGAAACTAAAATGAGAAAAACATTTCATTAATAAGGATATTTTTAGGGAAATATATCATAAAAGAATTTTCCACCAATAACCTTTACTAAAGAAAAGTATCAAGAAAGTCAGAATAATCTCATATGGAATGTCTGCAATGCAAGAAGGAATGGATGAGTAAAAATATTGGTAAAGTATATGAGCAACTTATATAAACAGCAATTGTATAAAATAACTAATATTTTCTAATTTGGTTAAAATACATGAGAGAACAAAAACACAGTGCACCAATGGTATATAAGAAAGGAGAAATCGTTTGGGATTAAGGTGCTATTAGAGTCTATAATGTTGAGTAGCAGGGTAAAGGTAATGATCAACTTTATGTATTAGTCAGGGTTCTCCTGAGAAATGAGCAAATAGGATATTTATTATAGGCAGTGATTCACATAATTATGGAAGCTGAGATATGCCTCAGTCTGCTGTCTGCAAGTGGGAGATCAGGAAACCTGGTGGTATCATTCAGTCCAAGTCCAAAGTCCTAAAAATCAGAGAAGCCAATGATGTCTGTCTCAATCTTAGTCCAAAGCCTTGAGAACTGGAGAGCACTGATGTCCCAGAGCAGAAGATGGATGTACCAACTCCAATGGAGAGAGCAAATTCATCCTTCCTCTGCCTTTTTGTTTTGTTTGAACCCTCAATGCTGCCCACCCACACTGGGAAGAAAAATCTACCTTATTAAGTTCACCAATTCAAAAACTAATCTCTTTTGAAAAGATCCTTATAGACACACTCAGATATAATGTTGTGCCAGCTCTCTGGGTATCTCTAAGCCCCATCAAACTGACATATAAAATTAACCATCACACTTTAAAATGTAAGTTAAGTAGCATGGTAAAATGTAAGTTAAATAAAATGTAAGTTAAGTAGCATGGTAAAAATTTTGTGGTAAGAAGGAGAGAAGCAAAATGGAGTAGTAGGAGACCTAAATATTGTGGGGTCCCAGGAGTTCAGCTAGATAGTTGTCAAACCATACTGAACACCTACAAAGTCAACAGGAGATTGAAGAGAAGAAGAGAAGCAATTCTAGGAACAGAAAAGCCACCACTTTCTGGAAGGTAGGACATGCAGAGAAGTGAATCCAAGGCAATATATAAGAAGAGACCGTGGGGGACGGGGGCGGCTCCCAGAAAGCAGTGGAGCAGTGGAGCACAAAATCAGAACATTTAGAAGTCTGCTCCACTGAGGGACATCACTCCAGAGGCTAAGCAGGGGATGGAGCACTCACAGGGACAGTGTGGTCTAGGACCCATGGAGTCACAGAAAGACCAGGATGTCTGAGTGCAGCAGAGCTCTCAGGTATCGAAGTGGGGAAGCTGGCCTCAGAGATGGAGCCAAGGACTGGGATCTCAGCTTGGGATTACCTTAAACCATGATCTGTGGCAAGTCAATCCTCTCTTCTTTGAGCAAGGACCTCTCAAGTGGCAGATCTCAAGAGACTTATGGGAGCAAGCTGCAGGAATCTGCTGAGACTTCAAACAGGGCCATGCACCAGAGATAGAAACGCTCAGTCACAGGCTGGGTGAGCATGGAGCATGGCTGGAGACCAGGGATACAAGAGGGATTGACTGCTTTTCTCTGAGGACACACTGAGGAGGGGGCCCTGAGCTCTCAGCTCCTCTGGGCCAGAGATTGGAGGCTGCCATCTTCATTCCTGTTCTGCAAACCTCTACAGAGAGCGTTCAGGGAACAAAAGCTCTGATAGTGAACCAGAGCAGATAAATTAGCCTGGCCCCTGGCAAGGGTGGTGCAATTCCACCTCAGGCAAAGAAATTTGAGAATCACAGCAACAGGCCCCTGCCCCAGAATATCACTAAGAACATCCAGCCAAGACCAAGTTCACTCATCAATGAGAACTGCAAAACGTCAGAGCTATGGCAGTACAGCATAAAGAATTCATGGCTTTTTCCCCATGATTCTTTAGTCTTTCAAAGTTAAATTTTTAAAAATTTTTTATTATTCCATTTTTTAAATTTTTCTTTCCCATTTTAACATTTTAAACTATTTTATCTTATAATACCTTTTTAAAAATTTTTTTTAATTTTCATTGTTAAAGTCATTCTGTCCCTTCATTGTATTTAACATTTTTTTTTTTTTTTTGGTATACATACAGGTTTTTCTTTCTTTAAAATTTCAGGATACAGTTTCTTCTAATAGATCAAAATATACCTGAAATCTAGCACATGGCTTTGTTCTAGTCTCCAGCCTGGTCACATTCTTTCCTCTTTTTATTTTTCTTTTTTCAACCAACTTCTTATGTTATCAATTCTTCTTTTAGAATTGCCTTTAATTTTCATCCTTACAGTCATATTCTATCCCTTCATCATGTTTACCTTTATTGTTGTGTGTGTGTATATGTGTGTGTGTGTGTGTGTGTGTGTGTGTGTATACATATATATTTGTTGTTGTTGTTCTTTAAAATTTGGGGAGGCAGTTTCTTCTATTAGACCAAAATACACCCAAAATCAAGTATGTGGCTCTGTTCAATTCATCTGTCCTATATATTTCTGCTTCTCCTTCTCTTTCTCCTTCTCCTTCTTCCTCCTCCTCCTCCTCTTCTTCTTCTTCTTTCTTCTCCCCCAGTTTTGGGTCTCTTCTGATTTGGTTACTGCATATTTTTCTGGGTTCATTGCTACCTTTTTAGTATTTTGTTCTCTCATTCATCTATTCTTACCTGGATAAAATGACAAGGAAGAAAAACTCACCTCAAATTAAAAAAAAAAAAACAGAAGGCAGTACCAACAACTAGGAACCTAATCAGTATGGACATTAGTAAGATGTCAGAACTAGAGTTCAGAATGACAATTATCAAGATGCTAGCTGGGCTAGAAAAAAGCATGGAATATACCAGAGAACCCCTTCCTGGGAAAATAAAATCCCTTTCTGGAGAAATAAAAGAACTAAAATCTAACCAAGTTGAAATTTAAAAAGCTATTAATGAGGTATAATCAAAAATGAAGGTTCTTACCACTAAGATAAATGAGGCAGAAGAGAAAATTAGTGATATAGAAGACCAAATGATGGGGAATAAAGAAGCTGAGAAAAAGAGAGATAAACAACTACTGGACCATGAGGGAAGAATTCAAGAGATAGGTGATCCATAAGACAAAACAATATTAGAATAATTGGGATCCTGTAAGAAGAAGAAAGAGAGGGGCAGGGGTTCCTGGGTGGCTCTCTAGGTTAAGCCTCTGCCTTCAGCTCAGGTCATGATCTCAGGGTCCTGGGATCAAGCCACACATTGGGCTCTCTGCTCAGCAGGGAGCCTGCTTCTCCCTTTCTCTCTCTCTCTCTCTCTGTCTCTCCTACTTGTGATCTCTCTCTCTGTGTCAAATAAATTAATTAATTAATTTTAAGAAAAGTGATAGAGAGGCAGAAGGTATATTGGAGCAAATTATAGCAGAGAATCTCCCTAATTTGACAAAGAGAGCAAACATCACAATCCAGGAAGCACAGAGAACCCTCAAAATCAATAAGAATCCGTCCAAATCTTGTCATCTAATAGTAAAATGTACGAGTCTCAGTGACAAAGAGAAAATCCCGAAAGCAGCTTGGGACAAGAGGTCTGTAACATACAACAGTAGAAATATTAGACTGGCAGCAGACCTATCCACAGAGACCTGGCAAGCCAGAAAGGACTGGCATGATCTATTCAGAGCACTAAACGAGAAAAATATGCAGCCAAGAACACTATATCCAACTAGGCAGTCATTGAAAATAGAAGGAGAGAAAAAGCTTCCATGATGAGCAGAAACTAAAAGAATTTGCAAAGAGCAAACCAGCCCTATAGGAAATATTGAAAGGGGTCCTTTAAACAGAAAGCCTAAAAGTAACAGACCAGAAAGGAACAGAGACAATATACAGTAATAGTCACTTTACAGGCAATACAATGGCACTAAATTCATACCTTTCAATAGTTACCTTGAATGTAAATGGACTAAATGCCCCCAATTAGAAGACACAAGGTATCAGAATTGATTAAAAAAAAAATAGTAAGACCCATTGATATGCTGTCTGCAAGAAACTCATTTTAGACCCAAAGACACCTCCAGATTTAAAGTGACAGGGTGGAAAACAATTTACCATGCTAATGGACATCAAGAGAAAGCTGGGGTGGCAATCCTTACATCTGATCAATTAGATTTTAAGCAAAAGACTATAATAAGAGATGAGGAATGATACTATATCAGACTCAAAGGGTCTGTCCAACAAGAACATCAAACAATTTTAAATATCTATGCCCCTAACATGGGAGCAGCCAATTATATAAACCATTTAATAACAAAATCAAAAAAACACATGGACAATAAATAACAGAATAATAGTACAGGACTTCAACACCTGCTTCACTGAAATGGGCAGGTCATCTAAGCAAAAAATCAAAAAGGAAATAAAGGCTTTAATAGACACAATGGGCCAAATGGACATCACAGATACATTTAGAACATTCCATCCCAAAGTAACAGAATACACACTCTTCTCTAGTGCACACGGAACAGTCTACAGAATAGATCACATCCTGGGTCACAAATCAGGTCTCAACTGGTATCAAAAGATTGGGATCATTTTCTGCATATTTTCAGACCACAATGCTTTGAAACTAGAACTCAACCCAAGAAGAAAGTTGGAAAGTACTCAAATACATGGAGGGTAAAGAGCATCTTACTAAAGAATGAATGGGTCAACCAGAAAATTAAAGAAGAATTTTTAAAAATTCATGGAAACAAGTGAAAATGAAAACACAACTGTTCAAAATCTTTGGAACACAGCAAAAGCGGTCCTCAGAGGAAAGTATATAGCAATACAAGCCTTTCTCAAGAAACAAGAAAGGTCTGAAGTACACAACCTAACCCTACACCTAAAGGAGCTGGAGAAAGGACAACAAAGAAAGTCTACACCCAGAAGAAGGGAAATTAAAAAGATCAGAGCAGAAATCAATGAAATAGAAACCAAAAGAACAGTAGAAAAAAATCAATGAAACTAAGAGATAGTTCTTTGAAAGAATTAATAAGATTGATAAACCCTTGGCCAGACTTATCCAAAAGAAAAGAGAAAGGACCCAAATTAACAAAATCATGAATGAAAGAGGAGAAATCACAACCAACACCAAAGAAATACAAACAATTATAAGAACATAATATGAGCAACTATACACCAGCAAATTTGACAATCTGGAAGAAATGGATGCATTCCTAGAGACATATAAATTACCAAAACTGAACCAGAAAAAAAAAAAAAATAGAAAACCTGAACAGACCTATACCTAGTAAGGAGATTGAAGCAGTCATCAAAAATCTCCCAGAAACAAGAGCCCAGGCCCAGATGGCTTCCCAGGGGAATTCTACCAAACATTTAAAGAAGAATTAATACCTATTCTCCTGAATCTATTCCAAAAAATAGAAATTAAAGGAAAGCTTCCAAACTCATTTTATGAGGCCAGCATTACCTTGACCCCAAAACCAGACAAAGACCCCATCAAAAAGGAGTATTACAGACCAATAGCCTTGATGAACATGGATGCAAAAATTCTCATCAAAATACTAGCCAATAGGATCCAACAGTTCATTAAAAGAATTATTCACCACGACGAAGTGGGATTTATTCCCGGGCTGCAAGTTTGGTTCAACATCCAGAAATCAATCCATGTGATACAATACATTAATAAAAGAAAGAAAAAGAACCACATTATACTCTCAATAGATGCTGAAAAAACATTTGATAAAGTACAGCATCCTTTCTTGATCAAAACTCTTCACAGTGTAGGGATAGAGGGTACATACCTCAATATCATAAAAGCCATCTATGAAAAACCCACTGTGAATATCATTCTCAATGGGGAAAAACTGAGAGCTTTTCCCCTAAGGTCAGGAACACGGCAAGGCTGTCCACTATCACCACTGCTATTCAACATAGTACTAGAAGTCCTAGCCTCAGCAATCAGACAACAAAAAGAAATTAAAGGCATCCAAATTGGCAAAGAAGTCAAACTATCACTCTTTGCAGATGATATGATACTTTATGTGGAAAACCCAAAAGACTCCACTCCAAAACTGCTAGAACTCATACAGGAATTCAGTAAAGTGTCAGGATATAAAATCAATGCACAGAAATTAGTTGCATTTCTACACACCAACATCAAGACAAAAGAAAGAGAAATTAAGGAGTCAATCCCATTTACAATTGCACCCCAAACCACAAGATACCTAGGAATAAACCTAACCAAAGGGGCAAAGAATCTGTACTCAGAAAACTATAAAGTACTCATGAGAGAAATTGAGGAAGACACAAAGAAATGGAAAAACATTCCATGCTCATGGGTTGGAAGAACAAATATTGTGAAAATGTCTATGCTACCTAAAGCAATCTACACATTTAAGGCAATCCCTATCAAAAGACCATCAACTTTTTGCAAAGAAATGGAATAAATAATCCTAAATTTATATGGAACCAGAAAAGACCCCGAATAGCCAGAGGAATGTTGAAAAAGAAAACCAAAGTTGGTGGCATCACAATTCCGGACTTCAAGCTCTATTACAAAGTTGTCATCATCAAGACAGCATGGTACTGGCACAAAAACAGACACATAGATCAATGGAACAGAACAGAGAGCCCAGAAATGAATCCTCAACTCTATGGTCAACTAATATTTGACAAAGCAGGAAAGAATGTCCAATGGAAAAAAAATGTCCAATGAAAAAAAAACACCAACAAACCGTGTTGGGAAAAATTGGACAGCCACATGCAGAAGAATGAAACTGGACCATTTCCTTAACACCACACACAAAAATAGACTCAAAATGGATGAAAGAGGGGCACCTGGGTGGCTCAGTGGGTGAAAGCCTCTGCCTTTGGGTCCTGGGTTTGAGCCCCACATCGGGCTCTCTGCTCGGTGGGGAGCCTGCTTCCTCCTCTCTCTCTCTGCCTGCCTCTCTGCCTACTTGGGATCTCTCTCTGTCAAATAAATAAATAAAATCTTCAAAAAAAAAAATGGATGAAAGACCAGCCTGAGACAGGAATCCATCAAAAACCTTGAGGACAACACATGCAGCAACCTCTTTTATCTCAACTGTAGCAACTTCTTGCTAGAAACATTGCCAAAGGCAAGGGAAACAAGGGCAAAATGAACTATTGGGACTTCATCAAGATAAAAAGCTTTTGTACAGCAAAGGAAACAGTCAACAAAACCAAAGACAACTGACAGATGGGAGAAGAGATTTGCAAATGACATATTTGATAAAAGGCTAGTATCCCAAGTCTAAAAAAAACTTCTCAAACTCAACACCCAAAGAACAAATAATCTAATCAAGAAATGGGCAGAAGACATGAACAGACATTTCTGCAAAGAAGAAATCCAAATGGCCAACAGACACATGAAAAAATGCTCAACATTACTTGGCATCAGGGAGATACAAATCAAAACCACAGTGAGATATCCCCTCACACCAGTCAGAGTGGCTAAAATTAACAAGTCAGAAAACGACAGATGTTGGCAAGGATGTGGAGAAAGGGGAACCCTCCTACACTTACCATTGGTGGGAATCCAAGTGGGTGCAGCCACTCTGGAAAACAGTGTGGAGGTTCCCCAAAAAGTTGAAAATAGAGTTACCCTAGGACCCAGCAATTGCACTACTGGGTTTTACCCTAAAGATACAAATGTAGTGATCTGAAGAGGCATGTGCACCCAAATGTTCATAGCAGCAATGTCCACAATAGCCAAACTATGGAAAGAACTTAGATGTCCATCAACAGATGAATGGATAAAGATGTCCTATATACATATACAATGAAATACTATGCAGCCATCAAAAAAAACGAACTCTTGCCATTTGCAACAACATGGATGGAAGCTAGAGGGTATTATGCTAAGTGAAATAAGTTAATCAGAGAAAGACAATTATCATATGATCTCTCTGATATGAGAAATTGGAGAGGCAAGTTGGGGGTTCATGTAGGTAGGGAAGGAAAAAATGAAACATGATGGGGCCACGGAGGGAGACAAACCACAAGAGACTCTTAATTTCAGGAAACAAACTGAGGGTTGCTGTGATGTGGGGGGAGGGTAGGGATATGGTGGCTGGGTTATGGACACTGGGGAGGTTATGTGCTATGGTGAGTGTTGTGAATTGTGTAAGCCTGATGATTCACAGAACTGTACCCATGAAACAATACATTATATGTTAATTAAAAAATTTATGGTAACTACTAATGAAAAAGAAACTGAGTTTATAATTTAAAATCAGTAGAGATGTAAAAGATGGGATGAAAGGAAATTTTTTAAATAATTTCAAAGACAAAAAAGAAGAGATAAATTTACTCAGAAATTTAGAAAAGAGGGAAGAAATAAGTATGGTAGAAATAATTCCATATATATAAATAATCACAATAAATATGTATGAACTAAATTTAGCCACCAAATAGCAAAGATAGTTACATTATATTTAAGAGATTCACTTATATGCTATTAATAAGAGATACGCATAAATTATAATGCAGAAAATTTGAGAGTTAAAGACAAATATTAGCCAAAAGAAACCCAGCATCACTATATTTATATCAAATCCAATATACTTTATAGCAAGAAATACTGGAGATACAGTCACTATATAATAGTGATAAAATGTTTAAAATAGGATAAAATAAGATAAAATGTTTAGTTCACCAGGAGGATGACATATGTAGCATATCACTAACATATAAAGTAAAAATCAACAGAACCACAAGAAGTAGAGAAATTCACCAGCCTCCTTCTTTCCACTGGATAAGCATATAGATTTTGAATAACACAATTAACACGTTCAGTATAAGAGAGATATTTAGAACATTGCACCCAAAACATACTTTTTAAACATAAAAAAGCAAGCAAACAAACAAAAACACCATTTTTAAAAATCTGGCCCATGATATGCTTATATCATAAAAACAAAAAATCTCAAAATCTGGTATCATACAGACATATTTCTCTGCCCACAATATAGCAAGATTATAAATTAAATAAAAATATAATTGGCAATATTCCACATATCTGGATTTTTTTTTAAGTAGGCTCCACATCCAGCATGGAGCCCAATGCAGGGTGGAAACTTACAACCCTGAGATCAAGACCTGAGCCGAGCTCGAGTCAGACGCTCAATCGGCTGAGCCATCCAGGTGCCCCTCATATCTGGAATTTTTAAAAAAGGAAAACAGAGCTCAAAATCTGAGTCACAAAAGAAATAATAATGAAAGGAAAAATGAGAACTACCCAATACCCAAAAATACCACATATCAAAACATGAGTGATACTGAAAAAGCAATACTTAGAAGGATAGAGCTTAAATCTTTGTATTAGAAAATGTTAAAAGCTGAATTTTAAAATAATAAGCATCCAACTTAAGAAATTAAGGACACGCAGCAGAAAAAGTATAAAAGAAAGGAATGATAAAGCTAAATTTGTAACATACAAGGTAGAGATAATAGAGGATTAACAAGCCAAAATTTCATTCCAGGTAAATACTAATAAAATTAACCGCATCTGGGCTGAACTGATCAAGAAAAAAAAAAAATACAGTTTAAAAAATATGTTGTTGAAACTGACTCAATAAAAATGTTTTATGAAGTTGAAATAAACTAGCCACTGAAGATATTGAATCAGTAACTTAAAATCATAAACAACTGAGAAAACAATAAGTGTATTAATGTTGATAATGTAAATCACTTCAGCCAATTTATAAAGAAAAGGATTTGGAACAGAGTATTATTCACCTTTACAAAATCACTGCAAAGGGCTAGCCTAGGTTTGGCAAACATTTTCTGTAAAGGACCAGATAGTAAATAATTTAGGCTTTATGAATCATATATAATCTCTGTCACATATTATTCTTTATTTTGACTTTTTATTTTTGACACCACCTCAAAAATGTTAAAACCATTTTTAGCTCATGGATTATACAAAAACAGGCTATGAATTTGGCCTACAAGCTCTAGTTTGCTAGGCCCTGATCTAAGATGAACATTCTGGAATGATCACTAGAAGTAAGTGGTTCATTGCCCACATTTAGGATAATTGCTAACTCTTCGCTTTGCTTCATGGTTTTTTTGTTTGTTTGTTTGTTTTTTTAAGAGTGAGAGAGCGTGGGCTACAGAGAGGCAGAGGGAGAGGGATAGACAGAATCTTAAGCAGGTTCCATAACAAACATGCAGCCAGTGTGGGGGCACGATCTCACAACCCTGAAATCATGACCTAAACCAAAACCAAGAATCAGACACTTAACCCACTGAGCCACCCAGGCACCCCTGCTTCATGCTCTTTAAAATTAAGATCACTTCATATTCTATCCTCAGGAAAAGTTAATTAGGGAAATAAAGTGTCCTCAAAACTCCACAGAATTCCTTTTTGCACAACTGAATTCAACGTGAACTAAAATTGAAATATATGTTCCTATTTTCCTACAGTTCTAATAAATTATGTTCTTCTTTTTCCCTGTGTTTATTTATTAATATACATGTTTACAATATATTTAAAAAGTTATGTTTATATGTAGACATATGTTTTGACCATTATAAATTAATATTACATATTTATATCTAATTATGAAAATATATTAAATATTTATTTATGTTACTCTATTTTACCAAAACCGTCAACTCTATCTGAGCCTTCCAAGGTTATTGGCTGCTTATAATCACATGCATTTATTGATTTGCTTGTCACTTTCTTGTCACACTACCGAGAGTGTCATTTGTTAACTAAATGGCACAATTAAAGGCATTTTGGAAAGAATGAGACAAATAAATTCAATAAATAAAATATGAATCCTAAGAAAGCATAGAAAGCATATTTATAGAAAAATCATCACTTCACTGTGTTCAGGCTACGATATATGCTACTAAAATCATAATTAATAATATTGTATTGAAATTGGATGCCTGGAATATACATCAAGGAATAGTGTCCCTCCATAGGTCAGTTCTTCTCTATTTATTCACTTTGCCTCTACCTAGCATGTCCTGAATAGGTCTCAATGCAATGGTAGTTCTAGTATATATAGAATTTCTAACCCAATTAGAAGAACTTCTCTCTCATATTTTTATATCTTTAAATAAATGTTAATAATTTCTGTATAACAAATTGGGCTGCTGGTTGAGAAACATGATCTTCCAACTCTCCCTAGCCTACCACCTCTTTATTATATATTCTTTTTTTTTTTAAGATTTTATTTATTTATTTGTCGGAGACAGAGAGTGCACACAAGTAGGGAAAGCCACAGGCAGAGGAAGAGGGAAAAGCAGACCCCTGCTGAACAGGGAACACAATGTGGGGCTCCAACCCAGGATCCTGGAATCATGACCTAAGCTGAAGGTAGAGGCTTAACCAACTGAGCCATCCAGGCATCCCTCTTTGGTATATATTCTTATTGGCCCTATTTTCAAAGGGATTTTGTGTGCATGTTTGCACTGAAAGCAAGGACACATCCCTGGGACGTCTATAATATAGTGGACAGAGCCACCAAAAATTTCCCTGAGGTCAAAAAGAGATTAAATGACATTCTTTCCCTGAGTTCTCAGCTGGAGAGAAAGAACAAAACAACCTGTTCATTGCCATCTATAGAAATTTGGATCTAATCAAGGACTGAATATTAATCATGTTTTTACAGGAAGAGCAACACCAGGAAGCTCTTCTAGCTGAAAAAAAAAAAAAATGAGAATGAAAATAAAGCAGTGCACTTCACAGACCTGAGAGTTCTGAAAATGACTCATCCAGGAATCATGTCAGGAATGCCTGGCTGTTACCAGATGGCTGGTTTGGGTGTCAGACTAGATTCTTGAGATCTAGGTTGAGGAACAGAGTTCCTCCTTTAGACAATATCTTACCTTAAACTTGAGACCCCAGCCAATATCCAGATGGGATTGAGCGTTCCAGGGACACGGGGATAATGCTCTGTTCTTAGTGGTTAGCTGACTTGTGTAAGAAGCAGATTTGTCTCAGTTCTCTTCTCTGCAAATAGCAGCCTCACCTGTCTTAGTGGGACTTTAACTTAATGTAAGCACATTTCTAGAATACAAACACACGTGGGTGGCAATTCAATTTAGACACATATAGACTTACATATGTGTATACACGTATACACTTACACACTTACATATACACATATACACTTACTGCCTTATGATGTTTCACATTTAATGTCCAATATAATTTAAACTCATATCATTTGATTTTTCATTTGTTCTCTTAACTACCACAGCCAGCTATAAACTCATTGAGAGCAGGGATCATGCTTTTTATTCTTTTGTGATCCCCATCTCGACTGATTTGGAATTCAAACACATTCTGAATTTTAAATGAATTTAAAAATCCACTCATGAAAGAAATTGAAGAAGACACAAAAGGATGGAAAAGCATTCCATGCTCATAGATTGGAAGAATAAATGTTGTTAAAATGTCTACTGCCCAGAGCAATCTATACTTTCAGTGCCATACTGATCAAAATTCCACTGGCATTTTTCAAAGTGCTGGAAGAAAAAATCCTAAAATTTGTATGGAACGAAAAGAGACCCCAAATTGCTAAGGAAACGTTGAAAAAGAAAAACAAAATTGGGGGCATCATGTTGCCTGATTTCAAGCTTTACTACAAAGCTGTGATCACCAAGACAGCATGGTACTGGCACAAAAACAGACACAAAGACCAGTGGAACTGAGTACAGAGCCCAGACATGGAACCGCAACTCTGTGGTCAAAAAGCTTCGGCATAGCAGAAAAAAATATCCAGTGGAAAAAAGACAGTCTCTTCAATAAATGGTGCTGGGAAAATTGGACAGCTATGTATAGAAGAATGAAACTTGACTATTCTCTTACACCATTCACAAAGATAAACTTGAAATGGATAAAAGACCTCAATGTGAGGCAGGAATCTATCAAAATCCTAGAAAAGAACATAGGCAGTAACCTCTTCGACATTGGCTACAGCAATTTCTTTCAAGATAAGTCTCCAAAGACAAAGGAAAGAAAAGTGAAAATGAACTTTTGGGACTTCATCAAGATAAAAAAAACTTCCACACAGCAAAGGAAACAGTCAACGAAACAAAGGCAACCCACAGAATGAGAGAAGTTATTCGCAAATGACAGTACAGACAATGGGCTGATATCCAAGATCTATAAAGAACTCCTCAAAATCAACACACAAAACAGATAATCACGTCAAAACATGGGCAGAAGATAGGAACAGACACTTCTCAAATGAAGATATACAAATGGCTAACAGACACATGAAAAAATGTTCATCATCGCTAGCCATCAGGGAGATTGAAACCAAAACCACATTGAGATACCCCACCTTACACCAGTTAGAATGGCCAAAATCAACAAGACAGTAAACAACAAGTGTTGGAGAGGATGTGGAGAAAGAGGAACCCTCTTATATTGTTGGTGGGAATGCAAGTTGGTGCAGCCACTTTGGAAAACAGTGTGGAGATTCCTTAAGAAATTAAAAATAGAGATACCTTATGACCCTGCAATTGCATTACTGGGTATTTACCCCAAAGACATAGATGTAGTGAAAAGAAGGACCATCTGTACCCCAGTGTTCGTAGCAGCAATGGCCACAGTCGCCAAACTGTGGAAAGAGCCAAGATGCCCTCCAACAGATGAATGGATAAGGAAGATGTGGTCCATATACACTATGGAGTATTACGCCTCCCTCAGAAAGGATGAATACCCAACTTTTGTATCAACGTGGACGGGACCGGAGGAGATTATGCGGAATGAAATAAGTCAATCGGAGACAGTCAATTATCATATGGTTTCACTTACTTGTGGAGCATAAGGAATAACATAGAGGACATTAGGAGAAGGAGAGGAGAAGTGAGTTGGGGGAAATTGGAGGGGGAGATGAAGCAAGAGAGACTGTGGACTCTGAGAAACAAACTGAGGGTTTTGGAAGGAAGGGGCATGGGAGATGGCTGAGCCTGGTGGTGGGTATTAAGGAGGGCACGGATTACATGGAGCACTGGGTATGGTGCATAAACAATGAATCTTGGAACATTGAAAAAATAAAATGAAAAAAAAAAAACTTGTAAAAAAAATTAAAAAATACAAAATAAATCCGTGTAATATTCATCTTATGAAGGAACATCATGAACTTTTAAAAAAAAAAATCAAGATAAAACATTTCCCAGAAGCTTATCTTTTTATTGGAAACAAGTGACAAAATCCTATTGGATGGGCAATGCCATTGTTGGTCTCTACATTGTTCTCACAGATGTGCTGGGCACAGAATGCTTCTTCCTGGGACACAAACATGGGTGATGCCTTCCTCTGGTTTTCCTTACCATTGGGTACTACCACTGAGCTCAAAAGCAACTACTTAAAAATTCACCTACATATAAAGTGATCAATCAGCATTGTTATTGAGAGACTATTGTGTTTATGGACTATTTTTTCAGAAGTGAGTATGTGTCATAAAATCAAAATCAGAACATTAAAACACCAAAACTAGAAGTCAGTCTGATGGGCTAATATGATGTGGGGTGTATTTTTTTTTTTTTTCAAATAAACTTTAAGTTCTTCAAGCACACATGTGTGTTGGGGGCGGGGGGGATCTTGCTAATTTAACTCTTCTAAACACGAGGATCTTGACCCTAATGAATCAGGTAGGCACTACTGAGTTGAACAATAACATAGAGCAGTGTTTTCCAAACTACATTCCTGGATACACCAGTTTCTGGCAAGAACTCTGTAAGTGCTCAATGAAAACAGTGATTAAGTAAGTTTGGGAAATAGTGCCTACTCTATCACCCACTTGAATAATTCCCAATGCCTGTAATCATAGTAATGATTCTGAGAAGTCCTTCTGTTTAAGAAAGCTTTGCTCAGCTTTGTTTAACTCAGTGTTTCCCAAACTAAGTCACTTAGAGACTACCACCCCCTTTTATTTTGGATGATTTATTAACATTTCAAAGGACACTCGTGTTTCAGGGAGCACCATTCAGAAAAAGTTCCCTAAGGAGTTTATTCTTTATTTCAATTCTTTTTGAGGACAATAAAAGGATTAGTTGGAAAAAACCACACCTGCTCTCCATAATGAGAAGTCTGAGTGCAGTTCACTCTGCGGAAGTGCATTGGTAACGTGGCTAACCACTCCTTCCTATGAAGCAGTGAATAATCTCAACCCCGTGGGTGGGGTAAAGAAATTCTTGCTATTCTTCCTAACCATCTTTTCTCCTTCTGTCTCCTATTCAAAATCGTGTGTGTGTGTGCGCGTGCGCGCGCGTGCACACGCGTGTGTATGTCTGTCTGTCTGTTGGAGCATTTATTTCTTGTTTCTCACCCCATGTCACTAAATGCAGAGAAGTTATTCATATTTCGTTGAGTAACCACAGAAATAATTTGTTGCTTATTGCTGAATTTTTGAGTCTTTACAACTTGCCTGTAATTCTTTCTGAAAGATCAACATTCTATCATATTTGGGAGAAAACAAGAAAGATAAAGATTTACTACCTGGTCTCCTGATAATTGCTTCTATTCCCTAGAACATTCTGTGATCATTGATAACACGTCTTCAAATTCTTCCCTCCATTGGCGTCATTGCCTCACTTCATAAACACGTTCAAGTCTTCTCCATGCTAATCAGACAAAGTCTCTTGAACCTCTTGGTTACAGCATGATTCCTCATTCTAGTCTCAGCCAAATTTCTAGGACAATGTCACTTTGACTCCGTCTGTTAGCACCTCCTATTTACTCTTTAGCCCTCTGCCACCTAGTTTATATACTCCATTCTTTCCCAATCTGTTTTACTGATATGGTTCTAAGAACACCAGTCATCATATCTCTCTTACTATCTTGCTCAATCCTTCTGACGCAACTGGCCCATGAACTGGAGTCTTCATGAACTTTCTACTCTCAGTTTTAGTTACACCGCCTTCTTGGTGATTCTCATTCTTGGCCACTTTGTGGGATTCTCTATGTCCATCCAACACTAACTTTGCTGTTCCCTGGTATCTGTCCTTGCTCAATCTTCTCACTGTATTTGTTCTTTCTGGGGAATGTATTCCATTCTCAAAGAGTTAGCCACCACTTGTTTGCTGATGATTTGTAATTATCTATTGCCACCATGAATATCTTCCCTATACATCAGACTCACATAATCAGGTGTCTCCCAGACACCTTTAACTACATGTTCCACATGAACTCACACTTAGTAGAACTTTACATCCCCTCCTCCCACTTCCCAAAGATTTATTCTTCCAAATGTAATCCTTACTACAGTTTGTGGCAACAGCATAGTCTTGGTCATGCCAGAATGAAATCTGTGTCACACCTCCACGCAGTCAACTTCTCTTTTCTTGCCCTCACTTGCAACACCCAAGAGTAACTTGGTCCTCTCAATTCCGTTGCATTACCATGTGAGATAGCCTCTAAACTCGTTGTCTCCCTCATTCAAGTCTATTGGCCACAGAGCTGCTTAAAACATAAATCATGACAAGTCATGGGTCTGCTTCATGCCTACCCACCAAAATATAATGGAAAGCTATTGTCTACAGTACCGATTCTCTTCCGATGGCCTCTGAATTCTTTGCTTTGTCAACTGCTTATCTCTGTGAGGCTGGATTTTCTTCAGATACTTCCAAAAAAATTAACATAACACAGCAGAAACAGAAAGGAGAACGCTTAGGCCAGACACTAGAGCGATTTGCAAAAGTGTAAAGCAATGCCTCTTTCCTCACTAAACTTGATTCTTGTTTTGGAAAATATAGCTGCTTTTCATAAAACCAGGTTGTTTATATTAACATGTTTTAAATTTAGTAATGTTACTTTGAAATGAATGAATAAATATTCCAGATGCCTCAGTTGTCATTTCTTTTTTTTTTTTTTTTAGATTTTATTTATTTATTTGACAGAGATCACAAGTAGGCAGAGAAGCAGGCAGAGAGATATAGGGGGAAGCAGGCTCCCCGCCGAGCAAAGAGCCCAATGCAGGGCTTGACCCCAGGAACCCAGGTTCATGACCTGAGCCAAAGGCAGAGGCTTTAACCCACTGAGCCACCCAGGCGCCCCTTCCGTTGTAATTTCTAACAGTAGACACGGGGTGAAGCAACCTGCATTAAGTCAAGTTCTTTAGGGCCCCCAAGCATATTTAAAAGGACAAAGGATCTACATGTTACAACATAAGTTTCTTAGCAGGCAGATGTTTGTTCACTTAGGTATTTTATTTATTTATTTATACATTTATTTATTTTTAAAAGATTTTATTTATTTATTTGAGAGAGACAGAAAGACAGAAGGAACACAAGCAGGGGCAAGGATGGAGGGAGAGGGAGAAGCACACTCACCACCAATCAGGGAACCCCCTTCTGGGCTCGATCCCACAACCCTGAGATCATGACCTTAGCTAAAATCTAGTCAGACAGCTTAGTGGACTGATATAGCCAGGCACCCTCTAGAGTTTTATTTATAGGCAGTTCACTTGAAATGGGAAGGAAACATGTGTGCTTTGTTTCAGCATCGAAAGTGTGCCTAGTCCAGTGTCTGAGACACAGTAAGCACTCAGGATTTGCTGAATGGATGAGTGAGTGAATACGTGTTGGAATGGATGACTGATAGTCATAAATTAGGAGAATTTGAGACAATCCAACTTTGGGTGCAACTGGAAGAAAGTCAGCCACAAAAACTGAAAGCTTCTTTGCAAATCAGCTATTGCCCTGTCTTTGATTTGTGGAGAGTTATTGATTATCTTGAAGCACTGAGCCAGGGACTGGGAAATATGAAAGTGAATAAAATACAGTACCTTTCTCAAGGGTTGACAATTCTTTGGGAGAGATAAACAAAAACAAGTTTTTTTCAGCACAACTGGAGCACAGGAAAGGAAAAACTTAATCCAGACTGGAGTTTGAGGAATCCCTTCTCAAGGAGGTGACCCCAGAATTGACTGGATCAGATGTAGATCAGATGTAACATTACCATTAATGCATTAAATAGGTGAGTGAAGGGCGCCTGGATGGTTCAGTAGGTTAAGGTCATGATCCCGGGGTACTGGGATTGAGCCCTGAGTTGGGCTCTCCACTTGGCAGGCTATCTGCTTTTCCCTCTCCCTTCACCCCTCCCCCTGCTTGTGTTCTCTTTCTCTTAAATAAATAAATAAAATCTTTTTTTTTTTTTAATCACTCTGGTTGCTACCTGGGGAATGAAGAATGGGAGAGTAAAATTAAAAAAAGGAAAACCATGTAGAGAGTTCTTGCAGCATCCAGGTAAAAGTAATTTAGCCTAGGGTAGAAATGGAAAGATTTGAGATCTATGTGGAAATAAATGAACAAGTTTTGGTGGTAAATTGGAAGTGGGGATTGGAGGAAAATGTAGGCGTCAAGAATTTATCCTACATTTTTAGGTGAGCAACCAGGTAGATGGCAGGGTCTTTTATTGAGTAAGATGTCTTCAGGAAACTAAACGTATAAGGTGGGGAGAAGAGGGCAGAAATCAAGAATCAAATAATTTTGGACATTACATTTTTAATTCCTGTGGGACATTCAAGTAGACATAGGTGAAAGTTTGAACTCAGAAAAAGATGACTGACCAAAAATGTTGATGTCAGTCATTAGCACATAGATAACATATAGTAAAATAAAGTTCAAAATATTTCCTTTTGCCTCTTCTTTCATCTAAAACTACTGATATAACTCTTACCCTCCTCATTCCATATTGTGATATTAAAAAAATGTTCAAAATTGGCTTCCAACTTTAAATTTTGAAAGACTTGATATCTCCTATTCTATGGCAACTTCAATAAATGATTATACTGCATCTTTTGAAAAATTAAATTTTCAGTTTTTCTGGTTAGGACTCGTACTACAGAGTTGTGGTATCCCACAGGGTTTGAGAGTAGATCACTTCTGGGAAAATTAAATTATTTTGCAAGTATATGAATGAGGTCAGTTATTATTTATATTAATCCCATGGTGAAAGAATTTATAAAGTTAGGAACCTGTCTGATTGATCAAACATTACGCTCTGGTGTTTCATTTGGAAAGTTTGGATTTGGGATACCAAATTTTCTTGCACAGGTAAGACCTGAATTTTATTTTCAGAGCTGATATCATTATTTTCTCTATGGCAAAAAGCCTACCGGACTAAGTCAACATTATTTCATTAATGATGGGTGGATCTCTTTCCACTTTTAGATTTGAAGTTAAAACTGAAATGCTTAGGTCATTAATCTTTGTACTCCCAAGTTCGTGTACGAACTCATGCCTGTGGAATTCTTTGATTGAAGCAGCGATGTCAGGAATTTTGGAGAAAACTCTAGTAAATCTCCCAAAGGCTTATTACCTATCCAATCAGTACATGTAACACTTAATAAAACAAAGTAACCGTGATTTGCTAACCAAACTTAACCCCAAAGATGGAGATGGAAGGCATGCATGCATGAAAAAACTTGTCCGATTACATTTTTTTAAAGTTTTTATTTTAACTCCAGTTAGTTAACATACAGGGTATATTAATTTTAGGTGTTGGTTACGTATTTTACACACTAGTTTCCAAATGCTACTAGACACGGGGATCTTAACACAATGACATATTACCAAATTTTTTCATCAATCTTTTGAAGATTTTGGAAAAAACAATATTATGATTCTGGTTAAGCATGTAAATTATATGTACATGTTTGTTTGTGTGTATATGTGTGTGTGTTTAAATTTGTGCATACATGCATGGATGTGTATATTCATATGTGTAGTGTATGTGTAGGTGTATATGGATATGTCTGTGTGTATGAGTATAGACATATATATATAAAGAAAGGATAGATATCAAACTATTGATACAGATTTCCTCTGAAGAAGGGTGTGGGAACATTGAGTGCATGAAATGAGCTTTCATGTCTATTCCATGTATGTCCATAATATTTTTATCTTTCACCATGTGAGTGTATTTACATTCTTGGATAATTTAACAAGAAATAGAGGGGGGGGACCTGGGTGGCTCAGTCGGGTAAGCCTCTGCCTTCAGCTCAGGTCATGAACCCAGGGTCTTGGGATCGAGTCCCACATCGGGCTCTCTGCTCAGCAGGGAGCCTGCTTCCCTACTCTCTCTGCCTGCCTCTCTGCCTACTTGTGATCTCTCTCTGTCAAATAAATAAAATAAAATCTTAAAAAATAAAAAAATAGAGGGAAAAGAAAAAAATAAATTTAATTAATTTAATATTTTATTTAAAAAGCAGGAGGATAAAGAAAAAGAGAATGAAGGGATGACAATAAGAAGATGGAACTATGACAAAAGTGTTCAGACTTGCTTCATCAACTTATTTCAAATCTGCAAAAATTGATGCAAAGATTTGACTTTTTTTAATGTAACCATCTGAACTTTGGCTAGACCAAATGTTCCCAGTAGCAACTGGTTGGTTATAAACAAATGAACCTTTATCTATTGGTTATGTGTAAAGAGCGATCCACCAGATCCAAGAACTCGTCCTTCTCTGTGCTCTGCCCCCCATCTCCATTGCTGTTGCTCACAGAGATCCTTCAGCAGATGAGTCATTACCAACATTGTGCTGCTGGTCTCTGTTTTAGGCTCCCGCTATTTAGATGGCTGACCTTGGTTGAGATTCTTATTCTGTTTTTATTAAGTTCTTTTTTAAAAAGATTTTTTAATTTATTTTAGAGAGAGAGAAAGAGAGCATGCACATGAGCTGGGGGAGGGACGGAAGGAGAGGGAGAGGCAGAGCATCTCGAGAAGACTCCTTTCTGAGTATCCAGGGACCTGACACTGGACTCAATCTCATGACCCTGAGATCATGACTTGAGCTGAAACCAAGAGTCGGACACTTAACTGACTGAGGCGCCAAGGTGTCCTTTTGTTAATTTCTTTTTAAAAACAAGCTTCTGTATGCTGCTTTTCTTTTCCCTTGGGAATGGTCATCCCAATCCTCATGAATCATGAACTCATTCCTTTAATCCTCATGAGTACTTGTTCAAGATGCAACTCTTAGGAGAAGGGACCACGAGCAGCTTCTCTCAGAGAAGCAAAACCTTCTAACTCCTGGGGGGAATTTCTCTGTTATGTCCACCCTGCCCTCTAACACCTGCAGATCCCCCTAGGAGTACATATCTTATGGAAATGCTTGGAGAAATTCCCCCAAGCATTGAGCAGACCCTTGTTACCAAGAATACAGTGATATTTGAATGAACAAATTTTGAGGGGCTGGGATGGAAATGGGTTTCATTACCAACAACAAAATGTCCTATTATTCCTTTCTCTCCTTCTGCTCATGCCCTATATTCCTCCTTTCTCTTTTCCCTCTTTCCTTCCTTTATAACCTTCTCTTTGTCTTATGCCCAGTACCAAAGAGTCTTTGCTTTCAGAAGGCTGTCTCCCCAGGGCAAGTGTGACTTCCTGAGAACGAAGTGTCAGTGGGCCACCCTGGCATTGCAGCTCAGAATGAGGCAAGGCGCTCCTAGCAGGGGAAGGCCTGTGCTCTGAGGGATGAGCTAGAACGCTAGATTTCAACGTCAGCCAGCCTCAGTGACTTGAAGGAAGTCCAAGTCCAAGTACTCTCTGGGACTGCCAACGTACCTCATCCTTCATCCCTTGCCAAGGGCAGGTAGGAGATCCTAACCCCATACTTCAGGCAGGAATAGGGCTGCTTGTTTGCCCCAGATACTAAGAACAAAAGCATTTGAAAATGCCTTAAAATTGCCCAATTATCATATCCCATTTTGTATATCCTATGGTGAGAAGTGACAGCGAGTACAATAGACTGTTCAGTCTTCCTGGATACTTGGGGCTAGTTTTCAACATTTCCTTTTTTTTTTTTTTTTTTTCTGAGATGTATTTGTTTGAGAGAAAGAGCACAAGTGGGATGGGCCGAGGAAGAGAGAGTCTGAAGCAAATGCCACACCCAGCGCAGAGCCCAATACGGGCTCGATCTCACGACCCTGAGATCATGATCTGATCCCAACTAAGAGGTGGCCAGTTAGCCAAGTGAGCCACCCAGGTGCCCCTGATTTTCAGTGTTTCTGTGGGAGAAACTGATTCATCAGAGAAAGAATAAAATCTTACCCATTTTAGTGTATTTTCGGGTAAAATTGTGCAGAATTTTAGGTTGACAAACTGAGTGAGATGCATTATTTCTTCAAGGCAAACATGTCTTAGGTGTCCTCTGCCAAAAGCCTGTAGACAGAATCATTCTCTGACATTATTTGCCTCATATAAGTGACTTGATCTAATCAGTTATTGAGCATGGAATTAAAATTTTCAGAAGCAAATTTTCCATTTGATGTGTTTCTTGGTAAGGATGAGCTATTGAACAAAAAGTATTTGATATTTGACTCATACAAATTTCCAAAATGTGCACATGAAAGATTCTGAAGATATAGGCAAGGTTATTTCATTGTCACTGAAGCCACAGACTTCAAAGCTTCTATTGAACAGAGATGACAAAATTGTCTCAAATGAAGAAATGAAGTGAAAAGAATTTAGATTAATCATCTTAACCCTACTTTGGATTTTAAGTCCAGGACCTTAACTTCAGGGCAATTCTTACCTTCTGTCTATTACATTAAGAGCCCAGAATCACT
Organism: Lontra canadensis; assembly: GCF_010015895.1. Taxonomy (NCBI): domain Eukaryota; kingdom Metazoa; phylum Chordata; class Mammalia; order Carnivora; family Mustelidae; genus Lontra; species Lontra canadensis. The sequence continues at coordinate 11,996,803 of NW_022631015.1, forward strand.
TGTCAGTCTGGGAAACCCACTCAGAAATATCCAACAAGTTTTACTTCTCACCAAGCAGAAACATTGGCTTTGCTTAGAAGTTTGAGGACCCTTTCCCAGTTTTAGGTACATGTAGAGGCACTGTGAAGCGTGCTCATCCCCCAGGCAACCTAGAGCATAATATTTTCTTCCTCCAGGTCCTTTAATGACTTTGGATTTACACTACACCAGCGTATAGCACCCTAGCATTGCTGATTTTTAATGACTCAACAGGTCCAGACTCATAGGCAAGAATTTTAAAGCCATCGCCCAGGCCTGAATCAGCGAGGACTAAATCCAATTCAACACTTTGCAGTGATATTTGTTTATTCTTGTTCCAAATGTGGTTCAAAGAAAAACAAAGCCCAGCAAACCTCGGTACAATGTGTTAGCCTGCAAATAGCAAGTATTTTAATGAAACTGTATAGACCTGGTCACCGTGCCATGTCAAGGGCTGGACTTGGTTTATCTGAAGTGACCAAGAGAATCAGAAGTGAGTCATGATGATTATTTATTGTTCTCCAAGACAAAAAAAATGAGTTCTAGCCAAAGCCTTGCAGGAAGAAAAAAAAAAAAAGATGATATACCAAAATATTCATAATCCTTCTATTGTGCCCAGTTTCAATGATCTGTCAGTCTGTTTATGGATGCCCTTTGGATGAAGCCCAAATCTGTGCTCATTGGCGGCATTATCTCAGGCAACCTTAGCTTCATGAATCTCCACCTAATCTTTTACACTGAGGGTGAGGTGGCTCTAATCTGATTTTTGATACATCACCACTTATTCTGTGACTCATCCACATTCCCACTTCGGGTACAATAAATGCCAAAAAGCTGGAAGTAGTTCTTCTCTTCTTTAAGTCTCAGAATTACAACGTATGCTTGTGCCTTGAGGTCCAACCAATAAGTCTTTCCAAATTTCAACATCTCTAAAGGATGTCATCTCACTCTTTGATTTTGTAAAGATGATCCTACCCACGGCTGGGGGGAAATCCCTAAGAAGATGGCAGGTGGGTGGGAGGCAGAGAGGTGACTTCTGTCTCAGCCCCAGCAGGACACCTATTGTCCCCAACTGTGGGAGGCAATGCATTCCCTGTTTTTACAGTATAACCATAATATGACCAACCTATGATTTTCAAAGGGTACCCTGTTTTTGCCTTAAGGACAATTTTTTTAAAAAAACAACAAAGAGACATCTGTTTGTTCCTTACCTCTTGGAAAGAATTAAAGACAAGTCTGATAAAAAGTGCCACAGGCTGTAAACAGTGGAAAGCTTTTGCTTTTGTGTGGGTTGAGGTGGTTCAATGTTGCCGGAAAACCTGATAATCCTACCTGCCTATATTAGAAGAAACGCCCCTCTGCGGTAGGCTTTTTTCAAGAGGGCTGGGTCTGCCTCCGAACTTAAATCAACTACATCAGGAAACTGTGGGTGATGTTCTGGCTGTTTATCGAGGAGGCTGGAAACAACTCCTGCAAGGTATTTGGAGATAGTCGACTGTTACAGGTCAGGATCACAGCTGTACAAATGGTTCTTCAAAAACCATGACTTCAATGAGGTATTTCTGGGTTGCAGTAAGGTATGTCTTATTGTGGCCTTTTGTGGGACAATTTATTTGCTAGTCATGAAAACTCTCATAGAGCTTGTCCAGACAAGAGTTTATCCCCACTCCCCAATGCTCCCACCCCCGAGACGATCTATCTTCCTTCAACTGGGATAAAATGGACTTCTTGGAAAGCCATTAAGAAGCTTCAACTGACAATAATGAATAAGGGAATAACCCATACTTAAACTAAAGTTTGGTTGTTTCCACAAGCAGGTAACTTACTAAAGCAAGCATCTTGGCCACTGCATACAAAACATAGTTCACCAGTGAGAATGACGGATTAAAATACTGATACTTGAGCATATCATGTGTTGATATCCTATGAGGGACTGATTTGCACTCGAGTCTATTAATATTTAAGTGGGACCTCCCTTACTACTTTATCCATATTTGTCTTTTAGGCCTTAATCTTCTTTGATTTGTGACCAAGTCATGCCTGTGCTCATGATCTACCTCCTTCCCAGACAGTCATTCCCATGTTAGCCAGACACAGATCTGAATTCCTTTTTCTTACTCACTATTACTCCAGCAATAATACATACTCTTGTTAAGTCAATTCTTAATGAGTATAAGCAGATACTGTTCTAAGAATATTTCCTTTCTTCTAAATAGGAAGGCACACATTCATACATAGATGAATATGTTGGTTACTATCGGTGACATCGGGACTGAGAATGTCCTTGCCCCTATTTCTGGATTAAATGATATTTAATCCTATTAGGGAAAATTTGCTATTATAGGTTTTCAAGAATTTCAAAAGAAGAGACAGAAAGAGTGAGACTGCCTGATTTCTGGAAACACTTTGACCTTTCTCCCATATTTGCACCTTAACTCCTTATTGGTGTTTAAGCTTGTTTTCTTTTAAAAGAGAAGTCAGTCCAGGTGTCTGGGTAGCTCAGTCAGTTAAGCGTCTACCTTCAGTTCAGATCACCATCTCAGGGTCCTGGGTGTCAGGCTCCCTGCTCAGCAGGGTGTCTGCTTCTCCCTCTCCCTCTGCCCCTCCCCTCTGCTCATGCTCTGTTCCTCTTTCTCTCTTTCTTTCAAATAAGTAAATAAATTTTTAAAAAGTAATAAAAGAGAAGTCAGTCACTGTTCCTTTTTTAAAAATTCTCAAAAATCCTAGAAAAATACTATATGTACTTAATAATGAATTAATAATAATAATTGAAACTGCAGATCTGAGATATATCAGGGATACTCTGAAAATCTAAACTAAAATTTCACTTCTTTATTGAATTGGTATCTCTTCTACCAGGCAGAATAAAATTTTCCAAAAGTAATATAATCTATAATTCGTATAACATTGTGGATAGAAATACAACCTAAAATAATTTTCTTTCTACCTCCCAGCTTTCAAGGAGAAATACCCTCAAAATGCTGGAAATGGAACTCATTGATCACACAGACATTCTGACCTACTGCATCCAACAGTTGGACAGAATTTTAGCCCTATTCAGACAGACACCTCGTTAAAAAAAAACATCCAAGTACCTTTTTGATCTAACTTTAAAAAGCATTGTCAATGTCAAGAACACGGAGACTGTAGACTGTGAGTTGTTTATTATGCTAGAAGGAGCCTTCTGGGTCGTATTGTTTGTATGTTATGAAGCAACATTGTATGCCTGCGGTCCCTTTGGGACCCTCATGAAAAGGAGGTATTTTATCTCCCTGCTTGTGCCCGTAAATGAATTCTGCAAAGTAAATACAATATATAAAGACAAGTCTGGCTCCAGAGTCATCTGTCTTGCCTCCCTTCGGCTATAGAGGAAGTTACTCATGCTTATCAGAGGCCCAAATTTTGTGTGCCATTATTAGGTCATGGGCATTATGGCAAGAGGACACCACTAAATGGCTTTAGCAATAAGGTGTGTCCCAGTCTACTGGCTCCAGGAAAAGTGCTCCTTCCTTTATCCACAAGGTAGAGGAACTTCTATGAATAAAAACAGAAGTCAGATCCTTTGAGAATGGGCATCAGATCGTTAGTTCATATGGGGGAGGTGGTTAAATACATTAATTTAAAAATATATTTTGCATCTATGGCACTGAAATTTGGAGAACTGGACTTCATGTTATTTTATTAATTTAAATCAATGTGGAATTACTTGCCTCCCATGAGGAAACCAAATATTCAGGAATTTAGCTACTTGACAAAACCATGACCCCATTACGAGCCAGACAATGAAAAAGGACAATGGAGAAGGAAAGTCAAGTTGAAATTATATTGCTTCATGACTGAACCATGTCGTTTATTTCCTGATCCTGACTCACAGCCTCTTCCGCCCATGTACATCAGTTTTGTCCAATTCTTTCCTATTTCTCCAAATTCTTCAGAACATTGGTGTCTGCTGTCTGTCGTCAGTGCAATTGCATTGTTGGGGTTAGATAAAATTGCTTCAAAGCCACAAACATCCAGACTCAGATCCTGACTCTGCTTACTTGCTAGCTGTGTGGCCTCAGACCAGAACTTTCTAAGAACTTGTTTGCTTAATAAATGATTATAGATTTTGTAGAGTAGCTATATGACATCTAAAATAATAATTTCATAGAAATGAGGTTATAAAACTCAATCATAATTCTCAGATATGTTTTGAGAAAAGCAACTCATTGAAAATACTTGTGCTACTTTCTTTTTTTTAAGATAAAGGATTAAACTGGGGAGTATTTTGTATTTTGTTAATTACAATTCTGAGACTTGTAGCACTTGCTATGTATAATATAGTAGCAAAATTAAATGTTTAATTTTTACCCACATGTATTGAAGCGACCCTTGATGTTCATATGAAAATATTGATCAGATATTACTGACTTTAATTTAAAATTTAGAAATAGAAATAATTTTCAGTTTTATTTGGTTTTACTGATATGTAATTGACATGCAATATTATGTTATTTCAGGAGTACAAATATCAGTTGGTATTTGTAAATGCAGCAAAATAATACCATAATAAGTCTACTTAACATCCATCACCATACATAGTTGCAATTTTTTCCTTTTTTCTTGTGATGACAACTTTTAAGATCTACTCTCCTAGCAACTATGCAACTTAGCAAATATATAATGCAGTATTAAGTATCTTCCCCATGCTATATATTACATCCCCATTACTTATTTTATTTTATTTTTTAAAGATTTTATTTATTTATTTGACAGAGAGAGATCACAAGTAGGCAGAGAGGCAGGCAGAGAGAGACAGAGAGAAAGCAGGCTCCCCGCTGAGCAGAGAGCTCCTCTCAGAGAGGACCCTGGAATCACGACCTGAGCCGAAGGCAGAGGCCTCAACCCACTGAGCCACCCAGGCGCCCGGCCCATTACTTATTTTAAAAATAATTTAAAGTTTTAGATCTTAGAAAATCAAACATGGGTGTCTATGGAAACACGACTGAGAGTTTTATAGGCTTCTCTTTTCTGTATTTCTCTTCTAAGGAATCCTCAGAAGCTTAAAATACCTTTGTCAATATTTTGTTCAGTACCCATCATACATTAAATCTGCTAAAAATTTTAACTTACGATGTCAGCTCAACCAACATCTCAATCATGCAGAAACCTGAAGAATCAAGATTGATTCAGCAGGTGCCAATTTTATACACTGAGACAGATACAGCAAATCTGGAAAATAAATCTTGGGATTTTCTGTGGAGGTTAAGGTGGTCTATTTTGGCCTGTCTCCCCCTTAATATCATCTCAAAGTGTAAATTAGAACCTGTCAAGTACCAAATACAACTGGAATAGAATTGCCCAACAGCGATGTCAAACTCCGGGAGAGGAACAGTCTTAAACCGAGTACTTGAAGGTGTAAGTAACATCAGTGTTTTTTCTTCCTATTACTGATTGGAGAAACTAGAGGGCTGAACAATTAAGATTCCCCATCCTCGTTCAACAGAAGAGAAAAATACTATGGAAAGAATCCCCTATGACTCTGGCCAGTGTCCACCAGCTCCCTCTCCACGGATTCGCATAAGTCTGCATCCTAAAAAGTGGAAAACAGTTCACCCTACTGTAAATAGCATGGGCATCTATTTTGATTCCTTTGGCAACTTAAAAACGTATCTGGGTCTGGATGTGTGTGTGCTTGAAACTGCAATTCGTCAACTTTGTTGTTGACATATGGAGTTTGTAGGGTTTGATTCAGGCTTGTCTTTAAAAAAAAAAAAAAAGTTTCTTAAAACTGTATGCCTTTATCAGAAGCTGCCCCTGGGCTATTTACAAGCACCATGGTTACAGTCCTGCTAGACTGATGATATTCACATGCAGGAAACAATGCAAGGAAAACAGGATCTGAACGGCTCCGACCGCACTAGCCCAAGAATTCCAGGAAGTGATTGTACTTTATGAAACCGTCTGTGCTTCGCTAGATTGTCTATAGCTTTTAAGGTCAAGTCCTATCACACTGGGTTTGCAATGCCCTTTGTAACCACGCGCAGTGTTTATGAAGCTGAGTACATGCTGTATTGTTTACCGGGCCGTGGGGTTTAAAGGTGTGATATCCCGGTCTGCTGTTCAGGATGGCACTGGGAATCGATCACGGGCGTTTCTGACACAGCCTTGGGATCGGTTCAAAGAGTCACTAGCAACGGGGACCACGCGACAGCCCAGCGCATGGAGAAAGTCACGAAGCCCGCGGGCTCTGACGGGAGAAATGCGTGAGGGGGTAGAAGATAAATGTGGGGAGCACTCTGAGTTTATGTTCTAAGATTTCTGTGCTTCCTGCCGAGGCTGAGCAGCCTCTCCTCGCGGGGAGAAAAGGGCTGGTGTACAGTATTCCAAGAGTGCGGAAAGGAGCCGGAGACGACAATGGAATTTACTTCTTCGTAAGAGAGCTGGGAGGCAGCCAGGAATTCCAGGCCTCGCTCTCGGGTTCTTTGATTTCTCTGCAGTGCATAATGACCAGAGATGCCTTGTGCCGCTGGGCTCGGCTGCTGGAGCCCGACAGTGGACACTGATGTGGGAAACAAAGGCAAAAGAAAATGAATGTCCTTACTACTTAAAGCCCGTTGACAAGTGCTCGAGACTGGCAGAGTGACCTTCCTCTGGGAGCTCAGCTGCCTCGATGTTGACCCTTTGGTAAGGCCAAAGGCGATCTTAACTTTATCCCAACCACACCCTCTCCCCCTGGATCCTGTATGTCTCCTTTAACACAAAAACTCCTTTGGAAACTTCCTTTATCTCTACCCCCCAAAGATACATGTTAACAATCATCTTCCAAGCAGAGGGCCCACCAGTACACATCTGAAGGTTCTCATGACTGAGTTTTGGCTAACCAGTCATAAATGACCTTTTCCAAACAATAGCTAGCCCCTTCAGGATCCTGGAAACCTTGCTTCCAAAATACCTTGGAGAATTGTGCTGTCCCTAAACCCCTCCTAACTTGAATGCATATAATCAGTCACCCGTCACAACCCCAGTGCAGTTCTTTCTGCCCACGGGTCCTGTCCCCAGGCTTTAATAAAACCACTTCTTTTGCACCAAAGACATCTCAAGCATTCTTTCTTGGCTGTCAGCTCCTAACCTCAACGTCTTCCTACATCAGACACCAAATCTCTTTGCAGCTGCCAGACTGACAGGACTGACCAAATCCCTGCTGGCTGCCTCCCCAAGAAGGACATTGGAGCTAAGTCGAACAGGCAGAACCCACAGCCTTTGTTAAGGATGCTGTAGCAATTGGGTCATCTGGGCCTGCATCCTTTCAGTTAGGAAAATCCGCTGCTACCCAGGCTTAAGGGAAGTGACTTTCTGGAGATGTGCTGTACACATGCTATGCGCCAAAGTCATGGCCCCTTAGGGGTAAACGTGACAGGGGTAAACAATACGTGGACTGAATGAACCTTAGTGGGTGATTATCAAATCAATCAATGTGAACCTAATGGAGTCTATTAGTTTGTAAGTTAAGTGACTTGCCAGCAGGTGCCATTCCCTTGAGGATGGAAAATAAATGGGCAACAGTGAGACACTCTCCATCCAGCCCAGCACTATGCAGCCCACTATGTATCTGGTTTCACAATGGAGGGTTATATTTTGTTAAATGTATTTACTTTATTTTTAAAGTTATGGGCATCTTGAGGTTCATCTTTAAATTATTATGTATGCTGTGGAGAAAATTAAACAGCTCTCTTTAAGCCTTTTAGTAAAACTTACTTCTTTCAAGTAGGCTCATAAAAGAGCCACTGTTGGGGCGCCTGGGTGGCTCAGTGGGTTAAAGCCTCTGCCTTCGGCTCAGGTCATGATCTCAGGGTCCTGGGATCAAGCCCCGCATGGGGCTCTATGCTCTTCAGGGAGCCTGCTTCCTCCTCTCTCTCTGCCTGCCTCTCTGCCTACTTGTGATCTCTGTCAAATAAATAAATACAAATCTTTAAAAAAAAAAAGGGGGGGGCCTGTTGGATGTACTAGTGAGCATAAGTGCCCCATAAATGGTTGCCAGTTACTGTTCAAAACACACAAAACTAAATAAAAATTTAAAAACACCACTCATCAGGTAACAGTATGGAAGAAAACACCAGATTAGGAGTCCTATGACCTTCGTCCTGGTTTTGGATTTGGCACTAATCACCAGGAGATTTCACTTCTGCTGTTTCTAGGCATTGAGACAATCAGTCCCCAGAACCTTTGTCTGTTCAGCTGCTTTGGTTACGTGATCGTAAGGCCTTTCACATCTACAGAGAGAGGATCTGAACCTGTGGCCCCTTGGGAAGAATCTATGGAGAGGGACGGTGGAGGCTTCCTGGAGGAAGAAGGAAAAGGCACATATGGGAAAAAGAACCAAGGTACCAAATTTTGAGGATTAATCCTGCCGGAAGAAGAAAATAATACTTACTACTTTACATTTGCATAGCACTTTCAAGAAAGTGACTACACACACACACACACACACACACACACTCCACATTTATTAAATTCTCAGAAAAATCCTGAATTTGATATGACAATTTTCAATTCACAAATAAGTAAGAAAGCTGAATTTTGCTGAAGGTACATAGTATTGAAGGCTTGCATTAAAAAAAAAAAAGAAAAAAGAAAACACACACACAAAAAAAAAACCCAAAAATCAAGTTCTCAGGCTCCAAGACCAGGGCTCCTTAAGCAGTCTAAATAAAAGCACAGTGGTACCTAATGGGGAAGAATTCCAACCAAGAGCATTTCTATTCTTGGTTCTTGCTATATCATGTTTCGTTTTCTTGATGTTTTATGTGACAAAATGCAAAAGGCCATTCATTGGCCCTTTGTAGGAAAATCTTCTGATTTTAACTGTGCTAATTTTATTTTTCACCCTATTAAGACGAGCATACATAGAAAAGAGAGGAAATTATGAAGTTATGTATTTGAGGCATATCTTGGTTAAGAGAAATATATACATTAGAGATTATGAAAACATTTCTTTGTGCTCTAAATGCTTTCAGCACATTGTCAGATGATTCAAATATATGTTAATTACTCTACTTATTCAATATTTATGCAGTTAGAGCTAATAAAACATTAAATACTATATATACAATACAAAATATGTGAGGTTCAAAAAAGCAGTTACTATAGGGAAAAATATAGTTTACTATTCTTATATTGGAAAAAGAGGAAAGACTTAAAATTAATGAGCTCAATACCCATTCTAAGAAATTAAAAAGGAGGGGCGCCTGGGTGGTTCAGTGGGTTAAAGCCTCTGCCTTCAGCTCAGATCATGATCCCAGGGTCCTGGAACAGAGCCCCACATCAGGCTCTCTGCTCAGCAGGGAGTCTGCTTCCCTTCCTCTCTTTCTGTCTGCCTCTCTGTCTACTTGTAATCTCTGTCTGTCAAATAAATAAATAAAATATTAAAAAAAAAAAAGAAATTAAAAAGGAACAACATAACAAACCCAAAGAAAAAAGAAGGGAAGGGGTAAGAGAAAGAAGTGCAGAAACAAATAAAACAGAAGGTAAAAATTCATATAAATATTCAAAAAGCTGAAGGTTGTTTGCAAAGACAAAATTCTGGTAGTTTAATCAAGGAAAAAAGAGTAGGCAAACAAATAGCATAGGCATAAAAAGGGAGAAATAAATATTATTCCCACAGATGTTTAAAAATAAATAAGAAAATATTATGAACAACTTTAGGCTAATACGTTTGTAAACTGATGAAATATATGAATTTGTAAGAAACTTTACTTCTAAAAATTGCTCAAGAGGAAACAGAAATCCCCTACAAATTAGAAATGTACTTGAATCTGTAGTTTAAAATCTCACAAAGCAAATGCCATGCCAGATAATTTTGCTTGTGAATTCTACCAAACACATCTTATACAAAGTCTTCCAGAGATTAGAAAAAGATGGAATGCTTCCCAACATATTTCATGACACTTGTACAAGCTCAGTACAAAAACTCAGTACAAAAAAGAAGAGCAAGGAAAATTACAGGTTGGGATTATTGTCATTCACTATATTAACAAGTTGAAGGAGATAAGCCATATAACTACACCCAGAGTAGCAAAAAGTTGTCCAATGAAATTCGATAACCACTCATGTCAAAACTTTTGGCAAAGTAACAATAGAAGAGGATGTCTTTAATTTGATGAAGAAGATCTGTAAAACTCCAGAACAAACATCACATATAATAGTAAAAATTTGAAAGTTTCTTGTGAAATCATGAGGAAAACAAGAATGACACTACCACCACTTCCTTTCCACATTGTCATGGAAGTCCCAGCCACCATGGTAAAACATAAATAATTAATTTAACCAATCAATCAATCAATCAATCAAGAATTCAAGAATTCAAAAGCCCAAGAATTGTAAAGAGAGAAACAAAATCTCTTGTTATTAATAGGTGATATGAAAACCCTAAGAGAAAACCCAATAAAATTAGTAACAAACCAGTTAATGAAAAAATTCATTTCTAGCTGTGTTCAGATACAAAATGGAATTTAGAATATCTTCTACAAAAGCAAGGGGCACCTCGCTGGCTCAGTCAGTAGAGTACGCACCTCTTGTTCCAGGGGACAAGCCCCACATTGGGTATAGACATTAGTTAAAAATAAAATCTGTAAAAAAATAAATAAATAAAATGAAAAAAGAAAATACCTTCTATGAAAGCAATAAATGATATAAAGTACATAAATACATAGGAATAAATCAAACAAAAGGTAAACAAGGCATGTATGATTAGAAAGTTTTCGAAATTCATTTAAGAACTCAACCAATGGAAAAATACACCATGTTCTTAAATACAAAGAGTGGTATCATAAAGTTGTCAATTCTCCTCAAATGGATCTGAATAGTAAATATGATTACAGTAACAATTTCTAAAAGTTTACTCTTGGAATTTAACTAGCTGATTTTGACATTTACATAACAGAATAAAAGGATAATGGATGGCCAATGTACTCCCAGAGAAGGAAAATAAGAAGAAGGAATTTATGCTCTTAGATGTAGAGACTCATGTAAAACTATACCAGTTAGGATACTAACAATGTGATGTTGCACACTATTTAACAAGCAGACCAAAGGAACAAAATGGAGAGCTTAGAAACAAACCCAGAGATACACAGAAAGTTGATTTAGGATAGAGATGGTATTTTAGAATAAATCAATAAATGATTAAGAATGAATCAATAAATTGATTCAATAAAACCTACTTTCAAAAAATTTTTAAGACTTTTTTTTTCAAGTAGTCTCTACACCCAAAGAGAAGCTTGAACTCAAACCCCAAGATCAAGAGTCACAGACTTCACCAACTGAGCCAGCCAGGGGCCCCCTACCTCCAATTTTTTAACACTGAAATTTCAACCCCTTTTCACACTATAAACAAAAATCAAATTCCAAGAGGATTAAAGAAATAAATGTGAAAATCAAAAATATAGAATCCCAAGAGAATGTAAGAAGTCTCCATAAACAGAACTTAAAATTCACAAAGAACCAGATTGAGGAATTCAATGACTTTAAAATTAAGAATTTTTCTTTGTCCAATGAGCCCACCAAGAGAGTAAAAATAATCAGCTATGGAGTGAGAAAATATAATTACCTCACATATAATTTGTAAAAGTAAATAAACTCCACATAGTTAAAATTTTTGCCTATCACCATTCCTGCTTTGATTAAGAGCTTGAATCAATTAATAAGAAAAAGAGAAACAACCCAATAGGAAAATGGGCAAAAGACCCAAAAAGTAATTCCAAAGGAAAGGAAACACACACAGCCTATAATAAACACTGAAAAGATTCTCCGCATCTTTGGTAATCAGAGAAATGCAAAGGCGAGGTCGCAATGAGATTTCATTCCACATTTACCAGATTGAAGAAAGAAAAGAAAATATTTGGACATTAGCATGTGTTAAAGAGGATGTTGAGCAATGGGAACTCTCACCTACATCTGGTGGGGGGTTTTAAAATGTGCACTACTCCCTGGAAAACAGTTTGGAATTGCCTAGAAATTTGAACGTTCATCATTTGTGACCCAGCAATCCACTTCTGGTTCACTCAGAGACTCTCGCAAGTAAGCGTCAGGAGACAAGTACCTGAAAATCCTTACCAGTGCTCTTTGCAATAGTCCCAAACTAGACGACATGCAAATGTCAATCAAAATCAGAAGAAATAAAGCAGAATGGACAGACTCAAATGTGTATCAAAAGCAGAATAAATGAATTTGTCTGAAGGAATGCTACGCAACTGTGAAAAACAGGGAGTTCCAGACACAAGCATCAACATGGATGCATTCCTAAAACATAATTTTGAGCAAAAGGGGGAAGTCCTGGAAAGTAAAAATACAACATTTCCTCAATATAAACTCCCCCCGAAGTCAAAACTAACTATAGTTTGTTTAGGGATATACACACAAGTGCTAAAATTACATATATATATATATATATATATATATATATATATATATATGATATTATACATAGATACATATAAAGCTATACACACATATATTTATACACACATTTTTTTTTTAAAGCAGAGAATGATTAATGCAAAATTCAAGATCCTGGTTACCTCTGACAAGGGTAGGGAAAGCAATTGTTGGGTTCACATGGAAGGATTTAAACTACAGGTTATGTTCTATTGCTAAAGCTGAGTGGCACGTAATAAGTATTCATTTTATGGTAATCTTTTATTGCACAGAAACATTTTAGGCACTTTTGTGTATGGACGAGACACCCCATCGTAGAAATAAATAAATCTGTGCTTACCACAGCGTTCATGTCCAAAAGCAGTTCGAAATATCTCATTCTTTGCCACCGGATTATTTGAGGAGGAAATGTTTCAAAGGCCCTGTCTTACAGTTAATGAATGTAATGATCAGTTTCAAGGGTTGGATGAATGAGGCGATAGACAGTGAGGGGCCCTGGCTGCCCAGGATGGGCATGAAAGGGAAGAGGACAGGAATTTTGTGGGCAGCGTGGCCAACATGCTTGTCGGACTTAACTAATTTTGCCTGACTCGGTCCCTGCTGGAAAAGTTGTCCCAAGCTGGAAATCCCACATCAGTCACCACTTCCCTGGTGACATTAGTTGTTCATGTGAATTCTGAATAATGGGAGGCTGAATTTTCATCACAAAATAGAAGGAAATGGAAAACAAAGACCGAGCCCAAGAAGTGGAACACAAGGGCTGGGGTTTCTCCCTAAATTTCCCTTCCACATGTGTTGATGTTCTCCTCAGTTAAGTATTTGAAAAGCACATCACATTTCTTGTTTTCCTTTCCCCCTTGAAAAGAACACTTTGTTCCCCTCAAGAAAGAATGGCAGTGATTTCTTCCTTTATTACATGACAGCAGCATCTCACACGAGAAGAGAGAGATCTTACCTAGGGACACATACATGTGTGTAAAACTAAAAAGGAAAAAGCTAGGAATAACAAAAGTAAAGTGGCCATTTACCTCTGGCAAGGGTGGTGTGATCACGGCGATTTACCAGGTAAGTAGGGTGATTCTAACGCATGGGCCATATTCTCTTTCTGAATCTAGCTGAAAGATCCATGACTTTTCCTTTTACTATTACCCTTTAAATTATGCATAAAAATTTTATAACCTCTTTTCTGCACAATATAAGTGCACAATACCTATTTATGTGCTTTATTTTACCTGAAGTTTTATTTAGCTACCCCTCAAAAAAGCAGAGCTAAAAACAAGAGGGACCCTGCAGAACAGGTACCAGAACCAAGCATGCCAGTGTGAGAGAGATTTTTCATGGACACCTGGTACTCCTTTCAGGTTCAGACTTTTAAATACACACTTTTTATAGGAGAAACTTTAAATGGTTTCCTCCTGACCCCTGACAAATCACAAGCATTTGCTGGGATGCTATGGGTCGAGCGAAAAGGGAAAGGAATACTGGAATAAGAGAAGCCAAGGAGTTTGAAAGCCAGTTGGCCTGCCAGAAGCAAGTCGAGAAGGATTCAGAAAGCAGCATGTCAATAGCTAGAGAGTAACGCTGAGTCAGCTAGTCAGCTGCCGGAAAGTAGGGTGAGTGTGTGTACCAGTTTGCTTCCTGGGGCCCCAGGTACGTCTTCTGTCCCAGAATAATCATTACCAGCATGCCCTTTTGCTGTCAAAACCATCCCACTGAATTATGTGTCCATCCCATATATAAAGGAAAAGATGTTACTGGTACAGGGGGAGGAGAAGGGCTCATGAAGGAAGACCTAGGAAAAAGAGAGAATCTAGAGCTTAGAAGCTAGGCTCTAACTGGCAAAACAGAATGGAGAAAACTTTTAAAAGAAATTGAGAAACTGATATGAGGAATTTGAGAGACAGGGTGGGGGTTCGTGGTGGGTAGGGAGGGAAAAATTAAACAAGATGGGATCTGGAGGGAGACAAACCATGAGAGACTCTTAACAACTGAGCCACCCAGGTGCCCCCATAAGAGACTCTTAATCTCAAGAAACAAACTGAGGGTTGCTGGGGGTTGGGGGTGTAGGGATAGGGTGGCTGGGTGATGGACGTTGGGGAGGGTATATGCTATGGTGAGTGCTGTGAATGTGTAAGACTGATGAATCACAGACCTGTACCCCTGGGGCAAATAATACATTATATGTTAATAAAAAAAAGAAATTGAGAGAGAGAGAGAAAAGGAAAAGGAGAAGAAAGAGGGGAATTATTTGTGAATTTGCTTAAATCTGTATGAAAAAGAAATCCACACACGAAGAACAGGAACAGACTCTATTTTTTTTTATTTTTTTTATTATGTTCAGCTAGCCAGCATATAGTACATCATGAGTTTTTGATGTAGTGTTCAATGATTCATTAGTTGCATATAACACCCAGTGCTCACCACAACACGTGCCCTCCCTAATACCCATCACCCAGTTACCCCAACCCCCCACCTCCCTCCCTTCTGAAACCCTCAGTTTGTTTCCCAGAGACAAACCATGAGAGACTCTGGACTTTGGGAAACAAACTGAGAAACAGAATCCTAAATACTGAGAATAAAGTGGTGGCTGCTGGAGGAGTGGTAGGGGGATGGACAAAATAGGCAAAGGGGGATTAAGAGCTACCAACTTCCAGCCCTAAAATAAGCAAGTCACAGAGATGAGAGTACAGCATAAGGAATATAGTTGATAAGACGATGATGATTCTGTGCGGCAACAGATGGTCACTGGACCTGTGGTGGGCATTTCGTAATGTCCAGACTTGCCCGATCACTATGTCATTCACCTGAAACTAATATAACGCTGTGTGTCAACTGTACTTCAATAAATATAAATAAACAAACGAATAGAAGAAAAAAGAAATGCCAGGGGAGTTGCTGTGATTTCCTTGACCAACGTTTCTTCTGCTTTGAGCATCTACAGAGCACCCCTGGGCTTCTTTTCCCCTTAGTCCCCTCTCCATCTGAGAGGAGTAAAAGACACGCGGGAACCAGAAGAATCAGCATGGACTTAGAGATTAAGAAGGGGCTCCTTTCAAGCCATCCATCGTGCCTGTGGAAGAAGGATGGAAGCTTCCTACCCGTTCCCATCTCGGAGTTTGTGACCTGTTTCTTGCTATTCCCCCAACACGCATTCTTGTGGCTTTGTTAGTTCTAACAAAGAACGCTGGAATTTATGAGCTTTCCTCTTTTGACCCTTTTGGCTGAATTTATCAGCATTCTCTAATGTTATTAACAAAAGACATTTTTAGGTGGGATGACCACAGAAGGCTGAAACCAGACCCTCCCAAGCATGTTGCAACCCTGCGAAGGGGTCCTAGGAGGCTCTTTCTCTCTCACGTGGTCTCGGCTCGTAAGTCATTGTTCTGGAAACCTTGTCCTGAGAGGACCAAGTCACAAAGTTTCTGTTTTGTTTTTTTCTTTTAAAAATCTCAGTTTGCTTACAACCATATAGTAAATAATAGCGCATAGCAGCCAGGGGGAGGGATGGAGAGATAAAGCAGGGTAAGGAGGAGTGGGCAGAAATGATAAAAGATCACATAGAAACTGGAAAACTAAACATTATTATTAGTACGTTTGTTTTTCTTCCTTCATCTTGTCTTTCTAGACAGTGGCCGCATTGGGACGGATGAGCTCTAACGGGGGTCCCATGTGCAACACTTCTGTGGATTGGTGGACAAGGAGATGAGGAACGGGACCAGGTAGGAAAGTCTTCAGGGGAAAGAACTTCAAAGGAGCGGGTTTCAGTATCTCTCAGGCAAACCCAGCCTGGAGTATATCTCCGCCTCCAGGAACCCCAGGAAAAACAAATGGCGGAGTTACTAGAATAAAAGAGATTTAATTTGACTCAGAAAAATGACTAGAGAGAAAAGCCTAGGTCCCAGCTTTGGAATCAGATGCTCCTAGGAGGAAAAAAAAAAAAAAATGGCGTTTTCTAACTCATTCATTTATTTATTTATTCAAAATGAAAAACAGCAATAAAATCATGGCCAGCTACAAGGGGGAAACTTTGTTGCTTTCAGGTATGCTAAACTCTCGGTTTAGCATTTCTTGATTTTAAGGGAATCATTCAGAATTAGTCTAAAATGCTTGCAATGTATTTAAGAAAGATTCTTGCCAGAGAAAGGACTCATACTACCCAAGCTTGAGCACATTAATGCCAACCCTAATGGGCCAGTAAACATTATCAGTAATATCTTCATTTCTCTTGGTTTTAAGGCTGTCTCTTTTTCTACATGGACAACTCAGTTCTCTTTTAGTTTCTGCTTAAAAAGAGAGAGGAATCAAGATGCATATGTTAGATTATCCCTGGACTCTTCATAGCAAAAAGAATATTTACCCAGTATTGAGAATTACGAACATAAAGGAGAATGACAAAGCAATCTGCAAGAATTCCTCCCTATTGACACTGACTCTAATAAATGTCATAGTAATGAAGATTGGGGAAGTGGAGCTTTTCAGTAAAGGAAAAGGTATCAACAGAGTTTCACTTGGAACAGGGGAAGAGAGGCAAGTAACTTGTGTTTTAGAGTGTAGATGTCCGCCATGTACATACTTATTTGATCCTCATTAAGTCACTGTACCAAGTATTTATTTTTTTTCCCACTCCTTTTTCAAATAATGGGTGAGGTCCGCTCTTTCCCAGAATGGAAAAGGTAGTGATGGCAACTTCCCCTCAAAACACTCACTGAGCCACTTAGCCTCTTAGCCGAGATGCCAAGGGGAAGCCACCCAGAAAGAAAGCTTCCAAGTATCGGGACAGGACTTTTCTCTTGAACATTCAAGCTCATTTGCCTCTCTAGACAATTTTCCGTGTCTCCTCTTTTTAAAGGATATACTCCTGGGAGAAGTCTTCATTTTAAGTGTTGTTGATGTCTGGATTGATTTTGAAGTGGTGTCTCAGTAGAAATCGGTGCATGGTCAGCTGAGAACAAGGATGACTCTTTCAGAAGGGAGGAAAAATGGTGTGTGTGGAAGTGAAGGTGGAAGAGAAATGGTGAAGAGATCAGGGGACAGAAAATGATAAAGGAGAAGAGGGGAGGAGACAACAAGAAAGACTAATTTCTTTGATTTAAAACTTTTATCTGAACCGGCTCTGGTCATTATGGGAATTAGCTCACAGAATACCATGCAATACCCAGTCATCTGGCAAACCTTTATTGAACACCTGGTATGTTCCAAACACTCAATTCAAGTCGAGGGATTCAAGACTGACCAAGACAGAGAGAGGACTTCTACTGCAGACTACATCCCAGAGGGCCTTACATCTAAATTGAGCTTTGAGGAATGAATAAGAACTCACAAGAGAGGCAGGTAGCCATACATGGTGATTTGTGACTTCTGGTTCAAAAGGACCATCAAACATGGCTTGCAATTCTTTCACTTTTCCCAAGAGTGTCTACACTTTATCTCCTGGAGCTTTTGGTAGCCCCATATCTACTTACTGTCAGGAGACAATGTAGGCACCTATTTCTCAGAGAAAAAGGAACCATCATTAATGAAAATCTTCAGTTTCTCTTCATCATTACTAAAATATATATCCCCATATCCACCTCCTCACCTCGTCTACAGGAAAATGTATTCATCCGCCTTCCTTGAAGCAGCCAAGTCTTTCTTCAATCATTGAGACCTACACCTTTTATATCTCTTCTGCAACCTACGTTGCCATTGTCGTTGCTATTGTCTCCCTCCTCTCTCGTGCCTTCGTTTTATTTCTTAGCCCTAGTTTGGCATGAAAAATGCTCAGCTTTTCCACCTCTTAAAAACCAAACACACACATACACGCACAGACATGCATACATACATACTCACAAATGTTCGTTAAAAAAATTCCTACCTGGATTTCCCCTACCTGCACTTCTATCATTTTCTTAATCTTCTTATTTACAAACCAACGAATCCTTGGTGATTCTCAGCCTAATTAACATTTCTGCGCTACTAGACGTTACTGTTTCTTCCTTCTTGAAATGCTCTCCTTTCTAAAATATTAACTTCTTTCCAGTTCTCTTACCCATCTAATTATTCCTTCTAGATACCTTATCATTCTTGATCCTTTAAATAGTGTAGTCCCCAGAGTCCGGATCTTGGTCTGCTTCTTGTTCCATTCACTCTCCCAAGTAATTTTGTTCATTTTTAGGGCTTATCCTCTCTGACTTCCCATGCCCAACCAACAGTAATTTCTACTAGAACTTCCTTCCTTGTATTTATCAATCCCAACCTGTTCTCTGCATCCAACCTACTGCCATCATTCAATGCTGACCATCCTCACCTCTCACCTTGTTTAGAATTAAAGCCTCTTAATGCATCTCTGCCTCAATTCTGGTGACCCTCCAATTCTTCTTCCAAGGTTTGCCAAAGTGATCTTCTTAAATGATGAATCTTATTTTGCTCCCCCTGCTTAAATACTGGAATGGCTCTTCATTGTCTTCAGGATAAAGTTCAAATCCTTATGAATATTCTCATAATGACACAGAGACTCGTTTAAGATCAGTCCCAATCTACTTTTCTAATCTCTCTTCCCCCTCTTTATACCAAACACACACTTGGGGATTTTTTTAATTTACTTATTTTAGAGAGAGAGAGCAAGTGTGAGAGCACAAGTGGGGGGAACAGCAGAAGGAGAGGGAGAAGCAGGATCCCTGCTGAGCAGGGCCCCCCCCCACCCCGGCCCGTGTCCTGGGGCTCAATCCCAGGACTGCAGGACCATGATCTGAGCTGAAGGCAGACATGTAACCGACTGAGTCATCCAGGTACTCTACTTGGGGAAATTTTTTATCACCCTTCAACCATGCCATGATTTTTCACATCTCCTGCCTTTGCTTCTGCTTAAATTTGAGCCTGGAATATCTTTCCTGAATTCCTCAACATGGAACAGTTATACTTATTCTACAAAATACAAAAAAAAAATAATTACATCCTCTGCAAAGCATTTCTTGTTATTCCTCCTTACTCCCTTCACTGTACAAAAACACATCTCCTAGGTAAACTTACTGTATCTTCTTTTCTCCTGTACTATTTAATCCATTCCACTATTTATGGCCCTTACCAACCAGATGATTTCATGGTCATGTAACTCTGTTTCTCCTGGGAAATCAAGGACCTAACCCATCAGGGCAAGGACAGCTAATGTCACAACTGGAACAATGATCTAGAACACTTAAGCTAAGTGAGCCATCTAATATGCTATGGTGTGTGGTTAGTATCATCCTGCTGGAGGGGAAAGTAGATCTGATAACTTCTGAGAGTCTCTGTCTGGCCTATCATGATTTTTTGAATAGCTTCTTTCACCATTGCAATCCACATAGCTGATGCCTTTGTTTTCTAAAAGCCACTGTGTGAACAATGGCAAGAAAAACAGCATCTCTCTTACCACATCATTGGCGCCATTATTGAAGGTGACATCTTGATAGCATTCAGGCTTCTTCTCCTTCCCAAATGCCTGGAGAAGCAGAATGACATTTTTAGGGCTGTCCCAGAGACTGAATCATTTTGAGAAGAGTCACAGTGGTTGGGCTTTCCGGTAGGTGGTTTGCTCTGGTATACAGAGTAGTAGAAATGAATGTATTGTGTGTCATTGACCTCTTAGCTCAACAGAACTTCTTTAAGATCAACCCAAATATGAGGGTGCTTCCAAAGTCTGAAGAACTTTTGCTTTTATAAAATGGGAATTGAGATGGAGATGTAGTTACAAACCTCATGAGATAATTTAGTCTAATTGTAGGTATTGAAAAACCCACTGAGCACCTACCATGCAGCAGTTATGTGAAATACAAACAGAAAAATCACACAATTTTTCAAGAATTTAAGTTCCATGAATAGATTCTTAGATAAAATTCTTTTAAGCAATTGTTTTAGAATATCAAGTGGAAGTCGTGGACCTCCCTGAACAATATGTGATCCATACAAAATGGTAGCAGTTCAACTTTGAAAATTTGCCATGGAGCGAAGGATGTGAAAAAATTTGGTCTGAAAGTTGGAAGGAGCTTAGGTCTCCTATTACAGCACCTCTGGAACTGCTTCCATGACTCAGAGAAGACAGCCCTCTGGTGCCTCACATTCTCCAATACAGAATGGATAAAACAACTGCTTCACAAAAAGACATGGTTTAAGTATGATATGCGGAATGGTAGTCGCCTTGGTTCTCAGGAGAAGCCACACACTATAAGGCCAGGGTATTTTCATCTGTATTGTATATGATTCATTCATTCAGCAATAGCCACTGAGCACTAACTCTATGTCAAGCACTATTCCAAGTCTGGGGGTGATGAGAGAACAGAAGAGACAAAAAAAAAAAAAATCCTTTCATTGTAAGAGCCAACATTTAGGGGAGGGAGAGAAGAGCAAACAAACAAAAGAAATAAATCACATACTGGAAGATGGTAGGTTGTATGGAGAAAAATGAAACAGGGAAAAGGAGCAGGGAAGTCTAGGGATGGTGGTAGATTCCAGTTTTGATTGAATGGTGATGCTCTGGGAAGACCTCGAGGAGAGCGACAGTTGAAAAGAACTTGAGGAGGGAAAAGAGATGAGTTGCCAACATGGAGATATCTGGAGGAAGAGCATCCGGGACAGAGGACACACAGGTGTGAAGGATCTGAGATGAGAACATGACTCTGTGTTCAAGGAACGCTGGAAAGGCCAAGGTAGCCAGTCGGTGGGAGAAAGATCAGAGAGTTAGCAGGAGGCCAAATGCTTTGCTTCTCTGAGGCAGAAGGGGAGCCATTGGGAGACTTTAATCAGAAGAGAAACATAGTCTGACTTGCATCGTAAATTTATTCCTCTGGCTGCTGTTTTGAGAATAAATGTGCGGGAAGGTGCCCATGTCGTCAGCTGTGACAGTAATGCAGTCAGTGGTGAGCGCAGGAAGGTCACCATGGAAGCCGTGAGAGGTGGTCAGACTGAGTATGTTATAGGCAGAGACCACAGGATTTCCTACTGAATGAACTTGGGAGTGACAGATAGAAAGGAGTCAAGGTTGACAGCATCACTGTTGTCCTGGCAAATGACAGAATAGGTAAAAGGCTATTATCATTCCACTGGTGTGACACTAGTTCAACTTCAGGGAACTTAAGGCAAATAACTTAACAAGATCTCTTCTTCCACATTCGTATATATATCTTTCCAAATAATAAAAATGTGAATACCCAATCGAGAAGTTTCAAAGACTTTGATTGGAAGAAACTATATAATAAATTTTTATTATATAATTATTTTATATAGATTTTATCATATCTGTGTGTATATATATGTATGTGTATGTGTATATATATACATGTATATATATACAGATATAGACACGGATATATACTCTAAAATGCCCACTTGATCCTAACAAAATATCTATGGTATAAAAATTTTTTTACAAACACGATCCCCAGGAAAGGGACAATCTGGTCTTATTACCCAGGTTTTACAAATGATGAAACCAAGGCCCTGGGAAACTGTCATGCAGCTAGTGTCCAGTTCTGATTCCTTCTCCAGAGAACTTCTACCATGAATGCACCTCTCTGATCACATGAAACATACACGTTACTTTTATAACAAGAATAATGATTTCTATGTGGAAGGGCTCTTGGGTTTTAACAATAAATGAATCCCTCATGTAGAGAATATAGACTGCTATTATAAGATACAATATATGACCAAGTAGGGGTTTTTTTTCCCCCTTAAATCCTATTTCCCCATCCTTCAAGTTAGAGAGTCATTAATCTGCTGTTTTGTCGTTCCATATGTATTAAAGCTAAACTGTGAATATTGACTTGAAATGCAAATGCTGTTCTAACACCTTTCCAGCAAATACTATGTCTTGTACTAATGCTAGAGAAAGTGAGATCAGTAGATCGTGGAGCTCGTTTTTTTTTCTCCTTTCCAACTGTCTCTACTCGCTATCCTAGAATGTTCTGAAGGCGGCAAGTCAGGCTAGAAGAGAAAGTTTATAACAATTTGTATTTCCTCTGCTGTGGGGCAAAGAAAACCTTAAATGCCGGTTTTATAGTCTTCTGTACTCTCAAGGGAATTTAGGTATGCAGAGCTTTGGCTGAGATAGGAAAGGAACAGCTCAGAGGTGGGGGCTGCTGCTTAAAATGTTCCTTTGTTTCATTTTTTTCCTGTTATTGTATATGAAACTTTGAAACCATCCTGACTTTCCATTCCAGAGCCACAGGCCAGCACAGGTGCCAATTGCCAGGATTGCTTGATGAGGGGCATACATGGTTGCTGGCTTTCATGGGGCTCAGAGTGAAAACAGACGGGGTTTCATGAAGAAGTTTTACTATGAGATTAAGAAGTTTGCCTATCAGGGTCTGCTTGGGTAGCTCAGTCGGCTAAGCATCCAACTCGTGACTTTGGCTCAGGTCACGCTCTCAGGGTCCTGAGATCAGTCCAGCGGGGGTGGGGGGTGGGGGGGTGGGGGGGTGGCTCTGTGCTCAGTGGGGAGTCTGCTTGAGATTCTTTCCCTCTGCCCCTGCCCCCATTCACAGGCACTCTCTCTTTCTCTCTCAAATAAATAAATAAAGGTGATGGTGTGTAAGGGTAAGCTGTAATCCTTTGTCACCATTGAGTGAAAGGTGTCCCTTAAGGAAATTCAGCAAGGGAGATCTCCAGGTTAGATACAAACAAGCATAAAGCAGGGTACTAGTAGCCTCCAGAATTGAGTGGAAACTGAAGGCTATGGATTCTAAACTCAGGCTGTGTTCATTCGATTTGTAAGCTGGGCAAAGTGTCTTTAAATTCTCTCTGCCTCCACGTCTTCATCTACGGGGTAGGGCATGCTACCGGGGCCGGTGTTCTGTAAATACACAGAGATATCATCATTTCTTGGAAGATAAGTGCTCTGTTGAGCCAACAGGGCTCTCTTTTCTGCAGAGCAGGGTGTGAATCAGGGCTCCTGGGTCTCACTCCAAAATACCAAAGACATTCGAAAGATGCTACCGACAACGCACTTTGTCAGAACTGTGCAGAACTTTGGGAAGATCTGTTTTCCTGTTCTTTCGGATACATTGCTCTGAAATGATAAAGAGCTGCTGGGCTGCTGACCGCTTCTGCCATGTTGAACAGCAAATTCCATTTTAACTTGCTAGGCTTATTTCCCATACTCTCAGCGATCCCACCTTTGCTCTCAAACACCACGCACGCTCATGCGGTGCATGCCTCCTGGTTATTTGCCTGACTCACCCCTATGATTTGAGGGATATCGACAAGCTTTCTGCTGCACATTTATGCACCCCTAAACTCTTCTCCTGTCATGACATTGAAACCTGTTATGAAAATGGAACGGAAAGCAGAAGAGTCAAACCTATTCCACTGTGCAAATAGCATCAGACTCGCATCAAAAGTGTGGGTGCTGGGTTTGAATCCCAGCGCTGTCACTCACTAGCTGTGTGAGGTCTCCGAGGTTCAGTTTCATCCTCTGAAATGGGGACAGTAACACACTGGGACTCACAGGGTTAGCTGTAGGAAGTATGGGTGATAATGATGCCAAGGGCTTACAAGTGTGCCTGATATATAATAAACACACCATAAACACAGTTTTATTATTACCAGTTCGCCCATCTCCAGCCAAAAGAGGAAAGTAAACAGTGTTGGTGAACAGAGCAAACCCTACATTCGCACCAACCATTTATGCATGTTCAGCTTAATTTTTATTTTACTCCTGTTGATGGTAAATTTTGAGGGCCAGCAAGAGCTGCCTTATCCTGTAGACAAAGACCCGTCCAATCACTCTGTTGCTAATGACTGGAGTGACCTCTAGTGGTACCTTTATCATACTAGGGGAAAAACAAAAACCAAAATTAAAGGCCACTACTAGCTACCATCAGCTTTTCCTATCCTGCTTGTAAACCCAAAATTCACAAATTGCTTAAGTGGAAACTAATGTAGCATTTAATTGGCTTGGCTGATTTCATAATGAAAATGTTAACGTCCACAGAGTCCTTTCAACAGTCCCTTCTACATATCACCACACCCTCGCTGCCATGCTGGTCTGTTTCCATTACTGCTAAGCCAAAGGAGTCAGTCATTCATTGACATTTAGTTAAAATGGGTTGGTTGCTTCCCCTGTGCCTCACACCATGCTAGACAGAAAGGGACATATAAAGATGAAAAATGGCTAGGCTTTGGCTCTCAACGAGTTCCTTAGTGAGCGAAGGAATTGGGGGAGAATTTGAGGGGGAAGTACTAAAACAGTGTCTGCTTCTCAGAATGTACTAAAGGAGGTGTCAGCACAAAGAACTACCACCGTTTGGTGCTTTCTGGGATTGTAGACAACCTTTCTTTTTCTGATAGGGGAAGAAAACAGACTCCCTTTGAACAAAGAAAGCAGAATAAAACATGTGTATCTATCGGGATCCAAGAGCATTTCCTCCCACAGGCTGAGAAGTATTGGCTGACAGTAGAGTCAGGTAGTAAAAGAGAAAAGTACACTGCTATGTTGTTGTTGCTGTTGTTGTTGTTGTAAATCCATATTAAATAAAGCAAAGTCAAACTTCAAAAATCATTCCAAGAAATCATTTTAAAGTTGTTTTGTTACTAGCAATCATATCCCACTTATTTTCTGGATAATTCTACTTTCAAATAAACTTACTCCTTTGTATAAAAGCAATGCATTAAGTAGGCAAATAAAGATGATAACTTCTTATGCCTTTATATCAATTTTCATGTAACTCAGTTCAAGTCAGGAAAATATTTTGTCAGATCCTATTTTATCCTGTAGAAGATGGGCAATGTACAGCTAATCTTAAAGAAGAATGATTCCCAAAGAGAATGAGTGGTCTGATAGAATTTCCATCCTTCAGTCATTTTTATTTGCTGGCTCTCTGAAGCTAAGGAATATTTTTAGGTATACACGAGAAGTGGAATTGTCTCTTATTTCTCTACTCCCTTTCCATGAAGACGGTCGTGATGTCTCATTGACAAGCTAATAGCCCTATAAAGAACTATTCAAACTTGGCAGAAATTGAAAAATTATTCAAGCCAGATTCAACCTAAAAGCCACAGAAGGAATTCGCAAAACTTCAAATTCCCCCTTGTAACAACTTCATTTGACAATAGTAGGGTGAGAACTCACGCCAGATACAATGTCACAGGCATTTTCCTGAAATATTAGGTTTGATCATTGAGAATTCCATTCCACGTTTGTTTTAGGGTTTCTATTTAGTCTCACTTATGTTCATTCTTAAATCCTAAGAGGACAGACCTAGCCAATCAGGAGCACGTAAAAAGTTTTGTTTTATTTGTTGATTTATTTTTATTTATGTTTTTCTTTATTCTTTATTTCCGTCTTTTTTTTTTGTTCTTATTTACTCTATTCTATTGATGGTTTGTCTTATTTATCCTTAGTTGGGCCTCAGTTTATTTTTTTTTAAGAGTTCATTTATTTATTTGAGAGAGAGAGCAGAGCAAGAGAGAGAGAGCACAAGAGGGGGTTAAGAGGTAGAGGGAGAGGGAGAAGCAGACTCCCCACTGAGCAGGGAACCCAATGTGGGGCTCTATCCCAGGACCCTGAGATCATGACCTGAGCCAAAGACAGACGCTTAACCAACTGAGCCACCCAGGCGACCCTAGCCCTCAGTTTAAATATGCTTTTTTAAAAAATATATTATTTATTTATTTAACAGAGAGAGAGAGAGAGAGAGATCACAAGTGAGCAGAGAGAAAGGCAGGGGGGAGGGGCGGGGAAGCAGGCTCCCAGCTGAGCAGAAGCCCGATGCAGGGCTCGATCCCAAGACCCTGAGACCATGACCTGAGCCAAAGGCAGAGGCTTAACCCACTAAGCCACCCAGGTGTCCCTAAATAAGCTTTAAGACATTCAACAAGATGTACTGTGCCTGATTAGGAGCTGGAATAGGTTGGAATCCGCAGTTCCTATAGAAATATTACAGGAGAGATTTATAGGAAAAAACCCAAGTTGAAAATTATAACATGACCTGCCCTTGAGGAATCTTTGATTTCTCACTGTCAAATTTCATTGACTCATTTCTTTATTTGCTTTACATTTATAGTGATATTTACAAACTAATAGTCCTTCGTAGGCAACGGATATCCTTAGCCAACACTGAGTGGTGATCTGCACACAATTAAACAGCCTCACCTTCTCTAAGCATTTGTACTAAGCATTGGGCTGACCTTAACTTTGTTTGCTATATTGCTTTTAGTTATTTGAACTTAAATATTGCCACTTGAAACAAAGATCAGCACATGTCTAAAACAAATAAAAGAGGTGAGTTGGCAGCACAGATTGAAAAATAACTTTTCATGCTAACTGGGAGAAGCTACGACATCTGGATATCTAGTTTTGACTCCAGAGAAATAATAAAATGAGATAAGGTCTTCATTAGAAAAGTGCTAGGGCTTACTGGGTGCCTACTTCTGCTCTGGGAGGTTTAAAAGTATGTAGATGTAGCTTGCAGAAGCCTCAAAAATATTAGGAGATAATTATAATTATGCCTTTGAAACTTTGCAAGCTAGTGTGTTCTTTCATACCATTCCGTTTTATCCACATAGCTTTTGCTGCTTGTGCCTTGGAGTATCATCAACAGGTTTGAGCTTTCCCCCCCTCTTTGGCTACTTGTTTATCTCAGCAGTCTGCTGCCACCTAGCGTCCAGGATAGAGCGGCACGCATTAAACCGATTTGGTGAGGGACAGAGCAGCTGGACCCTCCCGAGAGAGCACACTTTGCAGAAGCCAGCCTCTGATTGTTTTGATAATGGCTCTCACGATAATCCAATAACGCGGCCAGATAAGATTCGACTCCCATTAATCCTTGCCAGAATGAAAGGGGGAGGGGGGCCGCTGGAAACAGTTCCAGTCTCAAATTATATTGGAAAACCACCTTCACATTTTCAAGCAACTGAGTTTCCAAGCTCGTTAAGTTCCTTATGAGACCTCTTCCCGCGCCAGCCTACCACACCAGTTTCATGAACACATTCACAAAAGAACAGGTAGATTTCAGAGGGATTTCCACTGAGTGAGGACAGCCGCTTTCCAGGATGCTTCCGGAGACTAGGTCCCAGTACAAGGGAAATTTCTCTTTATTTTGCCTACACGATTATTAGATTTCCTCGACTTTAATCTTTCATTTATATCCAGGTACAAATGGAAGGCATATTATTTCTGCAAGTCTGCTTATCACTAGGGTATGACAAACAGCGTTCCACATCCACTTTCCTTTCCAAGCCTGTTCCGCTGAAGAATAGACTTCATTTTGGGAAGTGAACACACAGTGCCGTTACATAAAGTCTGATTGATGGGAGTTAAGGTGGGCAGGAGTTATCAAAATCCGAAAATGAGGCGTTTGAAGGGGAAGGAATGTATTATCATTAAAGAGGTGGGAGGAAAGGATTGCCAGCTCTGGCTGAATGATGGTTTGGAAGCACCAGCCTTTGTCGGAGATCCTCATGCCTGAGCCCAGCTCTGCTGGGCTGACTTTCTCATGATTCATTAAAGACGTTTGTCGGGAAAAGTCCTCAATCTAGTCACAAGCAGAGACTTGTTTGGACATCTCTCTATATGTCCCACTAGACTAAAATACTAAAACTTACAAAAGAATGACCTCAGCATCTCAGAGCCAAAAATGAGGCAATCAGGAAGAGGGAGAAAAGTCAGCCTCACTGTGAAATTGATTCCAACGCTCTCTCCTTTCTCATCTGTCCCTTTCCTCCCTACTGACTATGTCACAATGCTCATACTTGCCCACTCCTGTTCTCCCTCATACACACCCACAGGTCCTCACACATTTATCTCTCCTCCTCCTTTTCTGCAAGAAATATATGCCACGGAATCACTTTCCCGGTAGTGGAGCAACCATCACAATATTTAAAAACCCTCAGTTATACATTTTATTGCCACTCATTAAATTTCCTGATTGATTGCCAATCTTTCTCAACCATCTCCTTCCTATATGGATATAAGCTTAAAAGGCTGGAGCATAACACAGGGTCTGTGAATAGAGCAAACATAAAATCTTTACTTTCCGAACTCTGAATATTTTCCTTTAAACAGTCCCATATTAGCAAAGGTGAGACCCCTTTTCTGTTTCAGCCATTAAGTTATTGGTCACCTGGAGGAAGACTGGATTTTGGATGAAGGATTTGTTCTGGCCACACTGGCTCTGTTGTGTCCCTGTATGTCTAAAGATATTCTTAATGAACATTGAAACCTATGTTACAGATGAGAAAAGTTCTGAGATGATAAGCAATAACGCAAATTGCTCGTATGTGTGATAGATATAGACCCAGATACACATGAGACGTTGCTTATAGATTATATGCAGGAGAGATGCTCAGTCAGGAGCAAGACTCTTGATTTAAATACTAGGCAAAGAAAGGCTCTTTTTTTGTGTGCAAAAGTCATCCTGAAATATACTTTTCCAGTGCAGAACTTAAGTTATCAATTGCTAATATTCATAAACCTGATGGTCATAAAATGTCTGTTCTTCGTTTTAAAAAAACACTGATGGACACCCACCTTGTTACATAAAGAAGGCTAACAGCTCTTTTTGCACACTGTTTTACTAACATAACAGAAAATATCCATCAATTGTCTATTGATGTGCCCTTGGTAGGATATTAAGAACAATTTCTTCTGCAAAAGGATGGAAAACAAAAACCTTGAGCAGAGAAAGATTGCACATTCCAAGAAGGTTAGCTAATTTCCTTCAGTGGAGCATAGTGAAAGGACCTGTGAACAGTGTGTTGCTGTGCTTAATCTGGGGGAAAAAAAAAAAAAGGAGAAAAGGCATCACCATATCTTTTGGCATCCAGATCTAAAAATCACTGAGTTAAATGGTAATTTTGAGCAACTTTGAAATGACCATCAATATTGTCTGCTATTTTAAGCAATAAAAACTTTCTCTTTTTACCTCCAGCTATCTTACATTTTAATGACACAGACTCAAAATAGCACAATGCATACTTCTAGGTTGTGATCATTAAAATGCTTCATCTGTCGACCGTTAGCCACAAATAATCAACTTGAGAAAATAAACGAAACTAAAAGGCTTTCTTATTCCTGTAACCATTTCTGGATTTTTTTCCCCAACCTTCTTTTCCTTCTTGCTCAAGCAAAGATCACCCAAACAAACACAATCCAGCTCTTTGCCCAAGCTTTTCGATATAAGCCTGCATAAAGCAGACTAGAAGTGACCTTATTTCTTGTTTCACCAAAAGGGAGTTGTGACATATCTAAACTTCCCCCTGGGGAAGAGAAATAGGATAGGCCAGAAAGACAAATCATAAACCTGTAAGTCAAGGTTTATCATAGAGAAACAACAGGAAATATCTATGAGGTTGTTTACAGCTTGTCAAGCTAATTTAATATAAGACTGCATAATGTGACTTACCGTGACAATAGTTTCAACTCTGGAATTTCCTTCCACTGTAGTCAATTTTACGGTGCCCTTGAACCAGGGAAGCAGCCGTGGTGTGCAGTGGGGGGAAGACACAGGCTTTGCTGATAGACAGACTGAAGTGTGAATCCCCAAACAGCCATTTGGCTTTGACAATGTCTTAATGAATCTGAAATTCTTAACTGTAAAATGAGTATAAGAATGTATACCACACATTACTGTGTGAAGATCTAGAGGACAATATACAAAAAGTCCCTGGAAAACATTTTTAACCATTTTTTAGAAGATTTTATTTCTTTCTTTCTTTAAGAGAGAGAGAGCACTAGCAGGGAGGGGCAAAGGGAGGGGGAGAAGCAGACTCCCCGCTGAGCAGGGAGCTGGGAGCAGGGTTCCATGGAGGACCCTGAGATCATGACCTGAGCCAAAGGCAGACGCTTAACAGACTGAGCCACCCACTAAGCCACTCAGGCTTTAACCATTATTGAGAGGATTATGGGCATCGAGCTATAGAAGAGAGAACAGGGAGAAGATTCTTGTCCAGGACACAGGTAGAAAAAGGCTGGAAATCAGGAGAAACCAAATACCTCTTTAATAAAAAGTTTACTTAAGATCGAACCAGCAAAGTGAGTCAGGGAAACCAGGTGACAAAGACTTTGTGGAGGTATATACACGCTGTCCCAAACCGGAACCACTCCACTCGATCCCATCTCAGGTTCACCACGCTCCCAAAAGGCCCTCGTAGAAAAAGGCACTGTGAAGAGTACTGCTCATGGGAAGCGTCATTCTGCAATCAGGAGGCTAACATCAACTTCGTGAATGGCCGTGCAGCCTGGGCAAATGCTAATTTTCCTCACCCATGGGGCACATGCTAAGTTGGCGTATTCAAAATTTCAGCTATTATTCGGTCTACATAAAGCGCTGTTATTCGGAGGTGGTTTTGCTACACTGTAGACTTAGGAAATGAAATGTATCATTCAGAAGAAATTCACAGCTAAGGCCTTTCATCTTAATTTGACATTATTATTACAGATGCAAAGGTGGTGTTGCCTTTTCAGCAAGAGCTGGAGGAAGGTGCTTCTGCATAGATCTCGGCAATCCCGGAAGATCTGGGAGAGTCAGCGCTAAGCCCGTGCACCGCGGCGTAAGAGCCCCGTAGAACAGTGCGGCTGGACTTGTTCCAAACACGTCACGACACAGATTTGCAGCAGAAGTCAGAAATTTAAAACCCATCCGACTAGGTTTGCTCCTGGAAGTGTTTGTTAATTTACTTCTGCAAACACCTCTCGAGTATCTTTTCATGACAGCCACTGTATACACATTATTTAGATTTTCAGTTGTCTTGCCCAGAACTCTAAAAATATGCAAAAATTATTTTGTGTATATCTCAAAAAACATTTTTTCCACTGGATAAAAAGGGAACACACCAAGTTTCAAAACTTCAAAGAAAGGAAGATTATTTTAGAACCCTGCCAATATTCACAGCAGTATGATTAGAAATAAATCTTGGATAGGCAAAGATCTCTTGGATAAGACCAAAAAAAAAAAAAAAATCCTACCAAGAAAGAAAAGAAATTGACAAATTGGACTTTATCAAAACTAAAAACATCTTATTATCAAAAGACTCCACTAAAAAAAAAAAAAAAAAATGAATGGATATACTACAGACTGAGAGAAAAACATTTCTGTGCATTGGTCAGATGACCAAGGACACATATCCAGAATATATAAAGAATTACCACAATCACTAAATTTTAAAAAATGCAACAAATATTAGCAAAAATCTTAAATATTTAAATATACATTCTACAAGAAGATATACAAGTAGGCAAAAACACATGAAAAAGCTTTCACCATCATTAGTCATCAGTAAAGTAGAATTTAAAACCAATAAAATACCACTTTTTGCTCACCAGAATAGCTGAAATGAAAACCTTTGACAACATCAGGTGTTGGCAGGAGTGTGGAGCATCTGGAATGCTCAGACTGCTGGCGGAAGTGTAAGATGATAAACTATTCCAGAGAACTGTTTAACTTCCAGCAATTCCCCTCATATGTATTGACACAGAGGAATGATAACATATGTCCACAAATAGCCTGACTGGTACAAAAATATTCATAGCAGCTTTATTCATAATAGCCCAAAGCTGAAACAGCTCCCACCCTGAGTCCCTTCACAGGAATACGTATGTGCAAATTGTGGCATATTTATATGATAGAACAATCTCCCATAATGAAAAGGACAGAGCTACTGATAAGCACAACAATCTGGTTGAGTTTCAAAAGTGTCATACTGGGAAGGACCTGGGTGGCTCAGTCGATTAAGCATCCTACTCTTGATTTTGGTTCAGGTCATGATCTCAGGGTCATGAGATCAAGCCCCGAGTGGGGCTCTGTGATCTGTGGGGAGCTTTCTTGAGATTCTCTCTTTTCCTCTCCCTCTGCCCCCCTTTCTCTCAAAAATACACAAATAAATCTTTTTTAAAAATGTGTCATACTGAATGACAGAAGCCAGACACAAATGCCACATACAGTAGGACTCCATGCATACAAAGTCCAAATTCAGACAACACTGATCTATGGTCATCGAAATCAGGTAGTCGTTGAGAGGAAAACTTGGCTGGAACAGAACACAGAAAAGTCAACTACCTAAAGGCATTAGACAGCAACTAAATCAGTCACATACTGGGAGGTGGGTGGCACTGGGACAAAGACAAAAAAACTGGGTAAGTTTTAGCTTGTGTGGCTTTTAGCCTGAGGGCAATGAGCCACATCTTTGTCGTGCAGAAGAGCTGAAACTCAAATATGTGCACACCACACTGCCAGATTGAAGAACAAGATGGCAGAGGTTGGGTTAACCAGTGAGGCTGGGAAGGGAGAGGATAATCCCCCCCCCCAAAAGAGAGAGATCAAGAGAGTGTGTCTCACCTCCTGCAAATACACTTTATCCAAACCTTTCCCTGGGTCCATGTGGGTCCCAAACTGTAGGTCCATGTGGCCGATTTCTAGCTGCTCAGATAAGGCTAAAAGAACTGAATTAGAATTTCAGCTTCCACCCACAGCTTCCAGTGTAAGTTCAATCAAGTTGTCTGTCCAACAGTAAAAATTAATATTTTTACAGAAACATTAGAATCCAAGGTGCTTACAATGTATCAGTTGTCCAGAATATAATCCAAAATTATTCCATCAAGAAAGAGGGAATGTTATCTATTCTTCAGGAAAAGACAATCCGTGGACACTGACCCCAAGATGGTCCAGATACTGAAATCAGCAGGCAAGAATTTAAAGTAGCTATGACAGTCATGCTAAAGTCTATGAGAATGCTCGTAAAGAAGGAAAACTTAGGAAATACAGAAGAGAAATGGAAACTAGAAAAAAAAAATCAAATGACAATCCCAGACTTGAAAAAATGAAATATCTGGAATAAAAAAATCCAACAGATGAGCTAAACAGCAGATGGGAAATTATGGAAGAATTATTGACCTTGAAGACAAAGAAACAGAAATTCTCCAATCTGAATAAGAGAAAAATAGATTGAAAATAATACATACATAAGACCTCAGAAGCACTTGGGGCAATATCAAGAGGCCTAAAAGAATTCTTAGAGTCCATGAAGAATAAAGAGAGAATGAGGCCCTCTGGATGAATTATCTGAAGAAATAATAGTTGAAATTTTCCCATATTTGGTGAAAATTTACAGAAAAATCTGTATATTCAAGAATCTCAGCCAACCCTGAGTCTAAGAGATAGGATAAGGGGGCTTAGTGTACACATATTTCAATTGTTTTCTATTTTTTCATAGAAAGTAATATAAAAACTCATCAAGACAAACACTGACCTCTGTATATGATATTGTCCCTTAACAGATCAATTGTTAATAAATAATCTAATCTGGGACAATACGAAGTGGATATTCAAGCTTCGGGCATTCACTGAAAGGTATTCAACATCTTTATGATTCCTGCTTGTCGAGAAAAAGCGTGGTCCAGGGGAAAGGCAGCTGATGATTTGCATTATCTGATATACGGTCTACCCCCCAATAATCTGTTAATTTATCAGTCCTTCTGTCACTCAGTGAAAGCTCTTCATCATATCTCATAGATAAATATATACATGTCTGATGAAAACAAGAATGAATGATGGGAGACAGGACGCCATGCACAGCAACCTGCTCCCCACTCTTGTGTTGCTGCATCTGGTCTTCATCGGCAAGAGTGTAGCTTACGAGGATGCACCAGAAAAGCCTAAACTTTCAGCACTATATTTGAGCATATGATGATAAAAAATACCATTCATAAATTTAGTTGCCCTACCTCTGTCACTAACTCGTTGCATGACTGTAAGCGAGTCCCTAAGTTTACTCAAAGCTCAATTTCTTCTCTACAATATGAAGAAGTTAAGAAAAGAATTTTCTCCCTCAAGCCCCTTTTGTGCTTAACAGTTGTTGTCCTCACTTACATCTTTTTTTTTAAAGATTATTTATTTATTTATTTATTTGACAGGCAGAGATCACAAGTAGGCAGAGAGAGGCAGGCAGGGGGGGAGGGGAAGGAGGCTCCCCACCGAGCAGAGAGCCCGATGCGGGGATCGATCCCAGGACCCCGAGATTATGACCTGAGCCAAAGGCAGAGCCTTAACCCACTGAGCCATCCAGGCGCCCCCATCACTGACATCTTTTGAAAGGGACAATAATTTAGTATTTCCAGGGACTCAACCAAGATACCGGGTCAACCGAACTTGTCTGGTATTTTTCTCTCTGATCAAAGTCTAGGATCTACTTTCAGTCAGCCCCACGTGAACCCAGCAGATTTTGAACATATGCAGATAAGCATCACAAACTCTGAACAAGTGTTCTTGTTTTAAAAAGGGAACTGACACGAGCAACTAGGTGGGGTTTTAAAAGAGATGAAAATCCCCAAAGAAAGTTAATGTGCTATGATTAAGTTCATACAGAACTGACATCACCTAGGGGAAAGGGAAAACCACCTACAATAAAATGTTATGCCTGTCCCTGTTTTCAAGTTCCTCCCACACGTCTACTGCTTCTGTTGAAACTTGTAATTGCTGAAGTACTTTTGTATCACAAAAAGAGCTACAGTTCTAAAAGGGAGTGTTGGCCCCCAAAATCAGCTTCAGTGTTTGAGGAAATTAAATTGTGTTTGGTCATCTCTTTCCTGGGCATTTAATAACATTACTGTGGTCAGGGTGCCCAGGAGAAGGATACTTTCTATTAATCATAGACAGAGATCAAATATTCCACTAATTTTTGAATATTTCTTTTTTGAAAAGAGAACTGGATGGTATCAAGGCACGATGGCAGAAATAAAAGCAAAGATTTAGCGACTGGCAAAAAAAAAAGTGGATCTACGCTCAACTGATAAATCAAAGCATACATGTAATTGTAAGAAGCTCATCTCCTAATTCAAGTTTCTTTAAAGAAAAAGAAGTTGTTTTCAGAGTCAATACAAATGATACCAAAATCTCCATGCTAAATAGACTTTAGCATAATTTTCTGAATACATAGAGATGAGCTGATGATCAATTACGTAACCTTCTAAGAACTATCAGTGAGGCCCTGATTTGCACCATTCTGCCTCTCCTTCTGGCTCTCCAAAGGTAGAGTTAACACCGAAGCAATATCTATTTCAGGAAATACTGAAATCTGTTGTTTTATAATTAACAAATGGGGCAGGCTTTTTCTGAAACTTTTGTCTGGGCGGCCGGAATTGCTGGCTGCCGCTAAGTTTATGACCATTTTTTTTTAAAGGCAAGAATTCTATCAGTTCAAAATTATAATTCAGAAATCATTTATGCTCAGGCCAAAAACCACAAGAGATTGCAGTGTTATCCAAACTCTGCTCCCAGAAACCGCTCGAGATCTATAGAGATGCATCTAGGATTTTGTCCTGTTCAAGTTAAACAGAGCAGCTTAACCTGTTTCTTAAAAAAAAAAAAAAAAAAAGATAATTGACTCTCTCTGCTTGACTTATTTCACTCAGCATAATCACTGGGTGTGGTGTATAAACAATGAATTTTGGAATACTGAAAAAAATAAAATAATTTTTAAAAAAAGAAAAAAGAATAAAACAAAATGGATGAAAATTGTGGATTTTATCCAACTCCCTCTCTTTAAGGTTGAGCAAACTGAAGCTCAAAGACATGCAGTGGCCTTTTATAAGGTAGCTCAGCTAGGGGATTTGGACAAGTGACAATGATTAGACCAATAAATACGAGAGAGAAAGAGAGCAAGAGAAAGAAGAAGAGCTGAGACACTGTCCCATGGTGGTACGCCATTTTTCTTGCTTACTTTGGGTAAATGTCACCTCCATGTCATACCTCATGTCTCTTGTCTTCATGTGTGTCGTCACCACCTTAGTTCAGGCCTTACTTGTTCACACTGAGACTAGACTGTGTCTCCCTCCCTTCAGCCTCATTCAGAATCTTCTTCCTCCAATCCATTTTACCCCCTTGCTACCAGGCTTCCTCCTGACTGTGTTGTTGCCCTGATGAGAGATGCCCAGTGGCTTCACATTGTCTTCTGCTGTGCTTCCCAGCAGCATCAGTGCTACCTGAGAACTATTAGAAATGCAGTTCCTTGGGCCCAACCCCAGGCTTGCTGAATCCAATACTCCAGGGTTGAGGCCCCATAATCTGTGTCTCTTCAAACCCTCCAGGTGATTCTGATGCACACTCGGATCCGAGGATCCTAGTCTAGAGAATAAACTCCAAACCCTGTGCTAGTGTTCAAGATTGTGTATCATCTGTTTCCAACCTACTTCCCATCTTTATCTTCTATTGCTTCCCAATATGGAACCCATGTACCATTCCACTGTACCATTCCTTTGACCCAACAGATGACTGAACTTTTCCTACTTCCCAGCCTTTCCTCACTCTGTTGCATGAACCAGAAGTCTCCTTCATGCTCATCTGTATCTGTCGAAAGCCCACCAATTTTTCAAAGCCAACCTCAACCGCTCCTTCAAGAGAACCTTGCAACATCCACATGGTGGTATATCTTCTTATTCTGAATGTCTGCAACACTTTCCCCCTACTTTTGTTTTCTATATCCTCACTGAAATATAATTATTTGTGCATATATCTTGTCAGGGTTCCTAGATGATTTAAACCCTGGAGGCCCAAGGCTGTGTTCGTTAGCGCTTTGTATCTTACCATGCCTATCATATTGTACACATTTAGTAAATAGCTGGTAAATAAAAGAATAAAGACTTCTTGAGACCAGGAACCATATCCTCCTTGGCATCGAGCACAAGGTATTACATGTAACAGGTACTTAGTATGTTTATTACTTGAATGAGAAACTGAAGAATAGCAGTTTGCTTCAAAGGTCTGGTGTCTGATTTACAGAATAACATTTTTTGCACATCTTCTCTATAACAATACATTATTTAAAAAATACAGTATGGCCAAAGTACAAGCAGCTGGGAATTCAAAAGATCTGAATTCCAGACCAGCTACTTGCTAGTATATAACTTTATATAAGCCAGCTATCTTTTCTGGGTTTAAATTTCCTCCTTTTAAAATGAAATTTTTAGACAATATGTTTTTTAAAGCTCTTCTGTTTAAAATCTATAATTTTAATAAATCAGCATAGTGTAACATAAAGAGCATTTGATCACTGGACACTGAGAGTCCTTCTGTGATAACCATTCTGTTAGGCACTAGAAGTAAATTTCGAGTACCAGACCTGGCCCTGTAACTGACTGGATTTTTATATTAGTCAAACTCCTGAACTGATTTGGAACTTCAATTCCTCATTTATAAAATTGGATTTTACTATGTAACTTTCATTGTGCCACAGCATCTGAAAGAGAAAAAAGAATCACCTGGAGGGCTTGATGAAATACAGATTATGGGGCCCAAACCCTGGAGTATTGGATTCAGCAAGCCTGGGGTTGGGCCCAAGGAACTGCATTTCTAATAGTTCTCGGGTAGCACTGATGCTGCTGGTCCAGGACTGCAGGCTGGGAAGCACAGCAGAAGACAATGTGAAGCCACTGGGCATCTCTCATCAGGGCAACAACACAGTCAGGAGGAAGCCTGGTAGCAAGGGGGTAAAATGGATTGGAGGAAGAAGATTCTGAATGAGGCTGAAGGGAGGGAGACACAGTCTAGTCTCAGTGTGAACAAGTAAGGCCTGAACTAAGGTGGTGACGACACACATGAAGACAAGAGACATGAGGTATGACATGGAGGTGACATTTACCCAAAGTAAGCAAGAAAAATGGCGTACCACCATGGGACAGTGTCTCAGCTCTTCTTCTTTCTCTTGCTCTCTTTCTCTCTCGTATTTATTGGTCTAATCATTGTCACTTGTCCAAATCCCCTAGCTGAGCTACCTTATAAAAGGCCACTGCATGTCTTTGAGCTTCAGTTTGCTCAACCTTAAAGAGAGGGAGTTGGATAAAATCCACAATTTTCATCCATTTTGTTTTATTCTTTTTTCTTTTTTATAAAATATTTTTATTTAGTATTTATTTTAAAGAAAGAGAGAGAGCACAAGCTGGGGGAGCAGCAGAGGAAGAGGGAGAAGCAGACTCCCCACTGAGCAGGGAGCCTGATGTGGGGCTCAAACCTAGGACTCTGGGATCATGACCTGAGCTGAAGGCAGATGTTTAACTGACTGAGCCACCCCAGCACCCCAGAGCATCTCTTTTTTTGCATTCGTTCTTACTACACTCACTCGGCCTTGTGCTGGGGCCATTAGGACATTAGGACAATCTTGTCCTAAAAGATTGATCCACTTCACCCCCCATATTTTATCTTATGTTCATATAAGATGTTTAATAAATGCCTGTTGAGTTTAATTGGGAGAAGTACATGTTTTCTTTCACCTCACTGTAAGATTCAATAATTCAGTGAAGACATGATTCCACAGTTTTCTTTCAAAAATATTAAAACCCTAAAAGTAGTGAAAGAACACAACTTCAAATGTTGCTGTCTCATTGAAAAGTCTTTAGGTCATAAAAGGGATGGTAGGGCTTTAGTTTCCTTGGAGCACTTTAAGCCTGACACTTTCTTACAGCAGAATCCATCCACAGTGACAAGGTCAAATTCATGTGGACTGGACTAATACCAGGCAAAGAAAAAGGAACTAGGAAACAATCTGGAAAATCAAAAAAGAAGAAAGGCTGGAAGAGCTCAACAGTCTGTATTAAGGATGGTGGCTGTAGGATGGTCTCAAATTTTACAATGACCTTTTCTGAGGATAATGATGTGGTTAAATACATAGCACATGGACCACGCTGAAACTGACTGTGTGGTAGACATGTTCTCTTTCTCAGATTATGCCTGAAGAAGGAAGTATTCCAGTGGGATTCTTTCCAATCAGCTCCTGAGGGAAGAATTCTACCTTCTGAAATGACATAAGAGAGAAGCTAGCCTTTCAAATCTTTGGATGGAAAGAGCAAGTTAGGGCGGGCATGAAGTCTCCCAGGCACCCTCTAATCAAAATGTAACCAAAATGCAACCCACTTTTTTCCCCAGACCATAGGCTGAAAAACAAAGAGGTAACATAGAAGGGAGAAAAATATGATTACCCAGAAAACTCTGATTATCAGGTGGTTGATAGTGAGACAATTTTGATATTGAGACAATATCAAATTTTGATAGTGAGACAATTTTGACTTTGAGGCTGTAGTATGCTAAGGCCAAAAAGACCCTAAATGAATCTGAATGGAAAGCTCCTAAGCCACCCCCCACTATAGAGCGAAGGTTGTCCTGAAGCTGACAGAACAAGAATTTCAAGGAGAATCTATCTGGTCATCAGATCCAGGCGATGTGATTTCCCAAGTAGCCAAATTGTTAACTTATTCAGTGGTGTAAGTGGTATCTGGGCAGTGAGAAAGCTGAAGGTATAAAAGTCAGTAAAATCACCAACCCCCATTTCTCTGGCCCAGAAGGCATCACATTCCACATTACTGAGACTTCCAAATTTGGGATGCACTGTGAGACAGAAGGAAGAAAAGACACGTGCATCTATATCTTCTAAGTGTCTTTTTCATTTCTCATTCAATGCTTTGAGTTAAAAAAGAAAATCTACAACTCTTTCCAGCTTGTCACACTTAACCATCCTTGAAATAAAACCCAACTCAGTGGTCTGGTCTCACTCAGAAACCCAAGCTCCTGAAAAAGAGCATAGATTGACATGTCTGGCATTTTGCAGATTGAGTTGATGTGGTGGAATGTATTTTTGTTCTCAAATAGTCACTGTCCCTACTTTGGGCGAATAAACCTACCCATCTCATTGACAAGAGGCTTGACTGTGTGGCTGGCTTTAGCTAGTGCAATGTGAGCAGAAATGATATTCCAAGCAGAACTTTCAAGAGCCAGTGTGTGGTTCTGCCAGCTCTCCTGTCCCTCTGCTGAGATCAAAGAGTTTCATGTTGGTACCACCCCTCCAAAATGAAGAGATTGTGGAGAAGAACCATAACAAACATATAAAATGCACATGAATTTGAACAGTAAATTTTTGTGACTGTGAGTCGCTAAGTAGAGGGGTCATTTGTTACCACAGAATAGCTTAGTCTGTACTGACTGGTACACTCATGTTAAGTCATAAGAAAAGCCCACCAGGCTTCTTCTCCAGTAAACAGCTGGTACATGTATAAAGGTGCTATGCCCAATATTTTATCATGTTGAAATTTTATGTATTCATATTTTATGGTTTGGGTTCAAATAGTCTTATCTTTTCTAGGAGGGTGGTGATGGATAACCATATGCACCTGCATTCTCTCATCTATCAGTCTTCATTCGACCTTAATTCATTAATAATCAATTTCCCTTGAAGCCAACATCTGAAAATGTGCAACTATTCTTGAAAATCTGTACTAATTGAAATGTGAGTGTTTCCCTAGGTCTGTAATCTCAGTTTTATGAACTTCTATTGTCATTGTTTGGAAGCTGCCTGGAGAAAAGAAGGCAAAAGTCATATTATTTTGACCTTTCCAGTGCTCAAAGAAGATACACCTGGTAGGAGCCAAAGTATGGTCCAGCCTAGAAAATCAAATGCATTTTCTCTCCTGACCAGGTGAAGAGCTGTTACCACAGATATTGGCCAGAGTGCAGAGGATTTTCTGCTCTTAAGAAATGACAGGAAGAAAAAAAGTGGTGGGGGGTGCCTGGGTGGCTCAGTGGGTTAAGCCTCTGCCTTGGGCTCAGGTCATGATCTCAGGGTCCTGGGATCAAGTCCCACATCATACTCTCTGCTCAGCAGGGAGCCTGCTTCCCCCTCTCTCTACCTGCCTCTCTGCCTACTTGTGATCTCTCTGTCAAATAAATAGATAAAATCTTTAAAAGAAAAAAAAAAAGAAGAATTTTCTGTATTCCAGAACTACACTTTAAAGTTTAAAGATGTCATTTTCCCATGGATTAGTGCACACATTAATTTTTTCTATCACAAAATTAAATTCACTTACTCTTCCAAATTAGAATCCACCAGTTGTCATTGATGTCAGGTCGAACAATTTTTGCACTTTAATTGGCGGGGTGAGTCCATTTACATTTAATGTAATTACTGATGTGCTAGGTTTGCATCTTGTATCATCTCATTTGTTTTCTATATAGTCTTCCTTTTACTGTTTTCTTCCTCCCTCCCTGTCTTCTTTGGGTTAATTATGTATCTTTTAATAGTTGTTTCTGTCTCTTCCATTGGCTTTTTTGTTATACCTATTTGTAATACTTTTCTAGTGATTCTTCTAAGGATTTTAATACACACCTTTAACTTGCCTCTGAAATAAAAGCATCACTACAATTCAGGTTACTTTGAATTAATACTATACCACTTTACATACAATTCGAGAACCTTAAAACAATATCATTCTATTTATATGCTCCTTTGCTTTACCTTATTGTTACATATTTTATTTTTAAATGTTTAAATCTCACAGTACATTTACCAGTTTTGCTATTAACACGATTAAATTAATTTAAGGAAAGAAAGAAAAAACACTTTTATATTTACATATTTATCCAGTATCCTTTAGTCTTTCTTAGAGATTGGATGTTCAATTTGCTATCATGTCAGAAGTTTCCCTTAGCATTTCTTATAATGTAGGTCTGCTGGCAACAAATTATTCCAATTTGGATTTATCTAAGAATGTCTTTACTTTGCCTTAGTTTAAAAACAAAAAAAATCAAGGGCCACCTAGGTGGCTCAGTCAGTTGGGTCTCTGCCTTCAGCACAGGTCATGATCCAGGAATCCCAGGATTAAGCCCCATATTGGGGGGGGTCCCTGCTCAGTGGGGAGTCTGCTTCTCCCTCTCC
Organism: Lontra canadensis; assembly: GCF_010015895.1. Lineage (NCBI taxonomy): Eukaryota > Metazoa > Chordata > Mammalia > Carnivora > Mustelidae > Lontra > Lontra canadensis. The sequence continues at coordinate 12,038,875 of NW_022631015.1, forward strand.
TTTTGTCCCTCACCTTCAGTCTCTCAGTCTCTCAGTCTCTCTCTCTCTCTCCTTCTTAAATAAATCAATAAAATCTTTTTAAAAAGCACATGTTTATTATCTCACAATCTGTGGTTCAGAAATTTGAGCATGACTTAGCTAGGTCTTACATTCTGTGGTCTCTCACAAGGCTGAAATCAAGGTATCAACCCAGGGTCTATGGTGTCCTCTGAAGGTTTGACTGGAGAAGGATATGCTTCCATATTCACTCAATGGTTGTTTTCAGCATTTGGTTTCCCACAGGCTAGTACAAAGGAACTTGGTTCCTCATTGGTGGTTTGTCAGAGGCCACCAACATTTTCTTGCCACAGGGGTCTCTTCATTATGGTAGCTTGCTTCATCAAACCCAAGAAAGCAATAAAGTCTGCCAGCAAGACAGAAAGTAGAGTCTTCTGTAACCTAGTCACTGAAACAACACCAATTCAATGTTGTCATATTCTATTGGCTAGGAGCCCATTACTCAAAGAGAGAGGGTTACACAATACCAGTCATACCAAGATGTGGAGATAATTGGAGACCATCTTAGAAGCTGCCCACAATATAGCAAGATAATTTTTCAATTTTTACAGATCAAATTCAATTTTAGAGATTTAATTAAAAATGTGATAGAAATCTTTTGAGAATGTGGAGGGAGAGGAAAGGAAACATAAGAGAATTAAAATTCACCATCTACCATGCAGGCAATCCATAAACAATATCTAACAGACATCAACCACAGGATAGTAACACAAACATAGCACTTAGGAACACAAAAGTAAATATCAAGAGAATTTCCAAAAAGTTAACATTCATTGTCTCTAGGGAGAAGATGCGGCTGGATACAGCTGGTTTTGGTTTTGGTTTTTTTTCCGAAACATTAAGCAAAGACTTGATGTTTCTCAAGTAAATCTAAATGGATGAAATTTTGACTACTAAAGTAGAACTTTCATGTCAACCACACTAATTGGATTTCAGAATTTAAAAACAAACTTTTTTATGACTTCCTTCACTTCATGATTTTTTTTCTTGTCAGTTGCATTAACTTTTATCTCCTAACACATAAAATATATTGCCAGATATTCATTGTTATTTCTAGTTTTTCCTTTGGGAAGTACAACAGTCTTTATTTAAAGTTTATATTTGTAAAAGAAAGAAAGAAAGAACGTTAGTTTTATTTGTGTGTGAGAGAGAGAGAAAGAGAAAGGAGGGAAGAGCATCGAGTCTTTGATAAACATAACAGTGAGAACATTTCAGTGTCTTACTAGAGTTCTAGGCAAGCCTGGGACCTATATGGGCACAAGAGAACAACTGCCCACCCACCCCCACCCCCCAAAAAAGATGGAAGGATTTCTGGTGCAGGGAAGGAAAAGGTGTATGTATAAAAGGTGTTTCAGGCATGAGGACATTAATTTATGCCACTAACTAAGCACTTTTCTTTTAAAACCAGAATCTACCCATTCTTTTCCACCTTCTCTTTCTAGTACCTGTATGTCCTATAACATATTTATTTATCTACATTTTATTAAGAAATTGAAAAATATTTTAGTGAAATTGAAGAACAGTAAGGGTGAGGGAATTTCCTGGACAAAGATAGCTTTCAATGACAGGGGGAAAAATAAGAAACATGTGGGGTGCTTGGGTGACTCATTCTGGATGACTAAGCATTTGCCCTCAGCTCAGGTAGTGATCCCAGTGTCCTGGGATTGAGCCTCACGTTGGGCTCTCTGCTCATCAGAGAGCCTGCTTCTCCCTCTCACTCTGCCTGATGCTCCCCCTGCTTGTGCCCCCTCTCTCTCTCTCTCTTTCTCTCTCTCTGTGCATGTCAAATAAATAAATAAAATATTTTAAAAAGAAAAAAAAAATGAGAAACGTGGAGAGCCCACACATCCTGCCACTCTTTGCTATGGCCAGGGATATGGTCACTAGGTACTATGAACAAAGGAATATTGCACATGGATATTTTAAAATTTTTGACATTTCCTCATGAAAACACAAGACTCTTCTTGAATAGGTCCCTCTTTAGAGACAGTTGCCACATCTTCAATGGCATTCATGAAGTGTTCTTTCCTTTCTTTGTAATTAAAAAAAGATTTTCCTTAGATTAAAAAAAGAGAGGTTTGCAAATTTAATTGCTATCTTTTGTAGCAACACTAAGAGTGTTGAAGACTCTTGAATACACTAAGAGCCACCCTATTTGCTTTGTACACAAAGATATTTACATGGTTCCTTTTCTTGTAATCATTCATCGGTTCTTTATAAAGATGATGAGAATATATTTTTTTCTTTATTTCTGACACAACTTTTAATTATTCCTAATACCATCTGAGGGAGAATTTTTATTTGTACGTTGATCTTCGTATTTACTAGATTTTTAAAAAATGTTCTTGACCTTGAAGGACTTTTGGATTTAGGCTGACATTTTAATTCAGACTTACCTGTGGCCACTGTTACATTAGATTTTTTGAATGTCTGCATTGCAAGCCGTTCTTTGAGATAGGGGCCCAACCACCTTCTGTATAAGAACACCGAGGTAAAGTCCTTAGCTCAAGGTCACATGGCTAGCTAGTGCCAGCTTCGGGAGGAAGCTCTGCTCTCCTTATAGACTCCTAGTCCATGTTCATTCCACTGCGCTTAAAATTCTTTCACTATTTCCTCGGTAAATAAATAGAATTGGGGTTTGTTTTGTTTTGGGGGGGGTTATAAATATTCCCTTCTGCCTCTACCTGAGAAATTAAACATATGTCTGTTAGGGTCCGTGATCAAAGGAACGAGACTGATATAAAGCGAAAATCAAACAAAGCTTTATTTCACGCCAAGCATCAAAAATCAAACTGACTGGTCAGGGCTGTCTCTTACAAAAAGACGATGACAATGATTCTGACAAGGTCACTCCCAAGAAGGCCGCTGCTGGTGAGGTCGCTCCCCAGACAGGGCCGCTCCCAAGAAGAGGCCACTCTGGAGGAAGCCGCGCCCAGGATGAGGCCGCTCCCAATGACAAAGAGGCGATGACGACAGTGACAATGACGAGAGGACCACACCGATGACACAGATTCTGCTCCCCATGACGCCACTCTGACAAGGCTGCTCTCGCGAGGCCGCTCTGGAGGAAGCCTCTTTCCTGATGATGCTGCTCCCGCAGGGCCGCTCACCGAGGAGGCCTCTTCCCAGATGAAGCCGCTCCCCAGAATGACACAGCTCCGGGGAGGCAGCGGCTCAGGGTTCCCGACAAGGTTGCTGCCATCTAGGCCGTTTCCCGCGGCGCTGCTGCCCCCGAGGGTCGCAGTGTGTGGGCGGGGCCGCTGGTGTCTCGGGGCCACAGGCGTTGGGGCACTGGTGGTGCGGGACCGCTGGTGGTGGGACCGCTGGTGGCTCGGGACCGCTGGCGGCTCAGCTGCTCGGGGCCGCTGAAACCGCTGGCAGCTCGGGGCCGCTGGCATCTCAACCGCTGGCGTCTGGACCGCTAGTGGCTCGGGGCCGCCAGCGGCTTGGGGCTGCCGGCAGCGGGACCGTTGGCGGCTCGGGGCTGCGGTGGTGGGGCCGCCGGTGGTTCGGGGCCGCCGGCGGCGGGACCGCCAGCTGCGCTTATAGCTCTTACAAGAGCTGTTACAGCTCTTCTTTTGCTCCCGCAGACTCTTCTTCTGCTGCTGCTCCCACCGACTCTTCTCCTTCTGCTTCTTCTTCTTCCTTCTTCTCCTCTTGACAGCCTCACAGACCAACCTTTATGGGGGTGGTTGAGCCCCGGCCCTACACGGGCGGCCAATTGAATCCCAATTCACCCCACTGGATGTACGCGCCCCACCGATTGGATGTCTCCACCCGGCCTGCCCCGCCCCTACATCCGGGGTCCACAAGCCAGTTCCTCTGGGAGGGACCCTACATCCGGGTCCACAAGCCAGTTCCTCTGGGAGGGACCCTACATCCAGGTCCACAAGCCAGTTCCTCTGGGAGGGACCCTACATCCGGGTCCACAAGCCAGTTCCTCTCCACCCGGCCTGCCCCGCCCCTACATCCGGGGTCCACAAGCCAGTTCCTCTGGGAGTTACATTGTCCACATACTTACCTACTAACGTTCATAGCAGCACTATCTATCCATAGTAGCCAAAAAGCGAAAACAATCCAAATGTCCCGCAACTGATGAACAGATGAACAAAATGTGCATATTCATACTTAGCAGTAAAAAGGAATAAAATATTGACACCTGCTACCACTTGGATAAACCCTGAAAACATGCTAAGTAAAAGAAGTCAGCCACAGGAGCCCATATATTGTATGATTTCATGTACATGAAATGTCCAGAATGGGCAAATTTATGGAGACATAAAGTAAATTCATGGATGCATAGAGTTGAGGGAGATGGGCAGGTAAGAGGTGCAGGATTTCTTTCTGCAGGGATGACAGTGTTTTACAATTGATTGTGACGATGGCATTACATAATGCCCTAAATACACTGGAAGTCACTGAATTACACACTATAAATGGGTGAAGCATGGAATATAAATTATACCTCAATACATCTGTTAAAAATATGCCTTTGTTGATGCTCACTTTAAAGAGAATTTAGATTTATATCATTAGCATTAAGATGAGAAGAAATATCAACAGCATCCATAGATATAAATTAGGGGCAAAAAAAACCCCCAAAAAACCCAGATGGCTTAGAACTAAAAAAAAATATATATATATATATATTTTGGTTTCTTGTGCTTTACCTTATGCATTAGGTCTTCACAGTAAGCTGTGCTAAGAAAAAAATTGAATACCTATTTAGCTCTCTGTGATAGGCTCACTCAGTCTGCAGATAGGCACCGCCTACCTGCTGTCAGAAACTGGTGCTGGACACTGGTGGTAAAATGATAAACAAAAAACTAAATCTCACTCAGGGAGCTCCTGGTGAAGTTTCGAAATTTTTTTAGAAAAAAAGAAAAAACAAAAATAGTAATTCAAAAGGGTACATGCACCCTGATGTTTACAGCAGCACTATCAACAGTAGCCAAATTATGGAAAGAGACCAAATGTCCATCAGCTGATGAATGGATAAAGATGTGGTACACTGTGGGTGGCTCAGTGGGTTAAAGCCTCTGCCTTCAGCTCAGGTCATGATCTCAGGGTCCTGGGATCAAGCCCCACATCAGGCTCTCTTCTCGGGGGGAGCCTGCTTCCTCCTCTCTCTCTGCCTGCCTCTCTGCCTACTTGTGATCTCTGCCTGTCAAACAAATAAAATCTTAAAAAAAAAAAAAAGATGTGGTACACACACACACACACACACACACAGTGGAATATTATGTAGCCATAAAAACAAATGAAATCTTGCCATTGCAACTATATGGATAGAGATAGAGATTTATGCTAAGCCGAATAAGTCAGTCAGAGAAAGAAAATTCCACACAATTTCACTCATATGTGGAATTTAAGAAACAAAACAAGTGATCAAAGAGGGGAAAATAGGGGAGAGGCAAACCAAGAAACAGACTCTTAACTATAGAGAAGAAACTGTTGGTTGCCAGAGGGAAAGGGGGGAGGGGGATGAGGGAAACAGGAGAAAGGGATTAAGAGGGCACTTGTCGTGATGGGCACCCGGTAATGTATAAAAGTGATGAATCACTACATTGTACACCTGAAATTAATATTACACTGTATGTTAACTAACTGTAACTTAAAACAAGTGAAAAAAATACTGAAGAGTTAGCATTTATTGAACATATTCTGTGTGTCAAACACCATTCGAGTCATCGTGCATCAGTTTAAAGTTATACTAAGTCAAAAAATATCACACAGTTAATATTGGTTGGCTATTAAGGTCATCGAAGTCATTAAATTATTCAGTTGACGTCTATTTCATAAATAAAGTAATTCACTGTCTTATTTCTCTCTCGGTCTCAGAAACCTATTCAACTAATGATAACCAAAATATAGTTTATAATACCAAATTTGTTCAAATCTCAAAAGCAATTAATGATTTAGCAAGATGATGACCTTGTGATTGCAGTTCATTAAGGTCCAAAGAGCAGTCAAACAGTTATCTTATTGATTCATTTCATGTCCAGTTCAAGAGCGCAGAAAAAGGAAAAACATTTACAAAGGCAGCCTATGGACAGCCATGAGCGTAATCTGTAAGCCGGCGTAAGGCCAATGTCAGTTTGTGGATTCTCACGAATGTTGTGGTCTGATGACTTTTCGAATGATTTGCAAGTCTAACCATTGCTTTCTACTTTATTTCACACACCTTCCAAGAAGCCCTCGGGCACAAGCGTTCCTTTATTCGTTTGTACTTGAGCTTGGGAAAAGTGAGCTTCTCTTTATTATGTATGCTGTGGGTGCAGGGCAGGTGAAAGCAGGGGCTTGGCTAGTGACATTTGTCCCTGGTGCAGTGATGTGGGTTATACTTACCTTTCTAAGTGTGACCTTTCTCCTGAGAACAAAGTGCTTTACAGATATGTGCCTGAGCTCAGAACCTCAGCAGGGAGATAAGAAGATAGGGACCAGTAGTAAACTGTGTCACACCCGAGGAAATCAAAGGAAAAGAGGTTTTCCAACTGCGATGTAAGGAAATGTTAACCTTTTAACCACTAGAGGCAAACAATCTGAGAAATGGTTTGAGGCCGAGCTGGCCTCCTGCCTTCTGACAATGGCAACATAATCTGTAGAGTTTGGGGGAATTCTGCCTGAACTGCAGGCAGCCACGCTGCACGGAGCGTGGCTTTGCAAAAGGTAGCTCGCTCAAGAAGGTGTCCGACAACTGCGCCTGGAGCCTAGCGGGCTCTTGCCAAGTGTTCCTTGAACGGACTTTGGAAAACGTGGCATGAGGGGCATCTGGGTGGCTCAGTCAGTGAAGCATCCGCCTCCATTTCAGGTCACGATCCCAGGGTCCTGGAATTGAGCCCCAAGTCCAGCTCCCTGCTCCACGGGAGGCTGCTTCTCCCTCTCGCTTTGCCCCTTCCCCTGCTCATGCTCGTTATCTCTCTCTCAAATAAAGTCTTTAAAAGAAAATGTCAGAGGCGCCTGGGTGGCTCAGTTGGTTAAGCCGCTGCCTTCACCTCAGGTCATGATCCCAGGGTCCTGGGATTGAGCCCTAAATCGGGCTCCCTGCTCAGTGGAAAGCCTGCTTCTCCCTCTCCCTCTGCCTGTTGCTCTGCCTCCTTGTGCTCTCTCTCTGTCAAATAAATAAATACATCTTTTTTTTAAGATTATATTTATTTATTTGACAGAGAGCACAAGGAGGCAGAGAGGCAGGCAGAGAGAGGTGGGGAAGCAGGTTCCTTGCTGAGCAGAGAGCCCAATGCAGGGCTCGATCCCAGGACCCTGGGATCATGGCCTGAGCCGAAGGCAGAGGCTTTAACCCACTGAGCCACCCAAGTGCCCCAAATAAATAAATATTTTTTTAAAAAAAGAAAAGGAAAAAAAAAAAACCTCATGAATCTGTGGCAAAACACAGAACGATCGCTATTAAGCACGCAACATGCTTAATGTTAGTGTCTTAGTGTCTGGATTAATCATCACTGTGACCATAATAGGGATTTGTTAGCTACATGAGTTCACTGGAGATGGATTGGAGCAAATCAACCCATGAATGGATTTAGAAACTTTTTTAAAAGTGTGGGTGCATACAAACGCACACACGTAAATTAACAATATATGTTTAACTTGGTCAATCAATAATGAACGAAAAGTTACAACTGGGATTTGAATTAAAGCTACTTTTAAATTAATGGATCATGGGTCGGACTCTTGATTTCAGCTCAGGTGATGATGTCAGGGACGTGAGATCGAGCCCCCCAGTGAGCTGCAGGCTGACTGAGGGGTCTGCTTGAGATTCTCTCCCTCCCTCTCCGTCTCTCTGAGCCCCTCCCCCACTGCTCACACACTCATGTGCTCTCTCTCTAAAAATAAGAAGTAGAAGAAGAAAAGAAAAAAATTTAAAAAAGAAAAAATTCTAAAACTTTCCTTGCTAGCTATCAGCAGGATTGGAACCAGAGATAGTGTACAAATAAGACAGCAAGGACTGGCTACGGCCATGAGTGGCTTCTGGTGTCGGTCATCAACACCCTTGGGAAATGGCCACTTCAGGGTTCGGGGGCACCAGGTAGGCAGCAATAGCCCAACAGGACCTTGACTGGCATCTATGGCGCAGGTGCCATTGTTATCATCGGTAAGAAGCTAGCAGGCAATGAGGGAACCAGAGGGTGCCGGCTCGGGAAGGACTGCGTTCTGTCTCAGTCCTCATGAACCAGACACATCGTGAGAGGGTTCCTCAGAATTCCATTTAAGGGGCTGTCGCTGTCCTGGGGACCCCAGGTCAAAGGGAGCAATTAAAGAGGAGAGGTGATTTCTGCAGAGCAAAGGAAGAGTGTTTTGTTACAACTGTGGCATTATTTTTTGCCCAGATCACTGTTGTGGGGGGGGGGGGAACAGATGAGTTATGTTCACCTTCCAAAAGGCTAATATTTTTAGTACTTTTAAAAGCCAATTATGAAAAGCCATATGTAATTATAAAATAATGTCATGTTATTCTAATCCTGTAGTATGGTGCCAATAAGAAAAATAAAAACCAGAAATTAACTGCAGTAAATTTTCCTGTAGGTTTCTGAGTAATACTGAGACTGTAATTTTTAAACTAGGCTTTATATGGGAGAAGTCTAAGTAGTCTGGTTTTTCATTTGTTTTTGCTGCCATGATTATTTCAAATATGTTACCACGACCAGTCTATGTTAAGAGAATATTTACATTATAAATAATGAAATATATCTATGGCTTGTCTTTCATACCTGTTGCTACAGATAATACAAACACTGTTTCTACCTACCCTGAATTAGAATTTCTTTTAAGTGCCTGAAGACATGATTTCATTTTTTTCATTTTTCTTAAACTTGTCAGTAAACTTGTTTTTACATTAATCACGGTATTTAAATGCCTTTCTCTTGAGTCATGCTTAACAGAAAGATAAACAGGGTTGGCTTTAGATAAAATTGTAAAAAGGCAACATTTCTTGGCATGCCTCTAGTTTACCCAATCTGTTCTCTTAACCTTCCTCAAACCCCATCGCCCACTTTCCCTCCTATCCTCCAGAGCAAACTGTGTCAATTTCATTTACTTGATTTAACCCTTCAAAACCTGTCTTAGAAACAACTACTGCAATTACTTACCATCTCCTCATTTTATCAAAAGGTATCAAAAATAGCAACTGAATTTTAACAAGAAACCATGCTTAGGCTTCTCCCATCAAGGTAGCCTTAATCCTCTGAGTGCATTGGGTCTGTCCGCATATGGGAAATCTCAAGAAACATCTGCTGGTCCTACTTCTCGAATGTAACTATTAATAGTACATCATTTGAAACATTTTATATGAAAACAAACATGGCTATATAAATTCAGATTGCAAAGTACCAAGAATTGCAAAGATAAAACAGGAGACTGAGGAAATCTTACTATTGTGATAGGCTATCTGACCAAAAGCCCCCAAAACCATTCATTTCCCTGTTATTTGATCTGCTGTTCCTCTGCCATCAGGCAGGCATCTGTAGAAAAATTTAAGTAGCACAGGCACCGGCCAAAGGAATGAAGTCCTAATGTATAATTATTTCAGTAGCATCCATCTAGAGAGATCCCAGAAATCAGCAAGAGGATGACAACTCTTAAGTAGTAGAAATAAATTGAATTTCCAACATGTACTACCTGTGTGACCTTGGGCAAATCACTAAACCTCTCTGAGTAAATCTCCCCATCTGTAAATTGAAAATGATGGCTCCCAGTTCCTTTTTTTTTCCCCCTACAAGAACTGGTGAAGCTCAAGGAAGGCAAATGTGAAACACTTTATAAATTATAATATGCCACATAAAGGTAAGTGACTCTTGTTTCTATTTTTGCTCTATTACTTGCTTTGTAGAAATACTCCTAGGCCCTCTCTGAAGCCTGGATCCCATTCCTGCAGCTGAGCCCCACCCTGCCCACTAGCTGACTGCTGGTCTCCTCTTCTGATGTGGTATCCTTCTGGACTTCTGAACTCAAGTTGAGAACTGCCTAGGATAGAGGGTCAGCATGTGGTCATAAATAATTATCCTTGTATATTCTGATTTTATGCAGAAATAGAAAAACATGTCTATGTTTCAAAGAATCTGTGCATGTTTTTTGCTCACATCCCTCCTCCACCTGAAGGATCTGTAGGAGCTTGTGAGGAATGCAGAATTGGTTCTGGTGATGCCTACATCCGAGGTGGAAGGAGCTCGAGAAATCACACTCCTTTCTTTGGAATCAAGATTACATCTATCTTTGGTTTATTTCCCATCTGTGCTGGTAAATCTTTTGGGGAGAGACAGATATATAGCTCTAGATTTGAGGCCGTCAATTAGGTATTTATAAAAATAGAGAAATGTCTTAATCTGACCTTGGAATTCCTGGTAATAGGGTTGAAGACAGAGAATGCCACTTCCCTCATAGGAAGGCAAGCCAGACGTACACACAGAGAAGTACGCAGGGTCTTTCACTCCTAGAAGATAGCCCCCAACTGCAACTGTTTGATAGGGACAAGATCTCTTTCAATGGCTACTGTGTTCTCCTTGGTGTGTGGACCCCTGGGAACCTGAAACTACCCTCGGGCTTTGTCTTCAAAGAGAAACACAAAACCCATGAGCCCTTTAAAGCTCCAAGAAAAGTGCCTCTTGGGAAAGGGTCGGCTGGCAACCAGAAATTTAAAGTGTGTTTCCCTAGAGATTTTTCCAGATTACATGAGCTGATATATTCTGCTCAAGTTTGAGAGTGAGCACATCTGGCTTCTAAATTCCAGTCCTCCCACCATGATTGTACAACTGGTAGACGGGGCCAGGTTCCTGCCCAGCTGGCATGAGAGGCTTTGGCTGAGACAGGAAAGGCAAACGAACATTCCAAGCGGATGGGAATGATCCCATATCTAATCTTTCCTTTAGCTCTGAACGTGTTCATTCAAATTTCGCAAACTTAATTTTAGGACACGTGACCCCTATTTATTGTTTTTCTTTTCCATTAAGAGAGATCATTTTCTTTCTCATTCTTCTACTTTTTATTTATTTTATTTAACACAACATTTGCTCATTTCCAGAGAACCCCGACAGATACAAAGAAGACAACATTTCTCTTTTTAGCAATCATGGTAGACCAAAACAATGGTCAGAGACAATGGTTCTTTGCTACTATATACGTGTGAGCTTGTTGAAATATTCCTTTCAAGGCTTTTAGCTATGCATATGCATGTGTTTGGAAACCAGAATCATAACATATAGAATCACTGAACATTTGCATTTCTTCTTTAAATTACACATGTTCTTTGCCCACATTTTTAAGGAGCCATTGCCTTTTTTCTGATTGATTTCAAAGCTCTATTTATATGTTAAAAAGAGTAACATCTTATAAATGTAGCAATTTTGTGCCTGGTTTATTCTTACGGTTGGAACTCATTCATTGTTTTAGGTAAAAGTAACCATTCTTTTCTGAGTGACAAAAGCAAAACATATCACTGTGGGGGAAAAATAGCAAATATCAGTAAGTAAAAAGAAGAACACATTGAGGGGGAAAGCTCACATTAATCTACACCTTGAGATAACCACTATTAGTATTTGGTATGAATCTTTCTCAACTGTATCTATACACACATAATATTTCTTTCAATTGTGTTTACCTCAAAGTTGTTGTCTGTTACTTTTATTTTTGACTTGGCTATGTCCCTTTACTTAAGACCTGTGGCTTAAGAGCTCCACCTAATTGTATTCTAAATTTTTTCCCTTCTAATTTGAGAGATTTACTGTGGCCGTTAAAACCATTTACTTTGGGGCGCCTGGGTGGCTCAGTGGGTTAAAGCCTCTGCCTTCAGCTCAGGCCATGATCCCAGGGTCCTAGGATCGAGCCCCACCCACATCGGGCTCTCTGCTCCTTGGGGAGCCTGCTTCCTCCTCTCTCCCTCTGCCTGCCTCTCTGCCTACTTGTGATCTCTGTCTGTCAAGCAAATAAATAAAATCTTTAAGAAAAAAGAAAACCATTTACTTTATCACATGTTCTGTTTGGTTTATTACCAAATGGTCTGTTCTCATTCTGTTGTTCTCTCTTTTCTTCTTTCTTTTTTGTAGTTTTTTTACTTTATTTTTATATATAGCCTGTTTATATATTTTTTAAAGATTTTATTCATTTATTTGACAGAGATCACAAGTAGGCAGAGACGTAGGCAGAGAGAGAGGAAGGGAAGCAGGCTCCTTGCTGAGCAGAGAACCCGATGTGGGGCTCGATCCCAGGACCCTGGGATCATGACCTGAGCCAAAGGCAGAGGCTTTAGCCCAGTGAGCCACTCAGGCGCCCCCTGTTTATGTTTTATTAGTGATCAATTTTGTTATGTCATTACTACTCAGTAATTTACTTAATGATGAGTGTTTTAATATTATACGGTTTTCCTGCTAAGAACTTCTGGGGGCACCTGGGTGGCTCAGTGGGTTAAGACTCTGCCTTCAGCTCAGGTCATGACCTCAGGGTCCTGGATCAAGTCCCACATTGGTCTCCACGCTCAGCAGGGAGTCCTCTTGTTCCTCTGCCTCTGCTCTTCCCCCAACCCCAGCTTGTGCTCTCTCTCTCAAATAAATAAAATCTTTTAAAAAAATGCACTGTACGTGCATATTTATGCTAGAAGTATCTCTATTAATTAGTTTCCATGGTCATGCTCATTTCTTGTTTCACATAACCTATACATTTTCCAGTTTTCCATTTTGGTTTCTCATTTGGCTCACTGGACTAGCTGACATCTCCCATCACCTTTGCACATAAAATATCTGCAGGGAGTCTTCACTGGTCAGTACAAATGAGCCCTTGTCATCTTCAGGCTGCAGTGTTCAGGATATTTTCTTCTTTCTTAATTATTGCTCTGGGCTCATCAACACTATTTCTCTGAAATTCTACATAAATGTGAACCCTAATTACGTTCTGCATTCCTCACTTCTCCTTCTTTTTTCTCATTTTTATCTCTAGACTTTCTCCCTTAATTTCAGGAAAAATTTTTGAGTTTCTCTTCTACTTCAGAAATTTTATATTTTCAGTATCCAATCTACTCTTCATTGTATACATCATGGCTTTTATTAGACACTTGTGTTTTTCATCTCTCTCTACCACTCTGATTTTAGAACTTCATGACTACCTATTTTGGATTCATATATGCAAATGCATTTAAGGCACTTTAATGACACAGTCAGAATCATTGAATTTTCTTCTCCTACTGTTTCTTGAGGCAAATTTATTTCAGAGGGAAGCATTTGCTTTGATTCTCCAGAGCAGTTCTTTATATCAGGTTAAAGCATATAAAATAGCTAGTATTCCAGGCTTTCTTTATTTATAAAATGGCAACTTTATATAGCTTCACCTACAAGAAATATTTTCTTTTTTTAGGACTTAGGACTTAATCTTCCACAAGCAAGCTGTTGCTGCCCAGATTGACTTAGAGTCAAGTCAAAGTTAAGATGGGTTTGTGATTTATCTGTGTTTTTGTTACTATTCTTCAAGTCCATGTAAGTGGGAAGATTAAGTATCATTCTTGAGATGAACCTGGATTGTTGGTTGAGCTGTCCTGAGGGCTGGGTAAGGAGGGAGGGTAGTTAGCATCACAAATAGTTCCAGCTGTCAATTTTGTCCATGTAATTTCCATATGCGAGGGTGGGTACTGCAGAGCAGAAAACCCCACATCTCCTTAGGGCTGCTTAGTCATCATTTCTCTTTTTAGCAATCATGGTAGACCAAAACAATGGTCAGAGACAATGGTTCTTTGCTACTATATACGGTTACCAGATTTGGCAACCAAAAATAAAAGGTACCAGTTAAGTTTGAATAAACAAATAATTAGTAGTATTAGTATGCCCTATGTAATATTTGGGACCTGTTATACTAAAATTATTTGTTGTTACTGCAAATCAATGCCACAGTGAAGTATCACCTTCTATCTGTCAGAATGGCTAGAATCAAAAAGACAAGAAATAACAATTACTGTCCAGGATGCAGAGGAAAAAGAATCTCTGTGCCCTCTTGGTGGGAATGTAAACTGGTGCATCCACTATGGAAAACAGTATGGAGGTTTCTCAAAAAGTTAAAAATAGAACTACCCTGAAATCCAGTAAATTTGCTACTGGGTAAATTTACCCAAGGAAAATGAAAACACTAATTCCAAAAGAGTATGTACCCTTACATGTATTGCAAACTTATCTACAGTAGATGAGATATGGAAGCAACCCAAGTGCCCATCAATAGATGAATGGATAAAAAAGTGGTATGTGAATGTGTGTATGTCTGTGTGTGTGTGTGTGTATATGTATATATATATATACATATATATACACATTACTCAGCCTTGAAAAGGATGAACTCTTGCCAACATGGATGGACCTAGAGGGTATTATGCTAAGAGAAATAAGTCAGACAGAGAAAGACAAATACCATATTACTTCACTTATATATGAAATCTAAAAAACAAAACAAATGAATAAACAAAAAAGTAGAAACAGACCCATAAATACAGAAAACAATCTTTATGGTGGCCAGTTGAGGGTGGGGTGGAGAGGTGAGCAAAATTGGTAAAGGGGAATGGAAGGTACAGGTTAGAATGAATGAATCACGGGGTAAGGTACAACATGGGAAATATAATCAATGGTATTATAATAGTGCTTTATCATGACAGACAGTATACGTCAATTAAAAAAATATTCATTTATTCATTATTTATCTGAAGTTCAAATTTAATTGTTCATTCTGTATTTTATCTGGCCACTTACTGCTCAGCCTAGTCACAGCATTAAATTCTTTTCAACACAACCAGGCAGTCAGTATAAATCAACTGGAGTTGACATGTGTGTTGATGTCCATTTGACATCTTATAATGGAGCTTAACTAGAGGGGTACAAATTTTGCCAAAGAGACCATACTTGTCTCTAATACTTGCATTTCTGAGTGTTTGGATGCTTGCTGGGGTCTCTCGGGATCTCCTCCGCACGTGACCAGGAAAACTGCTGTGATGTAGGAGGAATGGCATGGGTCACTCTCTATAGGTCTCATCAATGTGGGTCTTCCTCACCACCTCTCCCACAAATTCCTCAGATGTTATGGAATGTCAGTAGTGCCCTTCTCTAGTTTCCAATGGAAATGCAAATTTCTACTGATTATTTCAAAGGGATTTGGGGAGAAAATATTAGAAGACTGTGATATAGTCATCTTACCACCTAACCTAGAAAGTCAGAATAAATTTCTTGAACTGAAGCAAAACAAATTTTTGTACATGGTCAATGGGCATATTCCACCATGAACTTTAATAATCATGTACACCTGATTGTGAAACTTATCCATAGAATGGCCAATGTTTTCATGAACTGATTGTTCTCGCTGTAAAAATAGAGACTTTTTAGAAAAGGTAATCTTGAAAGAAATTGCCACTTGCTCCCTAGTTTGAGTGTGGAGCAACGTGCAGACAGTAAGACTTGCTAATTGAATAGTGTAAAATATAACCCTTTAGCATGATGAATGAAACCTTGGAAATATCACATTAAGATAATTTCTTATTTCAACACACACTGACCAAACTTTAAATGAGAATCCACTGAGAATGAAAATCAAAGCATGTAGACAGCACATCCAAAATGATCATAGGTGGCCTCCCTCCTTCTCTGCCTTTATCTCTAACTCTCTGTGGGTGACACATAATAGAAGAACAACATTCTGTAGCATTAAGCCAGATTTCAGCCTCACTATTATAATCATATGCACATCCATAATTCATGTCATATTCTTGCTTAACTCATGGAGATTATAAGGAAAGCATTCCTCTGGAGAATTTACTTATGGCTCAACTTTTATGGATATTTCCTTCTAGAAAAAGAAGATCTTGGTCTTGATAGTCAGGATTGATGCCTTCATTTGGAATTTCTGGTAAATACTAAGGCCGCTGGCCAAATCTATTACAATGCTCTAAATACAATAGGAAATAAGTTTGATTCATTTTCAGTTCAAAAATTATGTTGTTGATAATGCCCAACTGTTATACAGTGAGAAGATATTTTTAATTATTTAATTGAGGTGTAGTTGACCCACAATGTTACATTAGCTAGTCACATCAGTTTCAAGGGTACAACATACAACACAGTGACTCAACAAATCTATGCAGTGTGTTATGTTCACCGCAAGTGTAGATACCATCTGCCACTGTGCAACACTATCACAATACCATGGACCATAGTCCCCATGCTGTATCTTTTATTCCCATGATTTATGCATTCCATAACTGGAAACCTGTTCCTCCCACTCCCCTTCACCCATTTTGCCCATCTCTCTGGCAACCACCAGTTTGTTCTCTGTATTTAAGAGTATGTTTCTACTTTTTTTTAGAAGGTTACTTTTCTTTTTTGGTATAGAAATAGCTTTGATGCTTTATTTTAAGTTTCATACATAATGCATATTCAAAGTAAAAATCAAAAAGTATAAAATGATATAAAGAATATATGAAAAAAATATCCTTAATTCCCACACTAAGAGATAAACTTGACCATTATGTTGGTGTATCTTCCTGGACTTCTAGTTGTTTATAGTTAGAAATATCAATGTGAACATATAGATGAGTACAAAACCACAATCAGAATGTTGACTTTATTTTAGGTAATATGTGCTTCAGCACTTTGTTTGAATTCCTTTTTAATTATAAAAGCCACCCTATAAAGTAGGTACTGTTAGCATTCCCAATTTAGAGATGAAGAAATTCTGAGGACAAATTAGTCAGCTTGTCCAAAGCCACATGGTAGCAAGTGTTGAAGCCAGAATCCAAAATGTAGCAGATTTACTCCAGAACCAAAGACAAGCTAATGCATTTTTCACCTAACAGTATATCATTGATAACCTTTCCACATTAATACATATCCAAGCACATACATCCTTTTGTGGAGGCAAAGTATGCCTTTAGATTGTTGTGCCTCAGTTTACATAAATTGTCTCTTCGTGGTGGAGTTTAGTTTGGTTCTTTTTTTTTTTTTCCACGTCTACAGTAATGCTCTGAAGAGGACCCTGGCTAATCTTCCTGACCACTTATTTAGGATAAATTCCTAAAGTTGAGAGTTTGATTCACGTTTGTATACACATTGACAAAATGCATTTTCTAAAGTTTAAACCCACCTCCATTCTTGCCAACCGTACACAAGAGTAACTTTTCTCCACACTACCTCCACGGAGAAAAATCCTTAAAACCTCACAATTCAAGATGCTTTGAAGACAAAATCTCTTTCCTTAGTGAGTCTTTCCTTATTAAGTCCAACTACTTTAAAGACAATGTACTTCATCTATTGGACCAATGCGTCTGCAGAAAACAGTTCCAGCATCTAATCACCCGGTCACGGCCAGTAGGCGGTGCTCACACACAGACTAGAAAGCTTTCTGGGGTCACATTCACTCTGATGCACAGGGCATCGTTCACACCAGCTCAGACTCTTGCACAAGACATCATGGCCTGCTTACTCGAAACTTATGTAAGAGTTTGTACAGTCATCTCTAAAATTCAGATTTTTTTGTTGTTATTCTTCTTATACCAATGCCTTGACAGGAATGATGTTAGCAATGTCCCGATATCCTTCCCATTAAGAGGTCTGTATCTACAGGCAATAATAGCTCACTAGGACCTATTCACGTGAGCTTTCAAGCATCTGATTCTTAAAAATGCATCAACCAGGTGTCACCTCTCACTTCTTTATCTATACTTCTTGTCTATAAGGAGAGGTATACACCAAAACACTACCTAATGTTCTGTCTTTTCCTTATTTCACTTGTATTCAACTTTCACATATTTCTTATTAAAAATATGGCCAAATACTTGTCATTGCAAGCCTGAAGTGGATAAATTTCTCTCTCTTTTCCTTCCGACTAGAGTTCAGTTTCTTTCTTTTTTAATGTCATTGTATTTGAAACTATCATGCTGCCTTATACTTAATATAAGCACATTTCTGACTCCTCTATGATTTGGTGGCTTATACCTTGAAAAGCAGAATTTAAATGGAAAGATTGAAAAATGTGACCCCATACACAAAATATATGTCTGAATATTCAAAATTTCAGAAATAAAACAGATAAACATATGGGAGGGGGGAATAAAAGAAAAAGAGAGAGAGAGAGAAACAAGCCATAAGAGACTCTTAACAATAGAGAACAAATTGAAAGTCGATGGAGGGAGGTGGGTGGGGGAGGGGCTAACTGGGTGATGGGGATTAAGGAGGGCACTTGTTATGATGAGCACTGGGTGTTGTGTGTAAGTGATGAATCACTGAATTCTACTCCTGAAACCAATACTGCACTGTATGTTAAGTAACTAGAATTTAAATAAAAATTTTTTAAAAAATATATCAGAAAACACTTTGAGGAAATTATTTACAACAAATATGATCCACAGATAATGATGTCCTTAAGAGATGAAAAGTTTGTAAATGTCTTTTTAAAATATTAAAGCCCTAACAGAAAAAAAATAGACAGTGAACGTGAACAGAATTTACAGAACTACAAGTAAATATGGATGTATTTCAATAAAATATTTAATCTAGTTATGACAAAAATACAAATTAAAATGATCTTGTCCCAATTAGCAAAGAGTAATTCAATGTTGTAATGATGGTTAGGACATGGCAAAGGTCAAAGTTACACCTCACACATGGTTAGTAAAAGTATATAGCCATTCTAGAAAGAAATTTTATAACTTATAGCAAAAATATTAAAAATATTTATATCCTTTGACCAGTAATATGTCTCTGGAAATTATTGTAAACCAAGTCAAACATGATATATGTAAAGTTCATTCTGCCATTATTTATTCCAACAAAATACTATACACCACTAAATATCCAAAAATGGAGCATAATTTTTAATATACATGTATTTTTAACATACATATGCAGGACAAATATAGGAATAAAGTATATCTTATCTTTGATATTTTCTCTGGATAAAAGTGATAGTTTTTGTTTTTAATTTGTACTTTTTTGTTTCTGACACTTCATAGAGGAAAATGTATCACTTTTATAACCAGAAAAAAATATAGCTTTCAAAGATCAACTTCATTGAGGTATAATTTCTGTACAATACAGTATATAAATTTAAGGATAGAGTTAACTGAGTTTTGAAAAATGGCATTCTAATGTGACACTCAATCATAATCAAGATACAGAATATTTGCATTTTTTAAAATAAGTTCTATGCCCAGCCTGGGGCTTGAACTCACAATCCTGAGATCAGGGATCACCTGCTCTACTGACTGAATGAAACTGGTGCCCCAAGACAGAGAGTATTTGCAGTCAAATCTTCCCACTTTCATCCCCAACAACCCCTGGTTGGTATTCTGTCACCATAACTCAGTTTAGCCTCTCAAAAGTCTCATGTAAATAGAATCAGTATGCTGTCTTCTATGTTTTTCTTCTTCCCCTCAGCATAATTTTTTGAGATTTAAACATGATGATATGTATACCCTTACCTTGTTTCTTTTTACTGTTGAGGAGTATTGATTTCAAAGATATACAATAATTTGTTTATCAAATCAACTAATGAAGGATATTTGGGTTGTTTCCAGTGTGGAGTTATTATAAATAAATCTTCTAATTACATTGGCATAAAAGTCTGTGAACATGTGCTTTAGTTTTTCTTGAGTAAATACCTTGGAGCAAATTTTCTGGATAACATTTTAAGTATTTATTTTTTACAAAAACTGCGGGGGCGCCTAGGTGGCTCAGTCAGCTAAGTGTCTGCCTTTTGCTCAGGTCATGATCCCAGGGTCCTGGGATCGAGTCCTGCATCAGGCTCCTGCTTACGGGGAGCCTGCCTGTCCTTCTCCTCTCACCATCTCTTTATATCTCTCAAATGAATAAATAAAATCTTTAAACAAAAAATTTAAAAAGTGCAAAGCAATGTTTCTAAGTATTTATACCAATTTATCCTCCCAACAGCCCTGCCTGAGAGCTTCAAATGTCCTATACTCTCACCAACATTTGTTATTATCAGTCTTTTAAATTTCAGCGATCCTAGTGGTAAGAAGGGGGATCTTTTATTTCCCTGATTATTAATGATTCTTAGTCTCTGTTCACATGCTCATTGGCCATCTGTAGACCTTCTTTTGTGAATAGTCTGTTCAAATCTTTTCCTAATTTTAAATGGGATGTTTGAAAACTGATTATTGAGTTTTAAGAGTTCTTAGTACGTTCTAAGTAAAACTCTTTTATCAAATGTGTGTATTGTGAATATTGTTCCGTTTGTGACCTGCCTTCTTAACAATGTCTTTTGAAAAGCACTTTTGGATTTTAGTGACATACAGTTTCTCAGTGTTCTTTCTTTTATGGATTCTGTTTTTGGAGTCAAAATTTCTCTTGAATTTCAGTTACTCCTCTAACAAGCAAAAAACATGAACAAGTTCCTTAACTTCTCTAAGCCGTCATTTCTTCACCTACAGAATAGGTATTTTTGTACTGTTTCAAGGATGGTTTTGATCATTTAATGTGACAAGAGCTTAAAATGTCTAGAGCAGCAGCTGACACAGGTGAGGAAAACAAGAGAGGTTGGTGTGTCTTTAATGACCTTGGCCTCTCATGACCTTTAAACAACAGTCAGCTAGGGGTATATTAGAATGCATTTACCCTTGGGATTTCTAACTGTAGTTTTGCATTTCTAGCCCTCTGATTTTCATTTTAATCCTGCCACTTAATGATTTGATGACTGTTTGATGAATCATCAAACTTCTCTGGGCTGCAGTCTCTTCTTCTGAAACATGAGGTCACTAATCATTCTTTACAGTCACTTCCATCAAGAGCCTGTGAATAACAATCTTTTCATCAGGAATTTAAGTAGCAAGATAAAAGAATATAATTTTTTTTCTTTTTTGTGATGTCTGAAAGTGAAAAGACAGTCTTCCAGCTACTGAAGTAATGAGTGCCTTCTATCACTTTCTCCTGGTCCAGAATAATAAAAATTAAAAGATAAAACATCTTAAAGAAAAGAGGCACATCTTTTTGTCCTGTGAACTGGTTTAACTAAGACCCAAGTTTCAAAAGTGAAGGGAAATTCAGTGATCATTCTAGGTAATCTGACAAATAGGAATTTTGGAATTTTACATCCAAAGAACCACAGAGTCACTATATTTATTACTTTGTAGCCTCATACACAAACATTAGCATCAAATGTATCAATTACACACGAACTTTTCACTATGAAGGTCTATTTTTATCATGTTTTCTCCTTGTATTTTTTTTAAATTTCAGCTTTATTGAGCTATTCATCACTTCTATATTTTGAAATATTTTATTAATTTGACTTCAAATATTAAATGATGATAGCATGCTTGATTCATCAAAACCTTTATAAGTGATGGGAGGGTATCTGATTGACAGGAGACAGAGAAAGCCAGGTCAACTTGATGGAATTCTTCCTACTGAGGAAGCTTCGTTGTATATTATGGTAAATTAACTGCATTCTTGACCTTTTCTTATTCCCATGCCTAAGTCAAGCGACTTCAGAGTTCTTCCTCTAAAGCACGAGTATTTCTCCATCCCGTGTGCCTCCCTTTGACCTTTAGGATAAGTGGAAGTGACAGTTGGCTAGTTCTGAGCCCACACCTCAAGGAACTTTGCACGTGGCAGCTTGCTGTCTCGTCTCGTGTTTTCCCATCATCCCCATGACAACCTGCCTTGGCTAGTCTGCCGGAAAATGAGACACATATTGACAGAGCTGAGTAGCTCATCATCTCAGCCACCGCCAGCCTGGATCAGCCAACCTCCAGCAGGTGAGTGAGCTCAGTCAAGATCAGCAGAGACTCTTGGTTAACCCAAAGCTGACCCCACATGACAAACAGTTATCACTGTGCCACAACAGAGCTTTGTGGTTGTTATATAGGCAACTGAAACAATTATCGTGAGCTTTCTTGCACATAACGGATCACATCTATTATGCTTTTAAATACATTGAAAACAAAACCCCAAATTGTTTTTGTTTCCTCGAATACCTCCGGAAGCTTGGGTGCTCCAGCTAACAGACAGACCCTCTTCTGTATGTGTGACCACAGGCATTGTACAAAGGCTGTATAACACATTTAACACAAAGAAGGAATAGCCACCTTCAAATGCTGACATGCTGGCTTGCAGTCTCAAAAATCAATTTCTAAGTGAAATCCACAGAGCCAATAAATCTGGATTCAATTTAAATATGTGCAGGTGTGTGTAAATACATATGTGTGCTTATATCACCCATACATGTCTTTATGAAGTGTCTCAAAACATTTTTTAAAATTACACACCCACCTGCAAAGAAAACTTTAATAAATTCTAAGTACAATTACATGGATTACTTTTCCCCATCTCATTACATTAACACCAGAAATTTATTATAAAAAGGTTAAACCAAAGCATTGAATTACTTTTAAAACTCTCCTAAAATATTTTTATGCCAAACTGAAGATAATTCTCACACATTATTAGCTAATGAGGAATCTATACTTCCTAAACATAGTAGTTTTCGTCTAACATCAGACAGCTCATCCTCCTTGATGAGGAATACTTGATTTATCTCCATAATATCAGAAGCAAACAAAATGTACAAGGGCACCACCATTATTCATCTGGATTCTAGAAGTAAGACACCACACATTCAAATAAACAAAAGAAGATATCAGTAATAGAAAAAAATACATTAATCATTACTTGAAAGTAACACCATTTTCAATGGGACCCATTCAAGGATACTGATAAAAAAAAAATCTGAAGTCATAAAAAGTTAAGTAAGGTAGCTGGTTAAAGCACAGACAAAAATAAGTTGACATCAGATAACCCAGTAAAGCATTTCAATTCTTATCACTGGGCACTGATTAAAATCACCTTTTTAACTGAAGAATAACTTAGAGGAATACTACCTCAGGTTTGGAGATGATAGATAGATGATAGAGAGATGATAGAGAGATAGAAAGATAGATATGCATATATATGCCAGCATATATAGATATGGATAGAAATCCTTATATAACTTTAGAATTATCATATTATTTGTGCCTATTTTTATTGTTGATTAATCTGATGAAGACTAGCAGAATTTAGGCAGGGCACAGAAATGAAATGAAAAGAAAAGTGGTTACATTTTATTATAATTTATTCTTATGCATACTATACCATGCATATCATCAACTAAGTAAGTGCTATAAATTGTTATCAACCTTTCAGTTTATACTGCAAAGTCATTTGTACTGTGGTTATAAAAACCCAAACTTGTATAATTATTTCAAGTAGTCAGTAATACCAGAAAGTACTAGAAAGCACCACACTTATTTTTAAACCTGCCTATAGCTATTGTAAGCACACGCATACACTCTCTGTTTACTCTGTGTGAGGGAAATGTTATTTTTCTTTTGGTCCCCATTCTTTTCACACGAATTTTATGCTTGGGTGGCATAAAAATCATTTCTAAGTGAGAAGCAATTCAACTTTGCAATCTGACTTCCAAAAATGCTTGAGTAATGTAGGTGAAGGTGGTCAGATTGTTGCAACAAGACCACAGGTAGATGGATTGAAGTTCATCTTCTCTTCCTCTTTCAGCCTACTGTCTAAGAGAGGTGCTAATGAACACCAAAATGACCATATTCTTAATACAACCAGAAAAGCAAAAAGAGAATCAGAATCAATATAGCCTGTTCTTGAAAATCTAAGTGTCTGCTAGGCTCTAAAGACAATCCAATACAAAGTAAGAGATATCAATTATGTCACAAACAAAAAATAATACTGAAAAGCTGATCAATCTCACTAAAAATGAGAAGTGAAAATTAAGATGAGCTATAATTTTTGGCAAGTAGATTGGAAGAAATGTAAAAGACCGATAATATTCAGAGCCAGCAATACAGTGGGGATATGACATTTTCATCCAATGCTAGTGGTCAGATAAATTGGTTCAACCTTGTATAGGATAGTTTTGTCTGTGTGTCATAGAAAAACCCAACTAGGGGCACGTGGGTGGCTCAGCCAGTTGAGCGTTGAACTCCTGGTTTTGGCTCGGGTGGTGATTTCAGGGTCCTGAGATCTAGCCCCACATCCGGCTCCATTCAGAGTCTGCTTGAGACATTCTCTCCCTCTCCCTCTGTCCCACCCCTGCACTCTCTCTCTCTCTCTATCTATCTCAAACAAATAAATAAATCTTAAAAAAAGAAGGGGGGCTGCCTGGGTGGCTAAGTCAACTAAGCAGCTACCTTTGGATCAGGTCATGATCTCGGGGTCTTGGGATCAAGCCCCACATGTGACTCCCTGCTGAGCAGGGAGTCTGCTTGTCTTCACTCTCTGCCCCTCCCCCTGCTCTCTCTCTCAAAATAAATAACTCTTTAAAAAAAAAAGATACATAATGTCCACCTTTCCTGACAGTAAATAACTGTTGAATGGGGCATGAACTTGTGGCAGCTATACTTTTATGTGTGATATTTTGGTAGTATATGCCAAAATTTAAATGTGTAAATCTAGAACAGTGTAATATTTCTTTCAGGAATTTAGGCTAGACATTCTTCCAGAAATACTGTGGAAAGATACAGTCTCCCTTGTAGGTACTTCTGGGAGTATTTCCATGTGTGTATATGTACGTGCATCTGTATATCTTTACACAGTACTTCTGGAAATACATGTAATCATACCAGCATCAGTAATAAAAAATTGGAAATAATATATAACTTAAATGTCAGTTAATTCATGTTAAATACTTAGTATAGAACCAGGTACAATATGTGCTAAGGGAATATTTAATGTTGTTTTGGGTTTGGGTGTAAATCTTTTGTTCGGTGTTTTTTCTTTTTTTTTAAATCTCCATCAGTATAAGATTAAACAATTGCAGACATCCATATATTGGAATACCTTGCTGCAATCAAAAAGAACAACTAGGTTTATATTTGCTAACATTGAAAGATTTACAAGATATCTTGTTCAGAAAAGAATACTTCAAGTTTCTTAACAGTATTTGTAGCATCATCTTATTTTTCTTCAAAAAGACAAGGAAAATAAAGCTGAGAATATAACTGGGAATGAGTTTCAGTTTCAATATTGTCATTTTTTCAAACAACACATAAACATTACTTTTTTATTCTTCTGCATGATTTTTGGTGTCCTCTTTGTTTTCAGTTGCTTAATAAGATGGGTATAGATAAAATGTGTTTTATATTTAACCTGCTTAGAGTTCTCAACACCTCTTGAATATATAGTTTGATATCTTTCATCAGTTAAGAATTCTCAGCCACTTCTCTTCAAATAATGAACATCCCATTCTCTTTCTTTCCTCTTCTGGCACACCAATCACACAGTTAGACCTTATTATCATATTTTCTATGTCTCTTTTACTCTTTTCTGTATTTTCTATTCTTTTACTTCTTTGGGCTCCAGTTTAAATATTTTCTTCTATCTTACCTTCAGGGTTACTTATTCTGTCTTTAGCCATTTGCAATCTCCTGTAAAACCAACTAATGAGTTTGCAGATTACATTTTTCAGTTCTGGAATCTCCATTTGATTCTTTTTATAGTTTCCCCAGAATTCCCATTTATTTATTTTAATACACTAAACATATATTATGTAATTTGAAGTCCCTGATAACTCCATTATTTGAATCTGGGTATTTATTTTCCCATTTTTTCTCTTGATTTTTCGTCAAGTCTTATCATTTCACATGCCTTATAATTTCTGACTAGAGCCAAATATTCCCTATGAAAAACTGTAGAGGTGTTTCAAAACTCTAGATAATATTACCTTTCTCCAGAGAAAATGTAATTTAGGTTCTGGCATGCAGCTATGCTAGACATATTAGCCATCCAAGATTCACTTTTTTGATTAGGAATTGAGATTATCTAAAATTGGACTTAACTCTTTATAAGAAATGTTCTATTTCCAGTATCCCAGCCCCCCCTTTACCTTCACCTTGGAGAATTCCAGCCAAAAGTCTGGGGCTTTTGTGAACCAGCTCCCTCATATTGGTGAACCTTGAATTCCAATTTTTATAACCTCATGCCTGTTGACGGCTCTGTTCAGCTTCCCAACCTTTTGACATAGCTTATTGTTTCAAGAACTGGCAAAGCTCTGAGAGACCAACTCTCTGACTCTGTGCTTAGTTGTTTTTTTTTTTTTTCCTGTGGGGAGGGTGGTTCCTGGAGTACACAAATCTTTGCTCTCCAGTTTTTCTATCTATTTTCAAAGAAGGTTTGTGAGAAACAAGTTAATACACCATTGGCAAATTACAAATCACAAGCAATTTTTTTTAACTAAAAGGAAGAAAAAAACAGAAAACTCCATTACAGCAAATCACACTTTGAGTTAATATCTGATATTTATATAAAATGAGATTGAGAAGTTTTAACAAGAACTCTACATTTAGAGATTATATTCTAGGAATTTGAACCCTAGAAAATGTGAGGGGAACTGCTAAGTGTGTAAGGTATAAAAAATGGGAAACTGGTTGTCATCGGGCTGCTCCTTAAAATTAATCCTATTGGAAACTGAGATCTATTAAAAAGTACCAAAGTGACCAAACAGTAGGAAAGAATGAAATATCCGGGTTAAAATGTTAACATGAAGCCAGACTATAATCTCCTTCCATTAATATTATTAAGATAGCTATTGAATGCATTACTTTTTTCTTAACCATATACCTGGCAGTCTATCAATGTTAGCTAATATAAGCAAGCAAAAAAAAATTATTGTAAAACAATTATCAGCAACAACCAAACAAGGAAAGTGCTAATGAACTTAAAAAAAAAAAAAAAGACAACCAAGAAACTGAAAATTTTTTTGTGACTTCACATCTCCTGACTTCATACCCACTTCTCGAAGTCATGTCAAAGAACAAAATGTTATAAAATCCTGGAAATTCCAAATAATACCCGTTTCCCATTTAGGTATGCCCAGACTCCCAGTACAGGTAAGTCAGGAAAAATTCAAGGGAAAAAATTGTTCATATAAGCATTATGAACAGTATGATTGTTAATTCATACTGTGTGGACAGAGGGGTCTACCTTAACCATAAATAGAAGAAAAGGAACAACAATAAAAGAAGTCATGAACTGAGGGACAGACAAAAATTTACCGTCAGGGCCTCATGTCACAGAAAGGCTTTAAAAGAATATAAAGGCATAAAGCAAGGATGCAGTTAAAATAATACAACCACATAATAAGAGGGAATGGGAAAATTCTTTCCAGGCAAGGAAACAAATGGACAACAAAAAACTCGCCATTACCTATCTAATAATAAATAAATTAAGAAACCTTAAGGAGCAGATTAACCATGGCTGAAAATTAAATTACTGACAAGGACAAAAGCCTTTGAGATAATTATAATAAATGCTGAGGAAATGGGCAAACAGATAAGATAATTAGAAAGAAGATAATAGATACAAAAGATAGATTAACATCATCTATCATCAAGATAGTTCCTATTCCTGAGGTAGAAAACAACAAACAAAATAACCAAAAAAAAAAAAAAATGTTTAAAGATGTAATAGGTCCAGGTAATTTTCTGTTATCCTAATGTCCAACCATAACCGCAGAGAATAATAATAACACTTAGAATAATAATAACTTTAGAGAGAACAAAGAAGAAAAAGGGTAACATAATTTGGGAGACTGAAAAGCAAATGGACCAATGGTAACAAATTTGGCAAATATAAGAAAGCCAAATCTTAAGCCATCAAGAAAGCTGAGGCTCAACACAGTTTGGTTTACAGAAATCTCACAAGGTGGAGGAACTGGCAGCCTCAGATCCCTTTAGGATTGTGGATAAAAGAAAGAGATGCCAGGGGCACCTGGGTGGCTCAGTGGGTTAAAGTTTCTGCCTTTGGTTCAGGTCATGATCCCAGGATCCTGGGATCGAGCCCTGCATTGGGCTCTCTGCTCAGCCGCGAGTCTGCTTCCTCCCCCCTCTCTGCCTGCCTCTCTGCCTACTTGTGATCTCTGTCTGTCAAATAAAAATAAATAAAAAAAATAAAATAAAATCTTAAAAAGAAAAAAAAAGAGAAATGCCAAACTGAGTGAGAGAGTTTTTCTCAAAGAAGCTAGCTTCTTAGTATCCTTACTCATCTCATTCTAAGCCTTGGGATTTATTATCTGGATATTTAGATTCAGTGGCTATATGCACACTGATTTCTAACTGCAGAGACCACCACTAAGTTCCTCCAACTGGAACATTCCCCCAGAATGATGGCATTTGGATATTTATGCTCCAAGTAGAAGGAGAGATTTGGGACACTAAGCAGTTCAAGAGGATGTATTTAAAGACACCGATATTTGGGGATTCTCAACAAAAAGGCCATTAAGGTTACACTACAATGAAGCTCAAACACAACAAACCCAACCCATGAACTCAGTACTTCCAGTCAGCTTTAGTAACTCATCTTAATCATAAACAAACAACCCAGAATTATACGAACTAAAGGAAAACCTCTAACATGGGAAAGGCAAAACAAACAAACCAACAACAGGAAGAGAAAAAAGAGCAACCCAAGTTAGAAAAAACTGGGAAAACTATGTACAAAAAAAAAACAAAACTTTAAAGATGGCATTACTAATACCTTATCAGAGATAAGGAAAACTAATGCATCCTTGAAACAAGATTAGAATGCTCTTTAAAAAGGAGATTTCAAAGAAGCAAAAGCTTTTAGAAACATAAAATGCAAAGACATTCAAATGCAAAGACAAAATTCAATAGACAATTTGGAAAATATAAGTGAAAAAGTTCTCCATAAAATAGTGTAGAAAGACAAGAGATTAAGAAAGAAGGTAAGAAAATCAGAAAGCTAATCCATGATTCTAACACTATAATAAAAGTCACTTCAGAGACATAAAGACAAGTGAGCAGAGGAAGTCATCAATAAAATGATTTAAGAAAATATCCCAGAACAAAGGTCCCTGGGTGGCTCCGTTGTTTAAGTGTCCAACTCTCAATTTTGGCACAGGCCATCTCATGGGTTCTGGGATCGAGCTCCCCATTGGGTTCCACATTCAGCAGGGAGTCTGCTTGAAATATTCTCTCCCTCTACCCCTCCCCATCCTCTCTGTCTTCTCAAATACATAAATTATTTTAAAAAAGAAAAGAAAATATTCCAGAACAGAAGGATATACATCACCAAATAAAAATTGTATGTTATGAAAAGACAAATAACCTCATATAAAAATGGTCTTCCAAAGAAGATATACAAATGATCAACACATACATGAAGAAGTCTCAACATTATTGGCTATCAGGCAGATGCAAAAACCACAGTGAGATACCACTCAGAAGGCTGGGAAAAAAAAAAAAAAAACAGGTGATACATGTATAGGCAGGGATATGGAGAAATTGGAACCCTCATACATTGCTGGTGGGAATGCAAAATAATGTAACTGCTTTGGAAAATAATCTAACAGTTCCTCAAAAGATTAAATATAGAGTTACTGCATGACCCAGCAATTCTGCTCCTGGTATATACACAAGAGAATAGAAAACATATGTCTACACAAACTCTTGTACATAAACTATAAATCCTTCACACTTGCTAAACTATGGGAAAACTCAAATACTCATCAGTTGATGAATAGCTAAACAAATTGTGATATAAACGTACAATGGAATATTATTCTGCAATGAAAATAAGGGAGGGGTACCTGGGTGGCTCAGTGGGTTAAAGCCTCTGCCTAGGGCTCAGGTCATGATCTCAGAGTCCTGGGATCAAGCCCTGCATCAGGCCCTCTGCTCAGCAGGGAGCCTGCTTCCTACTCCCTCTCTCTGTCTGCTTCTCTGCCTACTTGTGATCTCTATCTGTCAAATAAATAAATAAAATCTTAAAAAAAAAAGAAAAGAAGGGAAATACTGATACATGCTACAAAATGAATGTATCTTGAAAACATTATGTTAAGTAAAAGAAGTCATTTAGGAAAAGTTATATAACTGTATGAATTCATTTATCTGAAATGTCCAGAAAAGGCAAATCCACACAGCCATAAAGGTAGATTAATAATGCCTACTACTGGGAGTTCAGGTTGGAGTTAGTACTGATAGCTGTCAGGTTTCTTTTGGGAGGTAATACAAATATTTCAAATTTGATTATGGTAATAACGGCACAATTCTTTGAATATACTAAATAACATTTAGTTGTATACTTTAAATGGGTGAATTGCATGGTAGGTAAATTGTATCTCAGTAAAGTTGTTTATATGCAAACTGTATTTAATTTAAAACATTCAAAAAATGATTGGCTGGGTTTCCAGTATAATGGATGAGAATAGATGCAACCAAGGTATTTTGTTGCCACATTTCAGAATACTAAGGACAAAAAGAAGATTCTACAGACTTTCAATGGAGGAAAAATTAAATAATAAGAATCAGAAATCTGAATGGCATCACACTTCTCAATAGCAGCCAGAACCATGAAGAAATGCAGCAATGCTCTCAATATTCTGATGGTAAATATCTCCATTCTAGAATTCTAGTTCACCAAACTGTGATCAAGCATGCAGGTAAGATAAAGATATTTCTGGCATAAAATAGCTCAAAAAAGTAACCTTGTACACCATACAGTGAGAAGCTTCTAGAGGATACGCTCCTTGAAATGAGCATATCAACTAAGAAGATAACAAGGGATAGGGAAATGGGCCATCCAATGTCACAGAGAGGCAAAGGGAATTCCCAAGGAAAAGGGAAATCTCAAATAATAGTTATGCTCTAGGTCAGAAGGCAACAATCCAGTCTGAAGAAGCAAGACAAGCACCAAATATAAAAAACATTCTTCACCCAGAGCCCTACTTCCATCTAACCCAAAATGCCTGGATGTGTCTGCTCCAGATGTTTACATGTTTTTGGACTATGTAGCCACGTGTTGTAGCAATTTCTGCTCTTCCCTCAATGCTCCAACATTAGATCATCTAAAGACACTCATTTCAAATCACAGAAGTGCCCTTCATTCCCTTTACTTGGGAGCTAAAATTAAGCCATGATGAGATGTGTTCATCAGAGTATCCATGATTATGCTGGGTAACAAATTAACCATCAGGCTTTGGGGACCTCTCAGTCTCATACTACATGTCCAATGTGCCTTGGGATGGATATCTTTCTCCCATAGTTACTGAGCACCCAGGCTTATATTAATAAACTCTTGATTCTATTTTTTTAAAGATTTTGTTTATTTATTTGATAGACAGATCAAAAGCAGGCAGAGAGGCAGGCAGAGAGAGAGGGGAGGAAGCAGGCTCCCTGCTAAGCAGATAGCTCAATGCAGGCTCGATCCCAGGACCCTGAGATCATGACCTGAGCTGAAGGCAGAGGCTTAACCCACTGCCATCCAGGCTCGCCCACTTTGATTCTAAACATCTTGTTCTCACAGTTGCTGTGGAGGGTCAAAAGTCGGTTTGGGAAACACTCCTCAACCACTCCCAGAAACAAGATACATCTCCCACACTTCCAGCACATTGGCAAGAGCGAGAAAAATGACCCTACTCTAACCACAATGGTTTTAGGAAATGTGGCAGACCACACGAATATATGGCGAGCCATAAATATCTCTATGTATAAACTGGGAAGTAAAAATTACAAAGTAGCCTAATCTCTCTGACCATATTTTTGTCAGATATCCAGAACCTGCCTCACAGTCCATGCCTGCCAGATGCCCCACCTTGGTAAGCCCTGAGTTTTCCAGAATTCAGTTGTGACCTTGTCCACTTCTTTCCCCAGAGGAGGCAGCTGTTAATTCTAGGGAAGCTGAAGCTAGAATATGAAACAGAATGTTCAGTTAATGTTTTCTTCATCAATGAGCCCTTTCCTAACATCACTAGGTTTGTATTTGCTCTCAGATTTTAAAAAATAAGAGCAGGCAGATAAAGAGAAAGAGAATTGTTAACACAAAAGTCAGAATAGTGGTTATCTCTGGTGGAGAGAAAGAGCAATATGGCTGAGAAAATGAAAAACTAACAGATTCTATTCCTTAATCTGGGTAGTAAGTGCTGGGTACATAGGTCTTTGTTTTATTAGTGTTCTTAAATTAAATCTCAATCTATCTATCCATCTACTACCTCTCCAGTCTACCTGTATGTGTGCCCAGTTTCCTGTCGTGCAATAAGGATTAACGTTGACTAAAGAAATATTTGACCCTAGATGAGCTCCTGAGAAATAACCCCTAGCCCTTCCAATGCCTTCTCTGGAAAGAGTGTGTTTATTATCTAGAGGCCTTGGACATGCGATATCAGCTTGACTTCTGGAGAGGCTGGAGATAAAGGTCAGCCATGTGGGCAGTGAGCCAGTCCTGTGTTGGCACACAGTGTCGGTGGGATTGATGGACACTGATTGCATGACTCCCCTGGAAGAGGACAAGGAAGCTCTTGCCTGGTCTGGGATGTTGTCCTTTGCTGATTTTAATCTCCATCCTTTTGTTGAAACTAGTAAGTAACTGTTTTGCTACATTCTTTTTTTTTTTAAGATTTTATTTATTTATTTGACACAGAGAGAGAGATCACAAGTAGGCAGAGAGGCAGGCAGAGAGAGGAAGGGAAGCAGGCTCCCTGCTGAGCAGAGAGCCTGACGCGGGGCTTGATCCCAGAACCCTGGGATCATGACCCAAGCCGAAGGAGGAGGCTTTAACCCACTGAGCCACCCAGGCACCCCTCTTTTGCTACATTCTGTGAATTCTTCTGATGAAGATGGTCTTGGAGACCCTTGAACTATACTTGGATGTAAGACAGTCTTCACAATTAGTTTTTTTTTTTTAATAGAATAGAGGAAAATTTCTCTAAATATAGAAAGAATTAAATCTGCAGAACACAGAGACATTTTGTCTTCTGTAAAAGATGCATTTTAATAGATCTACATCAAGACATGTCACAAAGAAGTTCCTGGACATTAAGTATAATGAGAGAAAAGAAATCTTTAGTCAACCAGATGAAATGCAGTTTACTTACAGAGACAAGAGGTAACTGCTGCTGAATTCCAGGGGAAAATATAAAAACATTTATAAAAATCTGAAAATGCAGTACTGAAGAATATAATACTCACCTTACATGTATGCTCAAGCATTAAACTAACAGACCAACATTCTTACTCAGGAAACAATCGTGAGGTAGAGCGCCCATAGGCCCTTGCTGAAAACAGTTACTCCAAAGCAAAACTGGGCAATCGAATATGAATCAAAATGAATAAAAATCTCCAAAAGGGAGACACAGGACTATACCGGTGAGCACTGAACACTGAATTCATTTTTGGGGGGAATCTGGTTAAACAACTGTTGCAGGGGCGCCTGGATGGTTCAGTCGGTTTAATCAACAACTCTTGATCTCAGACCTTGATCTTGGGGTCCTGAGTTCAAGCCCCATGCTGGGCTCTGTGCTGGGTGTGGAGCCTACTTAAAACAAAACTAAACACAACAAAAAACAACTGTTGGAATCATGAGTGTAGAACAGAATGTAGATGTTAAAACTCTTAGCTAAATAAAAATAATAAAATAGAAGTCAGGATGTGATTGGGAAGAAAGTGGGAGGGAGGGGGAGAAAACATGATAAACTCCTCTGCCTTTCCTAGCAGAAAGCAACAGAATTTTTTCAAAAATGGACATAACCCAAAAACATGACTCCATCTCTGATATTTTTCATAACCAACTTTCCTTAAAATAAATCTATATAATTGAGCTAATATAAAAATAACTGACATTTATGAATCACTATATTCTAGGCACTGTTCTAAATGTTTTCTTTATATTATCTCTTCTTAGCCTCACAGCATCCTATGATTTAGGTACCATAAATCCTATTTTACAGATGAGAAATCTGAGGCACAGAAAATGTTAAGTAACTTGCCCAAGTTCCCACAGAAAGTTAAGGGGTGGATGCTGGAAGTAGTATTTTTCATGTATGGAAACAGTTCTGTACAGTTTGACTTCAGTTTTTTTTTCTTCCTTATGTTCAGTTGTAATTAAATTTGAAGTCATACTTAATATAATATGCATAGCATAATCTCATGTTTTACAAAAATGTATTACTTTTATCTAGCTATTTTTCTATCTACATTTTTTTCTGTTCTGACTACTTCTAATTGACAAAAACAAGCTCTATATACGTGCATAGAAAAATGTTCAGGATATAGCCAATAATATTTCAATAACATTGTATGGTGACAGATGGTGACTTCACAACAGGAAAAGAAAAAAAAATGTGGAGGAATGTTGCTCATCTAATATTAGAGAAGGTATGTATTTCAGAGAGTTTAATTTGGGGTAATATTTTGCTCTCTGCTCTCTAATTATGTATATTGTTTGAATTTATATAATTAATAAGGTCTATAAAATTAATAAAACACTCTTTTAAAATGTATCTTCTAATTTGGGGGGGGAAAAACAACATGCTTCTACTGCACCAATACCATGAAATTTTGAGCAGCTGTTAGAAGTGTTGGTATATGGGAGCATGGATGGCCCAGCTGGTCAAGCATTCAACTCTTGGTTTCAGCTCCAGCCCTGCTCTCAGGGTCAAGAGATTGAGCCCAGCATTGGGCTCT
This sequence comes from Lontra canadensis, assembly GCF_010015895.1. Taxonomy (NCBI): domain Eukaryota; kingdom Metazoa; phylum Chordata; class Mammalia; order Carnivora; family Mustelidae; genus Lontra; species Lontra canadensis. Next base: position 12,073,391 of record NW_022631015.1, read on the forward strand.
GCATAGCGCAAGAGTCTGCTTGAGATTCTCTTCCTCTCCTTCTCCCCCACTCCACTTCTACAATAAAAAAATAAATGAATAAAATATTTTTTTAAAGTGCTAGTTGATTAAGACTTAGGGATATTGGATAAGTAAGCTTATTTTTGTAAAAACTGTCAATTTGCAATACAACGTGAAGAATGCAGTTAGTGATGTAAAATCAAATATGGTGTGTGTGTGTGTGTGTGTGTGTGTGTGCACATGTGGTGAGTCAGACACACTGAAGTTCTTCAAGATATTAGCAGGGGTTGTATCTGAATGTTAGAATTTGAGATCATTTTTACTCTATATTGTTGTCAGAGCTGACCAAATCATTAATCATAAACACCCCAATTTCTATTAAAATGAAACAAAACAAAAATGAAATGAAATGAAATAAATTAAAACAAAATAAAATAAAATAAAATTGGGGGAAATTAAAAAATTAAAATTTGAGGAATGGTAAAGACAAAGGTAAAGACATTTGTACTTGTCCCTCAGAGCAGTTCCCTGATTTCTCTACTCTGACTGGCAAATATGTGGGTGTTTGGTTTTTTCCACAATTTTTTTCCTCTGCTGCTGATTGCCTAAAACCTTGTTCTTGATTATCCTCTTTGAGATATATGACAGCAGGAGCTGTTCTGTATTGAGTCATTTTGCTGGGGAGGGGAAGAAAATGCTCCAGGGCCATTTGAATGACATGAAAGAAATTGATTATATTTCTGACCTGTTGCTGCTCGATTAGGTGACTCTGACCAGCTGTGGCAAGATTGCCCGAGCTGGTATTCTGCTTAGGGAACAGGTTGTTCTCCATCCTCTACTAGGCTGATTTAGCCCTCTGCTACTTAAAATGTGGTTTCTGGCACAACAATGCAGTCCTCAACCCAGGAGCTTACGAGAAGTGCTGAGCCTTGGGTCCCACCTCAGGCCTACTTCTTCAAGATACCAGGTGATTCTCAGGCACATTAAAGCCTTAAAATTGCAGATTCCAAAAACATCATGTTTTTGATTCTGATGCTTGGTCAAATGTGCACCTGCAACCAGGTCAGACACTCACAGAAGGTTAAATGAAAATACCCGCATTCCACAGAGAAGAAGACTGGGGCAAAGAGTAAGCCCTTTCAGAGGAAGAAGAAAGCCAGGCTCCTCCTGCAACCGCACCCTGGACACACAAACCTGCTCCAGGACTTACAAAACCACCACCCAGAGATCGAAAATGGCACCTAGTTGAGATACCCAAAGACGAGTAACGCTGACGTGAATTAAGGACCGCATTACTTGAATACTCTGTTGTCTCTTCAGGGAGCTGGTTTCCAAGCTCTTTGTACCCTAGAGGGCATATAATAAAACGCTGTGTTTGTAACCTAATAAAAAATAAATTAGGGGCCCCTGGCTGGTTGGTGAAGCAAGTGACTCTTGAACTTACCACTCAGGGCTGTAAGTTCGAGCCTCACATTGGGTGTAGAGATTCCTTAAAAATAAAAAAATTAAAAAAAAAAAAGGAGGAGGAAGAAAATAGATGACCACAAAGCTAAAAGAAAATTAAGACAGGGTGCCTGGGTTGCTCAGTGGGTTAAGCCTCTGCCTTAAGTTCAGGTCATGATCTCAGGGTCCTGGGATGGAACCCTGCATCGGGCTCCCTGCTCAGCGGGGAGCCTGCTTCACCCTCTCTCTCTCTGCCTGCCTCTCTGCCTACTTGTGATCTCTCTCTCTCTCTGTCAAATAAATAAATAAAATCTTTAAAAAAAAAAAAAGAAAAGAAAATTAAGACACAGAGCTTGACAGAGGAGCCCAAGGTCAATGCCAGTTAAAGGTAAAGCCAGGATTTGCATTCAGGTCTTTTGTTGCTCCTCATTTCTGCCTCCTTCCCCATCTTGCTTTTCTACTTGTTTCCCTTTTAGCTGGTCGTCTACATCCAAGTAGTGACCCTATGGGAAACAATGATCATCTCAAGAGCTATGAAATGGTAACTGGAAAAGAGTCATCACCCTTTCCTGTTTGTTAAAATGATCAGAGTAATGGGTGCTTTGTGAAAATGATGAAAGTATGTTGAATAAGCTTCGTGTTGAAACACCAAATTTAGGAAAAAGACAAGAAAAAATTTGCAAAGAGCAACAAAAAAAACTAAAAATCATGGGCTACCTGGGAATAAACTTAATAAATTCCATGTAATTGTAGTTAAAACTCTAGCAACATGTTTTTCAGAGTTCATAGGGCAAATCTAAATTTCACTTGGAATTAGAAAGGAAGGAAAACAGCCAGTAAAATTCTGAAAGAGAAGAGTAATTAAATGAGACTTGCCTCCAAGAGATTTCAGCATTTACCATAAAGGTATTGTGAATGAAACAGTATCTTCCTGGTGAATTTAATTTCTAGTTTAAATCACATATTAATGATATTTTTATAACATTGAATCTTTCTGGCTAAGAAAAAGAATGTGTCTCCCTTTATTAATACATGCCCCTTAATAGCAGCTTATAATATTTTTTGTCTATTTATATCTTGTTAAATTTATTTCCAAGTATTTTATGTGAATTATAGTTGTTGCTTTGTTGCCCTCACTGTGTTGCTGTTATTATGAATTGATCTTTTCCAACAATCTATTTTCCATTCTTTATAAAAAGGCAATTCCTGTGATTAGGAATTGACTTTCTAGAAGTACTCAGAAATTAAAGATATAAAGTGATGTTTCACTGCAGCATGTCTTCAAATACTAAAAATGGGGTCTGACAAGCAAACTCTGTTCTATCCATACAATGGCATACTGTGGAGTCATTTTTTTAAAATGACATGGTTACATAATGAATTGGCATGAGCCACTGTCCAAGATATAGCATTAAGGAAAAGGGAGTTTTAAAACAGCGTGTTAAATATACCATCTTACTTTCTAAATTACATGTGCCTACAGTGTATTTTCAATAAGAGGTCATATTATTTTGTAATTAGAAGAATTTAAAATGGGACATCTTTAATATCATGTAGTTTATTACAAGCATTGTGGTTAACTTGAGAAAAATAAATCAAAGCAGTTTAAGAAAGAGATCTGAAAATCAAAATATTAAAAACACCATGATCCCAAGATCTTGCCCCAAACAGTATTAATATTATAATGCGTATGTTGTGACATTTTCCCACTCTGACTTGTAAGCATATTACGTGCTACCCAATAATATCCTATTGTATGGTGTCCCATAAATTACTTAGTCTTTCCTTTATAGTTGGAAATTTAAGTTGCTTCAGTTTTCTCCATCCTAAAAAACAGTATGATATGGACCTTCAAGCAAATAGTAACATTTATTAAATTTTAATTTCAATTAACATGACTTTTATATTGAATGTCTCAAGTTGAGATCATTGCTATACCCATCATAATTTTATTTATAGCCATATACCATCAATAGGATCACCACTTGAGAATTTAAAAATTCAAAGCTGTTTATTTGGATATTTCATAGACACAAAAGAGTTATTTTATTCACTTTCTGATTGCCTTTTGTCTGGAATGCTTTATGTACTTGATACTCAAAGTAACTTAGCAGGGTGGAAATTGCTTTGGACACAATGGTCAGCTGTCAGTTCTTTTTGTGGATGTTTTGAGGCAAGGATCCAAAAATGACTTATACTAGCTCATAAGGGAAAGTCCACAATGTTCTTTTATTTTATTTGTAAACCACCATTTAATTGACAATAAAAATTAAGTAAAGAAAACATTTACTTGAGTTAGTAGAGTACACTATTATTAAAGACCGCTGGTGAAAACAGTCAGTCATTCCCCATGCTTTGCCAGTGTGAGAATTTAAATGCCTTTAAAGGAGAAAAATGAGACTACAGCACACTGAACCAACTATGCAATTCTACCAAATTTTCCAGGAAATAAAGATCACAATGTTTATGTAAGAAGGTACATGATCTCTAAGTCTGCACTCAACCTGCCATTAATAATTCCATTTGTCCGATTGCTACAGATAAGGAGCATATTGCTTGGGAAGTTGTAACTGCTTCTCTTTCTCATGCATACAACACTCGTGAGGTGAGCTTAGAGTTGGACTTTATATCTTCACTTTACATATGAGGAAGTGACCCCCAAAGAATGGAAGTCTCTCACCCAAAGTGGTGCCACCCAGATATGTTCTATTTGAAGTTGGGGATTCTCCATGGAATGCGGGTTCTGACTGGCTTGTCTGGAAAACAGAATCCTCATTAAACAGATTGCTTTCAAAAATCAAAATGATTATGTAAATTTCCAACTAGTTCAAAATGATATAAGCATTCAAGAAGTCATTAAGTGGCATTTAAATGTGAATTTTACATCTAAGGTAGATGAAAATCTAGCCTGCTTTTATGGAGAGGAGGTGAGATTTATTGGGAATGGCATGAGCGAGCTTTCTGCGTGGATGGTGATATTCTAGAGAGGTTACGGGACTGGACAGATAGGTGATAAAGTGAGTTCGATAAAATTTAATGGTAGAATCTTGGTGCATTTTCAGTGTTTGTTATAAAAATCTTTCTACTTCTCTGCATGGTTGAATATTTCCTACATGTCATAAAAATACAATAAAATGTGAAAGAAAAAGTCATGGAGTTTTAACCCAACATATGTTAGAAACCCATGTCTAGGCAGACAAATCACTTGGATTTACTTGAGAAACTCAGTTTGAAAGGATACACAAAAATTCTATCTGAGAGAGGCATTTGGAACCTGACTACATCTCTTAAGAAAATACTGACTTGTCCAAATTGCATTCTAACTTCACTGTAATGAAAATGGAGATTATAGATTCTTTTCTGGGTATTTGAGAAGTATATTTTGTGTTCAGAATACTTTGTTATTAATAGATTTCTTTATCATTCATGTTGTGGCAGCTGAATAGACATTTCTAAGTGTTTCTTTTTTCAGATAACTATAGAGATTTAATTTCTCTTTCAGTGTCTTTTCAAATGTTTCCACTATTAGGACAACCTGGAAAGCAAGCAAGGCAAATTTTTAGCAATCTGGCATGTCTGGGATAGTCTTGCCATTGAGTTCACTTGCACTGCTCTTTTTCTGGTGCAATGGGGAAAAAACAACTTCCTGTTCGAAGGCCACACGCTCCCACGACAGCTGCCTGCGTCAGCCGGCTTCACCTCCATTGTTTTCCTCCATTCTGTGTGTTTTCTGATTTCACAGCTCAAAGAGAGAAGGCAAAAATAGACAACAAAAGACCCCTAAAAAGCCCAAGTGTCGTTCTCAAGGAAAACAATTGGGGACAATTGTCTTAAAAGAAAATATACTTGAAATAAGTCAATCAGGGAAAGACAACTATCATATGGTTTCACTCATATGTGGAACACAAGGAATAGTGCAGAGGATCATCAGAGAAGGGAGGGAAAACTGAACAGGAATAAATCAGAGAGGAAAACAAAATATGAGAGACTCTGGACTCTGGGAAACAAATTGAGGGTTACAGAAGGGGGGAATGGAGGGATGGGGTGACTAGGGGATGAGTGCTAAGGAGGGCACGTGATCTGATGAGCACTGGGTGTTATACACAACTAATGAATCACTGAACACTACATCAAAAACTAGTGATGTACTATATGTTGGCTAATGGAACTTAATAAAAAAAGGATATGTAGCAATCTTTTTTAAATGACCTTAATAATGTAGTTTTGCTTTTCTAAAAATGATGGATGGATGGAAGATGTGTGTTTTCTCTCGTTAGCTCTACCAGGCACATATGTGTTCATGCTTAGTAAAGGCAGGCAGTCACTGTCCTTTATTCTTTCTGAAAACTCTAGGCTGTCAGAAAACCCACCTTTGTTATGTTTCTCCTATAGAAGATGTGGGTGAGTTCTGCCTGCTTGCTTGTTGACGATATTAAAACGTGTGAGCAATTCTTTGTTGATATTGATACACTGCTCAAGGCTCTTTCTGATTTTTAAACAGAAAGGCTTATTGCCTTTCTGTCACTTAGTGGTGGGAGCTAAACCCTGTCTTAATGACCATTTATATATTAATACTCTTCATAATAGTTCTACTGAATTTTTAACAACTTCCAGAAACCTGAGCGTATCTGTAAAAGTTCCTTACTAAATTATTGAATAACAGTGATAAGAAGTACATTTATGATGACAGGATTAGTTTTTCCTGGGAGAGATATTCAGGTTATTGGCACAAAAATATGTGAAAAAGAAGTAACAGAGGCTTCTGGCTCTTTCCCATGACCCCAAAGAGAGGGATGCCAGAGAAGGAAGAGAAAGCTTGAAACCTAACACAAAAATGGAGGGAAATCCCTGGGGAGAGAGGAGCAGAGACCTTGTTGCCATGTATGGGGCAGAAATGGCAATGAGGCTCTGGGGCAGAGGATAGGGAACTAGGTGGAGAGTGTGTTTCATTGTGTTCTTTTCTCTCCCCCATTAATTTATTGGCTGCCCTTGTAGAATGAAAAACTTTAGTTCTAGCCTAACGTTGAGTTGAGGAGTACGCAATGTCAGAGAAATCCTGGAACGTGGCACAGATACAGAGCCCAGAGAAGGGTCAGGAACATTGAATCTAGTGTGGTTTAGAGTTATGGATAGAAAAATAAGATGAGATCATATTGCAGAATTCCTTGGGAACCAGAAGGAAGATTTTATTTTGTTGTTGCTTTTGTTTTCTGTTTGTTTTTTTTTTTTTTTCTTTATTGGTGGCAATAGAGAGCCACTGAATATTTTTGAGAATCCTATTCTGGTGGCAGTGTGTATACAATGGTTGGGAAGATGGATAGACAGGAGATACAGGGAAATGTTGTTTAAATATCTAGGCCAAGGAGAAATAAAGACCTAAAGCCTTAATAGCTATGAAAATAGGAAGGACAGAGCTGATTTGAGGACTGTTACCAATGTAGAAGAAATAACCTGGCAAGTGATTGTCCTGATAGACAAGTTGGAAGAAGTTAAGGGGCTTGAGAAACAGGAGGCCAATAAAAATGGCCATGAAAATAAAGGAATCAAAAGGAAGATAAAAATTGTTTTGTAAGAGTTTGAGGTTGGGGCATCTGGATGGCTTAGTTGGTTAAGTGTCCAACTCTTGATTTTAGCTCAGGTCATGATCTCAGGGTCATGGGATTGAGCACTGCATCAGGCTCCATTCTGAGCATGGAGTCTGCTTGGGATTCTCTCTCCCTCTCCTCCTGCCACCCCCTCCCCCCCATTTACGCTGTCTCTCTCTTTCAAATAAGTAAATCTTAAAAAAAGAGAGAGAGAGAGAGAGTCTGAGGTTGAAAATCTAATGTAGTTAGATTTAGTACTGCCAAACAAGGGTGTCAGATAGAAAAGTGGAGAAGGTTTTGAATGCTCCTATGACATTTTGAATGCCCCTATGACAGGTTAGGGGTATAATTTGGGGAATCATCTGCCTAAATCAAGAGGACAACTAAAGCTCTACAAGTCTATTTGTTCTCCAGGAAGAATGTAGACAAGAAAGTAGAGATGGGGTGGGATGGAGTTGGAGGTCTTGATTTAATCGCTTATTTTTTTAGTTTTCTTCCATATCCTCCAACAGATTTTATAAATGCAATTGCTGATGGATGAGTTTATAGCAAAACAAGCCTCTCTTCTGCAATATACTGGTTTTCCCCTTCTCATATGCTTACTTTTTAATTCTTTGCCTATTAGGCCAGCTAATGTCAAGCTAATTAAAGTGGGTAGCCACAGAGAATTCTGCAGTAGATCTGAATTTTGAATAAATACCTTTAAGGATTCAGGCACACACACAAACACAAATATAGCAAGCATTGTGCATTGTGTTAGGAGCTAGGATGTATGAGGGACCCTGAGCTTTGAGGAACCTCTAGTTTAATGAGGAAGCTTTCAATCATGTAGGGGAGAAATGCTAAAGCAGAACTGAAGGGGTTTGATGAATGAATGGGTAGCCAGATCTCATTATTTAGATAATGATTTGACATTTTCCTTTTAATGAGTTTGGTGGTGATGCAAAGGGGGTGGGGAGACAAACAGTAGCTTGTAGGTTGAGCAGGATAAAAGAAAAAATAATGTTTATAATGATGAGAAAATAATGTTTTTAATGATTACCCAGAAGAAAGGGACCCGGGAGAAAGGGAGCTGGACATTCATATGACAGAGAGGATAACTGGAAGTGTGGGGTCAGAAGTAGGCACAATAAGATGGGGCTGGAGAGTCAGCCCAACGCTGAACTTCAGTCTTTTTTTGAAGAAGAAGGGAAACTGTGAAAGATAATTTGAGGGTGAAGGAAGAAAGTTGAAGTAGCAGACATTGGATAGCCAATTAATAATACTGCTGGACTGCAATTGCAGGGTCATAGGGAAGTTCTATTTTTAATTTCTTGAGGAATCTCCACACACTGTTCTCCAAAGAGGCTGCACCAACTTGCATTCCCACCAACAGTGTAAGAGGGTTCCCCTTTCTCCACATCCCCTCCAACACATGTTCATAGCAGCAATGGCCACAGTTGCCAAACTGTGGAAAGAACCAAGATGCCCTTCAACGGACGAATGGATAAGGAAGATGTGGTCCATATACACTATGGAGTATTATGCCTCCATCAGAAAGGATGAATACCCAACTTTTGTAGCAACATGGACGGGACTGGAAGAGATTATGCTGAGTGAAATAAGTCAAGCAGAGAGAGTCAATTATCATATGGTTTCACTTATTTGTGGAGCATAACAAATAGCATGGAGGACATGGGGAGTTAGGAGAAGGCAGTTGGGGGAAATTGGAAGGGGAGGTGAACAATGAGAGACTATGGACTCTGAAAAACAATCTGAAGGGTTTGAAGAGGCAGTGGGGGGTGGGAGGTTGGGGGAACCAGGTGGTGGGTATTAGAGAGGGCACGGATTGCATGGAGCACTGGGTGTGGTACAAAAACAATGAATACTGTTATGCTGAAAATAAATTTAAAAAAATGTTTTTAAAAAAAGAATATGTAGCAGAAATCAATAATTATTCATTTAAGACAATTTAGGAAAAAGTGTACATCCTTCCTCATACCATACAAAATCGATTGTCAATAACTGAAAGACTTAATAACAAAATGAAATTATAAAGACATTGTAAGAAAATAAATATTCTTGCATTGAAAAAAAAATACTGCTGGACTTAAAAAATAAGGAATCTTTAATATGCAAGTAAAAATATCAAGGGGAAAAGAATCAGACTGGGTCTCAGACTTTGCCACAAAAGTTTTGCCCCAAAATCCTTGATGAAAGGGAACATGACTCAAGAGTTATATACCCACTGAAGCTGTCTTTCATATATAATGACATAAATACTTTGGAACAGGCAAAGAACTCAGGGACTATATAGTCCCAGACATACTACATAAAATGAATTAAGAAATGATTGCAGAAGAGAAGCGAATAAAAAGTGTGTTTGAAAAGCCACTGACACGTAAGTGAATATTTTTATACTATACCTAAGGTATATTTAGAGTTAAATCCAACTTTGTTTCCTGGCCCAGAAAACTACACACAAAAAAATTTACTTCTTTGGAAAAGATGAGTTCCAGACTAATTTTTAAGTAAAATTTGTGAAACTCATTCTGAGATTGGAGACTCCCTGGCTGTAACACCAAAAAATAGATTGTAATATTATTGAGTTAATATATAATTGATGCAATATATTACTCCAATTTCCAACCTTACTCTTAGCAAGGGAATGAACTATTATAACAAGATAGAAGTTTGATTTAAATAAGACTATGTAGAAATTTGTCCTTAAAAAAAAAATTTTTTTTAAGCCTCCTAGTTCATGTTTCAGGAAATCCCTTACCTTATGTGTTTTCCTGAGAGGCCAAGTCACCCCCCAAGGAGGGCAGGAAACACTAGGGGTCTACTGGAGATAGCTTGAGCCCCTAACCAAGGCTTGAGCCATCAAATGTAGTCACTAGAGACTGAATGAGGAGCTAAAAATGAAAAGATGGACCTGTGGGGAGCATCAGAGGCAAGAGCTGCGTTGCCTTTCCAGGAGCCATCCACACCCCTGGGGCTGGGGCAGGAGGGTCCCAACCCAACAGACTGTTTAGTGCAGATAGTAGCGGTGTCTCCACCTGACTCGTTGCAGGCCTCAGCTGCATGACATGGTGGCCATGGCCCCAATTCTGACCTCCTGCCCAGCGACCCTTTTACCTGCCCCCAGGGACTCTGGATATTCACAGACAGGTCTGTGGAATACATGCTTATACATAGAGCATAGGTGGAAAATTCTAGAGTTCAAATACCACACCATTTCACTTAACACAACTTTCCAGTTGTACTTCCTGTTTTTACCAGCTCGGCAGGCTGGATGACTTATCGCCTATACTTGTCCCCTTTCCGGTTCCTGTTACTCCTTGCCTGGGATGACATTTTCTTTCTCTCCAATGACTTCAGCTTATTGAAGACGTATTCCCCCTTAGAAAATGAAACCAAGGGAGCCAACTGCTTCAGTGTCCATGACCACACAGGTGAGTCAGGAGAGAAGCCCATTTTGTACCTCTGATGGGTGGTAGCTTCCTGCTGGTTCCTTGGTGCTGAGAGCACTGGCCATCTCTCAGAGAGCAAGGTGAGCCGGCTTATGACTTGAACCAAGTATACTTGCCCCCTGCCTAGAGATGAAGGGGAGAGGACATGCTTCCATTTAATTGTGTGAGTCTCTCCCTAGGGTGTTTCCTACTACTTTTCCCTCTTTTCTCATGGTGATTCCCTCTCCAAAGTGCCACCCCTAAATAAGAACTTGTACTTCACTAGCTGATGATACTGGAATAAGCAAGACATAAGTCACCTTTTTTTTTTCCAAATAACTACATTTTTCATTGCTGTTTATGTGTCTTATTACACACAGAAGAAGACCCACATTCGATGGTGCTCCAGAGTCCATTTCTACTAGCTAGATGGAACTCTTGCTGTACTCAAGTTCCCACTTAAATGCCAGGCCTTCCTTAGTGCGTTGCCTAAACCCTCGCCTGCCCATTTCACATCCTGACTACCTTCAATTCCTTCCTTTGCGTTGCCACCTCAGTTGGTGCTTCTCTTAAAGCAATCACACTTACAATCAGAGGCAATGGCAAAAGATGTGTTCTTTCATAGCTTTCCTCTTTCCGATCCTTTAAGTTCCCTAAAGAAACTAACAACCAAAGATGGTCACAGATTTGGTCATTCAGCAATCACTAATGGAGTGCTGCCTTGTTCAGGCATTGCACTTGGCTTTGATCATCCAAAGATGAAAGCAACAGATTCTGACCCCAAGGAATTCAAGATCTAGTGAGAGAGAAAGATGGAAACATCACAAGCCATTATTGTCCATTTAGGCAAAAAAGAAACGTGCAAGTTATGGGATCTCCTAGGATCCCATAGCAGATGGGTTTGGGGAGCAGGAAGGATAGAACTGCAAAAACACTTTGTAAGGAGGTAGGACTTGAAGTCGTTCCTAAAGCATGAGAATATCAAAATGGGGGGGAGGAACAGAAAAAAGACTTTCCAGGTAGAGGAACAGTGTGAGCAAAACAGAAAAGTGCAAAGTAATCAGTGTGTGCAGAACACAAGGATTTCAGTGCCCTTCAAGTGTGAAAGACAGAGGTGAGACTTGAGGGGGTGCAGGGACCAGATGGCAGAGGGACACATAGAGCATATTAAGGAGCTTTATTTTCTGTGGGAGAAGAAGAGGGAGGGAGAGTCAAGGCTGCTCCCACGTTTTGTTGCCTAGGAGAGACTGCCGACCTAGAGGAAACACAAGGAGCCCATGAAGATGAGGATGTCGGTATGGGACCAGTGGAGTTTAGGTGTAGTGGAGTTGATGCCCAGCTGGAAGTTAGTGCATTAGCTCCATCGTCACTTAGTAAATGGCTGAACTTCAGGAGAAAATTCTGTGCTAGACAGATTTGGGATTCACCAGCATCCAGCAGGTAGCTGTACACATGAGAATGGGCATTACTGTAGAGAGATAACGAGAGGAGAAAAAAAACACCAGGTTGGTGCTAGAATAAGGTATCACCAGCTGTAAAGACCGGCAGGAAACAAAGCCTTCCACAGGACATGGAGACAAGGTGGTCAGAGCTGCATGGCGGAAGCAGAAAAGCAGAGATTTGAAGTGAAGGGAGTGGGCTACCATGCACAACCCGATAAGGAGGGAACACATGCCCTTAATCTGACAACATGTCAGTGTGCAGGGAGGCAGGCTAGGAGCCAGATCTCAGAAGGTTGAGCAGTAGTGCCTGCGAGGTGTGAAAGTGGGAAGATCAGCAAGGGCAATTCTTTTAAGAAGGTTCGCTGACGAAGGCTGGAAAATGAATGGATGATAGAGAGGACCAGAAGTCTTGGCAGTTTATACATAGTTTAAGATGGCGTGTCCACAATCGCCGGCAGCCCCACCTGAGCACAATTGTCAGTGCCATCCTTTGATCCCTGACCTTCAGCCAACCCTCAGGTCAGGGGACAAGGTCATTGGCAGGTGTTCTCAAGATGGATCAAGCTGGTGAACCAATGTGCGTGGTTAAGCAGGGGTCTAGCGAAACTGATTAAAATAGACAGCCTAAGCATGCGTACATTTTAAGTTTTCTTCAGTCAAGGTTACTGATAGGATGAATTGTGAGGCTGATGGCCTCGGCTCTCTGCTAAGACATTTCCCACAGGAAGTTTTCCATGAAACCCAGGCAGAGAGGCAATTAGAGAAAACATGGGCTCTAGAAAAAGGCTTTTGGGTCTGTCTCCCAGTGTCTGCCTACTGCTCCCTCCATGGACTCCCTACGCTACTGTTCATTCCCTTCAACACCCTATTTCGAGACCGATTCACAGATGCCGTCACACCAATGAAGGTTCGGTGGTAAAAGTCATTTTCTCTGCTTCAGTCTAGCTTGTTCTGACCAGCATTCATAATGAACATTTGGATCTCCTTCAGTATCAAAGAATGCAGGGAGACGTGCCAAATGATAGCCTGAAGACACCCATCACAGCAGACTGGGTTTTGTTTCATTTTTTAATTGCCAGGTTTGCAAACACAGTAGGAGTTCACTGGGACTATGTTCTATCAACTTTGAAATCCAGGGTTTTAAAACTCTGAAACAAAGGCCAAGACCCTTTGGGAGAAACTAGCTGGGCAAGTCTATCCTCTCTCTTTCTTACTCTGACAAGTGGGCTGCCTGGGGTGAGTACTGTCCAGCAGGGATCCTTCTCGGCTGCTTTCTGTGGATAGCGACAGCAGCTAGCCTGAAGCAGGAAGTGGGTGGGAAGGTTTTGTCTACACTGGAAGCAGAGGCAGTTTCTCAGAGTCCTTTGCTCCTATGTTTGCTTTCTTAATGATCAGCACACTCTTTTGTTTCAAGAATGCATTCTCCAATTTCTCCATTTAGTTTGTAGACTTAACCTTTCTAATCAATTGGAGGTGTTACTTGACTTCTCAGTAACCTACTTCTCATCACCACAGGGACTGCAGGCAGAGAAAGTGACAACTCTGAATGGCCATCATGTGCTAACTGATGAAGAAATACAGAAAATTTTCTATGTAAAATACATGCAATTTGTGTCTCAAGGGAGAGAGGACACTTTGAAATTTGCTGATTTCCACCCCCCTTGGTTGGCTCAAGTCCTCATGTGTTAAGAAGGAGAAGAAATGTCAGTCCCTCTGGTTTTCATTCCTGGAGCAACAAAGAACAGCAGGGCTCCCAGCAGGGTCTCCTGGCACATCAGGTCAGGCTGTGTAGAGACTCATTACCAGACAAACACCACCAGAGCCAGCCCTGCCACAAATAAAGGTGTTCAAGCAAAGATTAAATTGTGGCCATTCCCTACCCCCAGACACACACACTCCTCACTTGCACCCCAAATCCCAGCTGTCTTCCAACTGTAGGAAGCCCAGATTGGGTTACTAGATGCAAAAAAAAAAAAAAAAAAAAAATCTGTTTTAACCTACAATGCCAGCAGTAACAGGATTCCAGGAACCATTGTCCAGTACAGGACACTCAACTCTGTGTGAAGACATGTTGGAAAGCCAGAGATGTTACCAAAGACCAGAAGCATACAGGAAAGGGGGACCTGGGTGGTTAAGCCTCCAACTCTTGGTTTCAGCTCAGGTCCTGATCTCAGGGTCCTGAGATCGAGCCCTATATTGGGCTCCACACTCAGCCTGGAGTCTGCTTGAAGATTCTCTCTCTCCCTCTCCATCTCCCCCTTCTTGTTCTCTCTCTCTCTCTAATAAATAACTAAATCTTTAAAGACACATACACACACAGGGAAGAGTGTGAGGCAGGAGAGAGCTGATGTGAGGGGACAAAGGAGCAGCAACATGGATGAAAATGAGGACAGGAAGAGGGAGGGAGTACAAAAAGGTAGGGGTCTGCATGGAAGATGAGCAGGAGTTGGAAGGAAATACACATGAGGACAGCTTTGGAGAGAAAGTCCCCAATTTACAATAGTCCAGTCTTGGGAACGTGGTTAATGAGTTAGTGATGGGTAATAGTTAGCTAATCGTAACACTGCCTTTTGAAAAATTTTAAAATGCAATAGTACATGGCAGAAAAAATGTACATTCTAATTTTTGAAAGAAATCAGAAAAAAAGTAATAATGGGGACTAGGAGATTTTATCTTGCTTCCAGCTCACGTGAACCTGAATGTCACACAGCTCCCCAAGTCTACTGCTATTGCTTCATTTCTGTTAGTGATCCATTAAGTGACTTGAACAGTTCTAATTATATGTCATAAGAGGCAATGAAGCCATTATATAATATAGCCTATTTGTATTTTTTCTCCTCCATAGCTTCTGAACCCAGAAATTGATTATTTTTTTAGTGAAGTCGATTTACCTAGTTGTGTCCCTCTGGTGACATCATTCTACAGAACTCCAGTTCTACCTGTTTTCTTACCCATCCTCCCAAACTTTATTCTAGTCAAGGTCCCAGAAGGCAAGAATAAGAGGGAGACAAGCAAGAAATAGGAAGAAACACTTCTAACTCCAGTGCCTGTTGCTAGAGGGCAATTCTGGAGGCCAGGAGAGCACTTGGGAAAATATGGCAGGATTCCAGGAAATGGGTGACGATGGTCTGTGTGAGGGTGGCAGAGACAGCAGAGAGAAACTGACACATTGAGAAATACTTAGGAGATAACTTTAATGAATAACTGGTTTGGGACAAGAAAGAGGAAATGAGAGATTGATGGCTTGAGCAAACTGAAAAATATGGTGCTTGCTACTGACCAGGAAACAAGGAAGAGAAGGAGGCTATCTGGAATAAGATGATTAATTCCATTATGAATACACTGAATATGGGGGACCTGAAAGACATCCAAAGGGGTGACCTAACTGGCAACTGAATATATGCATCTGAGGCTCAGAGGCAGGTCATCGCTGGAAATACAGGTTTGGGAGTTAACAGGATTTAGGTGGCAATGGCAGCTGTCAGATTATGTGCAAACTCCCAGAGGGACCATAGGGAATCCATAGAGTTAGAAGAGCAAAGGGTTATGAGAAACCCCAATTGAGAGACCGATAGAAAGAGAAGCCTAGAAAACTGTAAAAGTGGGGTAAGAGAAGTAGGAAAAAAAAAAAAAACCTAGAAGAAATTGCTGGAATGGAAACTGAAGTAACAGTGTATTTCAAGAGTGTCTGAAAGATGGTATCAAGGCACACAGAAGACTAGCTTCGGGATCTTCCTAGATTCTCCGTATAAAAGGAGCTAGAGAAACTAAGTAACAAAACCAAAACATATGGGAGCCCGTAGAAGAACTCTCAGTGACAAGACATCTTTACAAACTCCAAATACAAGAGAGTGACAACAAACCATCAACAGTGACAAAACCCATGTGATTCCAGCATCTGTGTGGGAGAACGCAGATGGAAGCAACAGGGCACCCGCCAGACCTGAAAATAGGAGAACCCTAATAGCACCACCAGGAATTCACTGGAAAGTCGAGTGGGCCAGTTTAGGAACAGGAGCTGAGCCAGGCAAGGGTTTCCTTACTCTGAATCTCTTTATTCTAAAGTGAAGACACTCACAATAAGAAGGCCTCAAGCTGTTGGGTAGCCTCTGCACTCTGAACTCTTGAAACTGAATTTCAGGGCTCCTCGTGGGACAGGCCCCACACTGGAGGAGTGAAATCAAAATTGAGCACATGGAAGAGAAGTCTAGCTCAAAGTGGGGGAGGGGAACAGAAGCAAGAAATCTTAGACAAGCCACCTACATTTTGTCACACCATGAGAGAATGACAGGAGAGTTCTGTGAAGTTAGAAAAGTTATCAGAACCAACCTCCTTCTAAACGTCCAGAAAAATTAAATTGCCATGAAAAGTAATCAAGTCCAAATGTTTCATAAAGTTTCTAGAAGACAAAAAAAGAGCAGAATAATATCCTGTACAAAATAAAAGCATGCCAAACAATATGTTCAAAATAGATTAAAATGACTGCATACATAAAGTGAGCTAAAGGACATGAAGAAAACTACACAAGACACAAAGTTCAACATGTATTAGAATCAGTAACAACTCAAAAAGAATTAGGAATGAAAGAGTGATGTGGAATCTCTATACTGTACACTTGAAACTAATATAACATTGTACATCAACTATACTCAAATAAAAAATTGTTTAAAAAGAAATGAAAATTTATTTTAGAAAAGAGAAGTTAGAAGGCACAATAGTAAATAAACACCACAGATAATGCCTTGAGAAATAAAAAATGAAAAGGTACAAATGCTTTGACTCAAAAGAAATGAAGACATTTTTTAAAGGACTCAAGAGAAAATGACAAGTTTTGAAGACAGACGGAGCTAACCTAATAAACAGATAACTCCAAAAAAGAACAAGAAAACCAAATCAAAGGAATAGAATACCCAAAACTAAAATTCAAGAGAATGTTTCTAAAATTAAAAAAATATATATTTGAAGCTACATATTGAAAGAGGACAAGAGCCTCTGGATCCAAAACATTCTAGGAAAAGTCTGAACTTCAGGGAGATTTATTGAGAAAGAAAATTAGATAATCATCAGACTTTTTGACCCCACAACTTTGTACCAGATGAATATAATGTGAAATGCTTTAGATATTTAAAGATGGTGATTATGAACTAAGGACTTTTTATCCAGCAAAACAGACCATCAAATATAAAGGTATAGAAAAGTTGTTATCGCTAAGAAAGAACAACAGTATTCCTACAATCCCTTCCAAAAGAATCTACTAGAGAGCAAGCTTTGAGTAATCAAATAACTAGAAAGACATGACATGAAGACAGGTGATGAGCCATAAATCTACAGCATGGTGTAAGACAAAGACCAAAGAGGGCTCAAAGGGAGAAAGTTTAGTATGTCACAGCTGCATGATCTGACAATGTAGATATGGTACTGTCACTATCTGGTATGTATAAGGGGACCGACATATGCAAACAATATTTTTAATTTACTTTAGTTATTGTAATTGATGCTAGTAACATTAGTATTACCATTTTGAGAATGTTGTATGTGTATATAATATGAGGATAGTAAGGTTTCTGAATCTTGGCACTATTGACACTTTGGATCAAATAACTTTTTGTTGTGGGGCCAGTCCTGTGCACTGAGAATGTTTAGCAGTGTCCCTGACTGCATGATACCAGTAGCACCAAAATCCCTTCACTCTAATTGTGATAACCCAAAATGTCTCCAAACATTGCTCAATGTCCCCTGAAGGAGGAAAACAATCACACCTACTTGAGAACCACTTGGAGAAAGCAAATGAGAAATCATGGGATATGCTAATTTGAATTAATCCCCCAAGTCCTTGTAAACCAAGATTCTTGGCATAGAGGGAAAGAAATACAGGTTACAGTACATACAGTGAGGACACAGAGAGAGATAATATACAGCATTCAGATTTTAGTCTTGAAATATTACTTCCCATTAAGAGAAATCAGAGTTGATTGGAGAAATGGCTGGATCTAGATCTGGGGCAGGAAATGATTCTGGAGTACCCTGACATACCAGATATCAAGGAAGAAATTAAAGACAACCAAGGTCATGTTAAAAACACTCAGGATCTAACTGGAAAAGTTAGATCACTGAACAAAGTTCAAGCAATTAGTCTTCAACAAAGCTAAGGATTATAATTGATTAGAAATCATTAATTATGTTTAAATGTATGAGTTCATAATAATATCTTAAAAACAATCATTGGTTATCTTCAGAAGACGATAGGTAACCAAGTAATTATTTTGAAAACTTAGAAATAAAAAATATGAATCAAGACTTTACCCAGACTTTTCATAATTAACCAAATAGTGTATGAGAGAAAGTTCTCTGTAATAGGTTTTCAAAAATCAATTCAAAAGAAATGATAGACTAGAATATCATCATTTTGTGAGCTCCTACAATTTAATAGATCTAGGCATTGAGAATCAATGGCCGTTAACAGCACAAAAAGATAAACAACCAGACATAATGTGTCTCCTGAAAAGAGGATATACTACCACCTATAGACTTGCCAAAGAAATCAAACTTGACTTTGATTCAGTGTCTGGGCCCAGATGCCAATTTACAAGAAATAGAGGGGATGGAGGAACATGTTCCTAGGAGAATGGCCATCAGCAAAATTCAGATTGTGGAAAAATATGCAACAAAATGGCCAGCATTTTTTTAAATTGTAAGGGAAAGAAAAGAAGGCAAAAGGAAAGTAAATGAAAAGCGACCTAAATGCTACATCAAATATTTTCAAATGGGAAATAAGCTGTAGAGTCTACACTACCATAAGGACACACACATGAGAGATAAAACCATATGAAAGTATGAGGAAGTTATTAATACAAAAGTCAGGTTGGAGGTTACTTATGAGAAGATGAACTCCTGAGGTGGCAGCATGGTTTCTATTTCTTGGATGAGTGATGCTCACCAGAGTGGTCAATATATAATAATTCACTAATTTATGCATTTCTTCTCCATGATCTTGTGCATCTATTTTGTTTTATGATGAAGAGATTAGAAGAGAGAAAGAGGGAAGGGATAGGTCTCAAAAAGGAGTATGTCTAAATCTTCTCAATTTTGTGACAAGAAAGTCAATTTTTGCCTTATTGAAGCTGTTTCTGTGAAGTGAGAGAGACGCAGAACAGACTGGAGTAGAGCAAGGAAGGGGGTAAGGAGGGATAAGGGGAAAACAAGCACAGGCAACCCTATACGAAATGTGGCTTTGGGATGCCTGGGTGGTATAGTCAGTCAAGAGTCCGACTCTTGGTTTCAGCTCAGGTCCTGATCTCAGGGTCATGAAATCGAGCCCTGCATCAGACTCCACAGTAAGTTCAGAGCCTGCTTGAGATTCTCTTTCTCTCTCTCTCTCCTCTGCCCCTCCCACATTTGCTCTCTCTTTCTCTCCCTCTCACTAAAATAAACAAATACATTTTCTTTAAAAAAAAGAAAGGAAGGAAGAAAGAAACACAGCTCTGAAAGAGAAACAAGAGATTTAGCAATGGAGAGAGGGGTGACCCTAGAAAGGAGAGAGAGATGTACTTAAATACTGGTGGACAGCAGTAAGCAGAGAGGGGGAGATTGAAGAGACAGCTGAGAGACAGCCAGGAATGAAATCTTGAAGATCTGATATCAAAATAAATCATGACAGAGAGAAACCATTTTAAAAATGGAATAAAATCTCTAAGTCTATAGAAATTTAATTGATTGATTAAGGAGGGGAAAGGAAAGCTCTTTCAGTAATACATCAGTCAATAAACATGAAGGAATGATAGAGCAGGAAAATAGTTTTCAACAGGATGGGAATAATAGAAGGCTGGACTTCATAAGTGAAATATTGAGGAAGAACAGGATATTGACATAGCCTCAAATTATCTCCCCACAAATCATTTATTAATTACAAAGAGAAAAATAATAACTTTGCAGTAGAGAAATATGACAGATACCTTACACAAGTCAATATTACCAATATTGGAATAACATGACCTCATGTACCTCCTGATACAATGCTCCAAAGAAGATACAACATTATGTTGGATCTATTCCTGCCAGAAATGAATGCCTGAATTCTAATCATGAGAAAAAAAAAAACAAACAAATCCAAATTAAAGGACATTCTAAAAACACGTGGGTCTTTATAAAATCGTCAAGGTCATGGAAGACAAAAAAATGGATGAAGAACTGTTCAAGATTAAGGAGACTAAAGAGATAGGACAACTAAATGCAAGAGTCATCTGGGATTGGATTGTAGAACAGGAAAAGAAAATAGTTATAAAGGACATAATTAGGGAAAGTGATGGTATATGAACATGGGCCAGGGATTCAATAATAGTATCGTTGTCGATGTTAAACTTCATGATTTTGATCACTGCACTATGGTTACATCACACAGTGTCACTGTTCCTAGGAAATACACCGAGTGGTATTTAGGAGGTAAGAAATTGGCTTTCTCTCCAACATAACTGAAATTATTCTTTATGAATTGAGACCGACAGAGGAGCAGATGGGGCAAAATATAAACAAGTGTGAATCTGGATACAGAGTATGTGGATTTTCTTATGCCATTCCTGCAACAACACTGTAAGTTTGAAATTACATCAAAATAGAAGAGGGGAGAGGAGGATTGATTGATGGATCAAGGTCACTAAGGAGATGAAAGGGGACAGGATTTAAAGCACATGCGGAGGGAAGAGCTCTAGATTGGAGAAGGGACACTGACTGTCTCCATGGTAAAAGGAGGGAAAGCGGAAAGACGGCTTCTAGAGTCATTTTCTGTGTTGATCGAGGGGAGGGAGGATAAAATGATCATCTAACTAGCAAGGGAAAAAGTCTTCATATTACTCTTATCCAGTTTTGAAAATTGATGAAGGAGTGAGTGTGAGCCTAGAGCAGAAGGACCATTGCTTAGCAGAGTGTGTCCATCAAACATTGGGTATACAAAGAAAGGTAGGCATACAAGCCCACTGCCGTGTAGCCAGGGAGAGAGACTGGGAGAAGTGGAGGAAGAAAACAAATAATGTGGGAGGATCTCAGTCTCACCATTATGGGGACAGAGTAGTTCCAATGACAGTGAGGCGCTTCTGCACTGCCCAAGCTAGGCTTCCTGTTTCTAGTCCTGCTTATGCTTTTCCCCTACGTCAGTTTTCATAGGATGAGCCCTTGGGCTATTTTTAAACTAAGGCGTAAAATGTGTTCTACCTGTAAATTGTTCACATAACTGTTTGCCTTAGTCATTCCTCAAATTTAAAAGCTCTTTGTGGAAAGATGATATCCTACAGCAAATAGTGAAATATTCAAGTTATAAACCCATCTCTCTAAGTACAGAACAGCATTACTTTCATGGTTTTCTGTTAAAATGCACCAAAGAGACCAATAGTCAAGATAGATGCAATGCACTTTCATTGAAAAGTGGGGTTTTCCTCCTTCAATGGCTCACAATTTTCACCATTACCTCTCTTCAGCTTGTTAGAGTAAGGATTTGGTCAACTAAAAGATACACCATAAAGACTTAAAAATAAATAAAAATTTGACCTCCAGAGATATTTTTACTCTTACAAAGGTAATACTATTCAAGTACAAAGTTTAAATATATTATTCTTTACACATGGGAGAATATAAGGCCCTTAGAAATTTTTTTAAAAGATTTTATTTATTTATTTGACAGACAGAGATCACAAGTAGGCAGAGAGGCAGGCAGAGAGAGAGGAAGAAGCAGGTCCCCTGCTGAGCAGAGAGCCCGATGCGGGGCTCGAGTCCAGGACCCTGAGATCATGACCTGAGCTGAAGGCAGAGGCTTTAACTCACTGAGCCACCCAGGTGCCCCAGAAATTTTTTTTTTTAAATAAATGACCATTTACCCATTCAAATGAAGTAAAAGCCTATTTGTATTATTTTGGATGTTGAAAAATTGATTGGATGACTGAATCTCTCATTCTGTGAGTTTCTCTTATTTTCAGTCCTCTGATAAGATTGCTCAGAAAGTTTGACAAATGACACCAACTGCCAGAAACGAGAAGTTGACACCACACAGCTGAACTTAGGCTCCCCAGAGATGGTGCGGTGCCCAGCTGGGAGGGTGAGGCATCCCTGCTCTATTGTGTTCAATGCAAGTGGAGAGATGGATCTCATATACAGCTCATTTTATCCACCAGGAGTGGGCTTAAAGGAAAAAGGTGGACATATTTACTCAAACACTGAAATCAAGGATAAATTACATACAACAGAGACAAGATAATGTGTCAGGGATGCTATAAGAGCACATTGATTTACAACCATTATAACCGGACCATATCTAAGAGCAAACATACATTTTATAGACAGTCCTTTCCATAAGCTGTCTAAAAGGCAAATACCGGGGCACCCAAATACGTGGGTCGTAATCCCAGGGTTCTGGGCTCGAGCCCCGCATCAGGCTCTCTGCTCAGTGGGAAGCCTGCTTCCTCCTCTCTCTCTGCCTACCTCTCTGCTTACTTGTGATCTCTGTCAACTAAATAAATAAAATTTAAAAACAAAAAAACAACAAACAAACAAAAAAACCAAAAAACATGGCCCTAGCATTATGAGAATATGAAAGAGGGAAACGTAAGCAGTCTGTTAAGATAATCTTTAGGAACTGCTGTAGGAGTATTGAAAGATGAGATAAATCAGACTTACACAGGGAGAGAAGAGTGGGCAGAAGGAAGAGTATGTCTAAGGGCGAGGAGACACCAGAAAGCAAAAGGCCTTTAGAAACCAGGATTTTGGTCTGCCTGAAGGGGACAACACATGTGGAAATACAATGGTGTATGACAATTGCTGAAAGAAAAAATCTGGGGACCTCTATCTCACACTGGGAAGTTTGAACTGCATCCTGAAGAAAGACTTTCCAAATACCACCATTGCTCGGGAGAGCCAAAATCTTCCTGTTTTGAAGGTTTTACATTGACTTCTCAATTTAAGAGTGTTTAAGGTAGACGATTATAACAGGAAATGGATTTTAAACGACCTAAGTTTACAGTTACAAGCTACGTATAAGAGACAGATTGACCCAGCAAGGATGATCTGTTATTGAGTTTTAGCACGCAAATATCTATCGCAACCACTTACTGGAGTGCTTAGAGCTTGACTTCTTCTCTTCCTTAAAATTGTTGCTATGATCGTCCCTCTCTGGATTTTTAAACAATTTTTCTGTTTTTCTATTGATGTGTTAACTGTCATGTTTCCTAACAGTCTCTTCTGGGATCAAACTCAAGTTGTCTCTCTCCAGGTACTGGGGGATAATTTCCCAGCAGGGTAGTGTATAGAGAATTACATAGTTTGAATCAATGCCAGTGAGCAGTGTAAAAACTGACATCAAGTCCTGCAACACACCTGTGTCAGGAGAAACCGACACATTTCAATTGTACATGAATCTCTTGCCCTCTCCATGTTGGTGGCCCCAGTAATGTTTGAAGTTTGGTTTTGTCTTAGTCTCATGATGCCTTGAAAAAGAGACTCTGTCTGATTATAGTTTTCTCACCGTCCAAAAGATTATACTAGTTTCTACTCAAAAAGCTGTTAGTAATAATTTCTACCCTAACATATGCAGAGCTTCTGATGTGAATTCTGTGCACCCTCTTTTGGCTCCCCAAAAGAGTCATTGTAGTGAATTTGATTTCATATACTTGAAATTTTTTAAGTATTGTGTTTCCCAAACTTCGGAGATTTAAAAAAAAAATTGTTTATAGAGATGGGGAAAGCTCATTCTACGTTCAAAAAACAACATTTGCAATTGCTCTCAGGAATCAGTTTGCAGAGAATTTCAGAGGCCCATGTGGCTACCTCTGGTATATCTGAGAGATGAGGCTGAAGCAGGAGGTGGTTTTGTTTACTGCAGTAAGAAAGGGGGCTAGAAACACATCCTAAAGTCTGGATGGGCATTAGTGAAGGATCTCAGGCAAGTGAATGACATGCTCAATTCGAATTTTAAAGATTCATTCTAGCATCATTGAGGGGAATGGGTTGAGAGAGGAATACCTTGGATCCCAGAGGCCATTCGAAACCTTTTCAAATAACTAAAGCCAAAAATGATGAAATAGCGAGAATGGAGGGTATAAAAGATACTCATGAGGGTGGAAAATTGACAGGACTTAGTGACTGGCTGGATGTTGCTGGATAGAGAAAATACAGGGATTTAGGATGACTCCCAGCTTTCTGGATGAGATTTCCTGAATGATGGTATGCTATTTACGAAAAAAGACTACAGGAGAAAGAACTGGTAGGGCATGCATAATGGTAACAGCTAAAATTTATTCAGTGCTCTTTCGCTCTTTATTTTGTGCCAAACTTCTCGCATTACATTATGTCAAAGGGCGTGATGAGTTTGAGAGGTCTGTGCTATTCTGGAGAATATCCCCACTGGCAGCACTGGGAGGATATGAATCTGCAGCTCAAAAGGGCTAGTTCCTTTGGAGATCCCAATTCAAAAGTCATGATAGTGGTAATAACAGCTGACATTTATTGAGAGTTTGCCGCATACCACGTACTCTTCCAAGTACCACGTCTATATAACCCTTGTAATTCTCACAATGTTCATATGAGATAGGAACTATAATTAATGCTTTTCATAAAAGATGTCTAACAAGAAACAGTAGTTGACTTGCCCAAGGTCACAAAGCCAGTAAATGGCTGAGCCATGATCTGAATCAGAAATGAGATCCTATGGACTCTGAAAAACAATCTGAGGGTTTTGAAGGGGCGGGGGGGGGGTGGGAGGTTGGGGGAACCAGGTGGTGGGTATTAGAGAGGGCATGGATTGCATGGAGCTCTGGGTGTGGTGCAAAAACAATGAATACTGTTACGCTGAAAAGAAATAAAAAGTTAAAAAAAAAAAAAAGAAATGAGATCCTTAATTCCTAACCCTTAATGTTGAAGACCCAAAGAAAGTTGCAAAAGTAAGAGCGCTGAACCACTCCTGGGTTCCTTGGATAGTGGATTCACTCTGCTACGTTATCAACCCTGCGGTTCCATTCCACAGTCCAGGGAACAAATGGGTATTTCTCGAGGGAGTTAAGGTTAAAAAACTGGATTTGAAAATTCTCCTTTGTGTGATTTTAGGCAAGTAACTTTATATCTGTGAGCTTCATTTTTTTTTCAATCTGTCAAAGTTGTATAATACCACCCAAAAGAATTTTTCTGAGAATGAAAAGAAATGCATTTATTTGAAAGTGGATCATAGAGTGAATAGGCACTAAGAGTCTACCAGACATTCAACTCTCTTCAATCTGCAATAGTCCATTCACTTCTGAAAGAAGGCACCATCACAAAATTCCAGTGAACAGACAAGGCTAGAGGTAGAGGAGACATACTACAGAATAGACTTCTTCTCGGTGAAATTATGTTCAAGTGAGAAAATCAGCAATGCTCTTTATCTACCCTGTTTGAAGAACTGGAGTGAGCATGTGTTCTAACTATGCCTGTGTTCTAAGTTAAAGAGTATTTCGGGATATTACAACTTCTCGGGCCAGTATTTTTTGTCCTTAAACTGACATAATAATTTACCAGCTATTAAGCCATCTGTAGCTATTTCGCATGCTCTTATCATTGCTGGGAGTATTACCGCTGTCATTCAAGTTTTAAAACCTTGAGCTTTATGACTTTACACATTTTCTTGACTATAAGTGCAGTTTTCTTGTATCTTGAAAATAAAATATTTTCTGTAGGTGCACAACTCTAATTGTTTTTATTGAACAAATGTTTAAGCTTCTCAAGGACAGGGAGAGTGTCTTGCAATTCTTTCACACCATCTGTAGGTACCTAAGATAGTTTGGAGAACTTAACAAGCAGCTATTGAATAAAAAAATACAGACATTCTATAAAGCATTTCATAAGAGTCATTCCACTGGTAGGTCACTTTTGAGATTACAGCAACACTTTTAATTATAGCCTATCTGGGCATTTGGAAAAATCTTATTAGGATCAGTGCATAACACATTCTGGGATAATCAAGAACTCCTAGGCTTTTTGAGATCCTGTTTTACATCACTGGAGCTACCCTGCCAATGAATAAGCTAGACACTTGAGAAAATTTGCAGAACTATTTAAAAATACATGGTTTAAGTCTTTCTCCCTTCTTGGAGTCGGGCATAATCATCTGATTAAATTATAACCCAACATAAGTAGTACTTAAGAATCAGTCAATACTTCCTTCTTCTCAACATGATTTCCAAGGCAGAGGCATAAAATTCCCATCATACTCTATAATTTAGGTATTAATCTTTGACTCATCCTTGACATTCTACTTACACCTACACAAAGTCTTTCAGTCTTACAAAATGCCACTGTTTCAAGGTTTAGCAAATTGAGGCATACAGCTCTTTACCGCTAAAAGAAAACTCTCTCTCCTTCTCCTGACTTTTTGCTCCCTCCCTCTCCCCCAAACTACTTTAGCACAAGATATGTTTTTATCCTATCTCTGCTAACTTCAAAAAATTGTTGTATAAGTTCTCTAAGTTAATTGAAACTCTTGAAAGTTAAGAACTTAATAGGAACTCAAAGGTTGGGGCACCTGGGTGGCTCAGTTGGTTAAGTTTCTGTCTTCAGCTCAGGTCATGATCCCAGGATCCTGGGATGGAGCCCCACGTTGAGTTAGGCTCCCTGCTCAGTGGGGAGTCTGTTTCTCCCTCTACCCCCTCTGCAACCCGTGCTCTCTTTCTCTCTCTCTGACTTGCTCTTTTTCTCAAATAAATAAAATCTTAAAAAAAAAACCAAACCAAAACTTCAAAGGTTTCCTAAAGAATATGCTATGTTTTTGTCATTGATGATACCGTCCAGAAATTACCTTCACACCATTCTGCTGCACAGCAACTAAGGCTTCTATTATTAATACATTCCCAGCATTATGCTCTCATTGTAAAAAAACCTATTATATTTGATTGAATTTAGATTTCTGCTTCCCCTTAAGACTTCTTAGCACAATGATTCTTTTCCCTAGCCATACATTAGAATCACCTGGGGAGCTTTTAAAATACCGATGCCTGAGCCTTACCCCAGAACAAATAAATCAGAAACTCTAGGGGTAAAGTCTGAGCTTGGGTATATTTTTAAAGTGATGATTTTTTTTCAATGTGCAGTCAGGTTTAAACTACTATTTCAGTAATTCAGGGGAGACTTAAGTTGGGTCTAGCCAGGGCTGCCCAGTTACTTTCTAAGGATAACCCAAGGCAAGACCCTGATCACCTCTATTATAGGAAGTCGGCATTTAAACTTTATTTTTTAAAAGATTTTTAGAGAAAGGGAGTGAGTGAGCACAAGTGGGAGAGGAGCAGAGGGAGAGGAACAAGCAGACTCAGCACTGAGCAGGGAGCCCAAAGTGGGGCTCCATTCCAGGGCCCTGAGATCATGACCTACGGCAAAATCAGGGGTCAGATGCTTAACCAGCTGAACCACCCAGGTGCCCCAGGCATTTGAACTTTAATGTGCTTAGAGGTCACCTGTGAATCTAAGCAAAATACAGATTCTGATTCAGGGGGTCGGGGGTGGAACCTGAGATTCCAGCTGCCAGGGACAAATCCTGCTCAGGGGAACACCTTATCTCTTAAGTGACCACCCTTGTTTGCACTGCCTCGCCTTCCAAATATACTGGTCGAGAATTCATATCCAGAAGTGTGGCCTCTCCCTTTGGACCCAAATTTCATACTTCCTTTTAGACATCCGCCCTTGAATGTTCGTGAGATATTTGAAATTCAAAGCGACTCCAACTGAAATTCACTGCCTTAGGACAAGTCATCATCATACCTTGCCTGGACTTTGTCAAAAGCCTCTTAACAAGATTCCCTGGCTCTTGTCTAGAGAATAAAACCAGAACAAATAAGCCCATCACAACGCGGCTCCTGCCTACCTCTTTGTCCTCTTCTGCCAACATCCAAACCTGTCCTCTCGAGGAGCCCCTTCATCTTCTCATTCCTCCTGAAATAAGCGAGGCTTTTTCTCCTTGCTTACATGCCTTTCTGGGCTCCCCCTTCTGCCTAAGACCCCACTGCCCCATTGTATCATCTCGCTTAACTGCTAATCAGCGGTGAACTTCGGTCAAACAAATCTGCTCTTAAGTACTCCGTAGGCCAAGACAGGTTGGTCACTTTCCCTCTTCCATGTCTCCATTAAAGCACTCCAACCTCTGAATTGTAATTACTGTTTCATAACATTTCCTTTACCAAACTAGAGCCACCATACCACTTCTGCCCTGAGAACTCTATTGTTTCTTTGTTGTTCTTTTTAACCACAAGTCCTTTTGAATCAACTAAAGAAATGGCAGAGTGAATGGGAAACATGAAATTGTCACCAATGTTGCCCGCTTCGACTCTCTAAAAGAGCTCAGGTTTTGTTTGCCTTATCCTTTTGTTCAAAAAGCATTTTTTTTATTTCTTTAAGTTCAGATTGATTGCTTAGCTGTACTAGAGAGCAACAGAGTTAAGAGACAGCGATTTAGCAAACAGAAAAAATAAATACTCATGTATTAGGATGAGTTCAAATGCATAAATGGAGGTTCTTATTAGGTTAATGTGGTTGCTTGCCTCTATACCTTCATTTCACAGTTAGTCTCAGATAAAAGCTCATCATCATAAAAGCAACTCAAGATCCTTCCCCAAAAAAGGTGAGGCAGTTTCAAGGGTATTCTTATTGTAGCATGCTTTACATAGTTTTTCAGGCACTGCAGTTTGAAGAAAGCCAAATTTCCAAGCTAAATTCTGTAAGTGGAAATCGGAGACTATGGTTAAGTGAACAGAAATAGAATTGACAACCTAAATGCGTCAACATCCATGAGAAGTGACATCAGCAGGTTTGGTGTGCTATTGCTTTTTTTTTTTTTTCCCTAAGGTGAGTAGGTGTTTAAAACTTTTAAATGTTTAGAAAGTGTTCTCTTCAGCTTATTTTTCTTTCTGTAATTTTTTTTTAACAAGAAAGAAGTTCTTTGCAAGGATTAGAAGATATGTTAGCACCAACAAATGTAAAATTATGTATCTGGCTAAAAACAAGGACATCGAAAAGACTATAGACCAATCTCCTAAGAAATATAATTTGGGGATTATTATCATGATGCCAAACAATCAGAAGAGGCCTCTGCACCTTGGATCTGATCACGAGTATCTACAGAGCTGCCTGCCGTGGAGTATTATCACCACTTGGCTGTTCGTGGACCATTTGATGAGTTTCCTTGCTGACAACTAAAGGGTTCCTTAATGAAATTCTTAAGAGGATAGAAGAGCAGATAAATTTAAAGTTTCAAGCACAAAAAGATGAAAATCTTTCCAGGAAATCTCTTCTATCATTTGGCATAAGTTTGTTGATGTTATTACCTTTAAAATGAATTTGTGAGCCCAGAAAAGAATATTTAGGCTGTTCTATCAAAATATTTTACCTCTACTGGTGAAAGGCAATCAGTAAAACTCTTGATGAAGCAAAGTTAATCCCTCCATTCTCTTTGTACCCTAAGTGCCATGTACATGTCTTTATTATAGGACATTCATGTTTATTGTATTTGGGATCTATTTACTTCAGTAGACTGGGAATTCTTTGAATGCAGGGATTTTATTTTTAACCAGTTCTGGATGGTTAGCACCCTACCAGTGTCAGATGCTTTTGCAGACCAAAAGTGGTTCAGTACCAGCAATTTCATATTGTTTAACCTAATAATTGTTCAATATTTGATGAATGAATACTCAATCAATTACTTCACATTAATATTCCATTTAGCAGGATTGGACTTCTCAAAAGGAAAGTCAGCATCTATTCCATAACTTTCATGTTTTACAGTGTTTATAAAATGATAGGAAGTACCAGTTAGTCAACTGCTGGCTTGATACTGTGGGATTTGCCCAGTTATTATGGCAATTAATTTGGCCCTAATAGAAACCAAATAAGACCTCTGTACCTCATTTTACTCTAATAAATGAATTAAAATTTTGTAGATCTTTTGAATAGGAGAATGTTTGTTTCTAGAAACAGTTTTTCATTGAATGTGTGCATGTTTATATGCTATATATATATATCACTCTCTTTATATAGATTTTTCTCAACATTTCTTAAGAGCAGACAAAAAACTAAACTGGAAAAAATTAACTCTGGAAAGTTTAAGTGAGCTTAAAGAACATACCTCCTTCTGAAGACAACTTCAGAGAAATTTAAACCAGTCAACAAGCTAAAGGATACCAAGGTCAAAATAAATTGGATAGAGCCATATTTTTCTTAATTGCATTGCCCAAGTGATAATATGAGAAATTCTTTATACCATTTAACAATATATTTCAACAATTGTTCCTTCTGTGAAACAAGATAACCACATAAACATTCCAAAGGATCATTTTTACTTTTTGATAGATGTTTCTATCCCATTTAAATGATATGTTGGCTTTGAAGCCACTCTAATTTAGCTTAATATCTCAGAATAGACCTTCCTATCTATATCTGTATTTATACCTATATCTATATCTATCTATATCTATCTATCTATTCCCTTCTTTTAAAACCAGTTTACTTCCAGTATTAATATTCAAAATGACTTGCCACTATGAAAAATAATTAGAGCAAGAATTGCTGCTCTTCTAATGTAGAAGTCTCACAATAGGCTGTCCATATTTAAGAGTAAGAAAGATATGGGGCACCTGGGTGGCTTAGTTGATTAAGCCACTGCCTTCGGCTCAGGTCATGATTCCAGGGTCTTGGGATCGAGCCCTGTGTTGGGCTTCTTGCTCAGCAGGGAATTAGTTTCTCCCTCTCCCCCTGTCCCTCCCCCAACTTATGCTCTCTTTCTCTCTCTCTATCCTCAAATAAATAGACAAAATCTTAAAAAAAAAAAAAGAGTAAGAAAGATACTGTATTTTTAATATATAATCCCTTCCCAAGGAATGAAAATACCACTGGGTTGGGTTAAGTACTTAAAAGTCAGCCTTTCAATCTCCCAGAACATTAACTGAAATGTATGAGGTGGGAAAATGGACATTAAAATCAATTAACTCTTGGGGCATCTGAGTGGCTCAGTCAGTTAAGCATTGAACTCTTGACTTCAGCTCAGGTCATGATCTCAGAGTCTGGGATCAAGCCGGTGTTAGGCTCCATGCTCAACAGGGAGTCTGCTAAGATTCTTTCCTTCTGCCATTCTCCCTGCTCTCCCCCTCTTTTTCTCTCTCTAAAATAAATAAATCTTTTTTTTTAAGTTAAAAAAACTTTTCTTTAAATTAAAGAAAAACTTTCTTTTTTGCACCGTTGGTGGGAATATAAAATGGTACAGCCACTATGGCAGTTCCTCAGAAAAATTAAAAATAGAACCCCCATATGACCAGTATTTCTACTTCTGGGCATAAGCCCTAAAGAATTTAAAGCAGAACCTGAAGAGGTATTTGTAAACCCACATTCTCAGCAGCATTATTCACAATTGCCAGAAGGTAGAAGCAACCCATGTGACCATTAGTAGATGACTAGATAAACGAAATGTGGTATATCCATAAATGGAATATTATTCAGCCTTAGAAAGGAAGAAAATACTGGCACATGCCATAACATGGATGAACTTTGAAGATGTTATGTTGAATGAAATAAGCCAGTCACAAAAATACAAATACAGTATGGTTCCAATTATATATGGTACTTAGAAAAGTTGAATTTGTATAGACAGAAAGTAGAAGGGTGGTGGCCAAAGACTGGGGAGAACAAGGAATTAGGAGTTATTATTTAGTGGGCATAGGGCTTTAGTTTTGTGAAATAGTTTTAAAGATAGGCAATGGTGATGGTTTCACAAAAATATAGGTGTACTTAATGCCACTGAACTCTACACTTTAAAATGGTGAGATAGTAAATATCATGTTATGCATACTATATAACAATTTAAAAATTTTTTTATTTAAAAAAAAGCATCACCAAAAGGCACTATCCATTCTCTTGATCAGAATAGACACACACAACCAAACGTGGGTAGCACAACAGATATTCTGAATAATGACAGCATAGTTAATGATACTAGGCAGGGCACCCAAACATCTGTGCTTTTGCTTGGGCTCTGTGACTTACCAGTGCAGACAAGTCCATTCAGTTCTTCGGTTCTGTGTTGACTCCTTCTGTAAAATGAAGTCATAATCCCATTTCTGATATCCATACGATGTTGTCATGAGAATCAAATGATGACTTTTCAAGTGAAAAATCCATGTCAAATTGGAAGGTGGGTAGCATCCAACAAAGGGATTTTATGCCAGGAGTCTCTATCTGTTCATAAATGAAGAGGTTTAAAATGGTGGACAATCTGAAGAAGGCCTATTGGACACTCCTTTCCCCTAGGCTGAATGGCCATATGGAGAATTCCACCTTAAACCTACCTTGGTTTTACTACTTAAGAACCTATTTCTTGTGTAACCACAAGCAAGTTACATTATCTTTTTGCACTTTGATTTTCTCATCTGTTTAATGAGAATAACAAGCCATAATTACCTTGGGGGTTGAGATCTACCTTCAGGTAGATCACAGTGCTTAAAACAGTTCACCTGGTTGTCAACAAATTTATCAACAGACCATTACCTCTATACATACCCTATGGCATTGTTTCTCAAATTTTAATGTGCACATGAATTTCTTGAAAAGCTTGTTAGAATGCAGATTCTGAGACAGTAGATCTGGGATGGGGCCCAAGATTATAAGGTTCCCATGTATCCAGGTAACACTGATGCTGCTCACCCATGGACACATTTTGAGCAGGAAGATGCTAGACTATGGGTCTCATAATGTGATTCGCTTCTCAATATTCTGGTCTTAGTTTATAATCAATCGATCAATCAATCAATCAATGAGTCAGAAAGTTTAATCGGGCCTCAGTTCTATTCACTTCAGTTCTGAAAATTCCAGACTCTTGAGCAATAGATACTTTAGATCTACAGACTCAAACCATTTAACAACTCCATCTTACATGAGAGGGAAAGAAAAGCCCAGAGATAATGAGTTCTGTGCCTATCATCACCGAGCAATAGATTTAGGATCAACATCCAGGGTTCTTAGTTGCCAGTCCTTACACTTTCCAGGAATACAATGACGGATGACAGAGTCTTAACCCAACACACCCTCGTAGACATACATCCTCATCGAGGAAGTTTAGGAGACAGAGGGACAATGGTTGGCCTCTAGAAAGAAGCCAGTGGCATATCCTACTTCATTCTGTTCCAAAATGTTCCTCTGAACCCTCCCAAAGGAACAGAAATCAATGAATAATCCACATTTTGTGAATATATTAAAAATCTAAGGAAGTTTTATGTAAAACATCCCAGACCATTTCCACCCTGAAAATACATTTTTCCTTGGAAATTTAAAAAACACTCAGCCAGAATTCATGCTGTGTTTCACTTTTGGATATTTGAATCTCAGGCTTCAGGGTCTTACTCTTTAAAACAGAACCACTCAGGTCCTCCCTGAAGAACAGACCATAATGACAGCCAACACCTAAGGCCTATGAGACAGTTGATGCAGAGGGGGACTTTCTCTACACCCATGACTAACCACTCCAGCTTCCTGAGAATGTGTTATAAATGTTCCCAGAGCTGTGCTGCAGCCCAGTGGGTGCTTTCTTGGCTCTGTCTCACCACATATGTTATCTTCATGGTAGCTGCTCCCAAAAAGGGTTGTAACTCAAGGGAATCTCTTCACAGATTCATGTCTGGCTTTAAAACAAGGAGCTCTCAAACCTGTCAAATCAGGGAAGCAGACGGTATCTCTATTTTGGGGTACATTTTCCCTCTGGGTGTGTAAAGGTTTCCTTCGGGAGGACTCTTCCCTTTTACACTCATGGGTTTGACGCTTGCATGTTGGAAACAAACTCTATGTCTGGAAAAGATACAAAGCCTTGTCAAGGTGTACAATTCAGTGAAGTTCAGTTGGATCCCTAGGGAGGGGATAGCAGTGGGGTGGGGCAGGGGTACACGATGCACAGCTTAATATACACAGCATGTAGCATTAGTTGAATACTTCTGTTGGTTGCCATAGGAATGAGAAGACTTTTGATTTTAAATTATAGTTCCTCTGGAGCTATGTTAAAAATGTGACTGTGGATTCTTGCTGTTTACAGCTAGGAGCTTTTAAAATCAAGGATTCTTATTAAAAAAAAAAAATGCAGCCCAAATGTTTACCCTGCCAAAGGAGGTTACATTAACCTGAAAAAAATGTCATTCCCAAGGCCCTGTCAGCTAAAGAACATGGACTTCGTCCAACTACCTTGGGCATCACAACTTCCAAGCTAGTGAAAAACAATGTGATCCTGGTATTTTTCTTCCAAAAGGGATTTGTGAAATACATAAAAACTGGTGGTAACGCACCCAAGGCAGTTGTCATTAGATTGTCATGGGATGGGTGGGGGTGCGGGCTGGGAGGGGCTGCGGGAGAATTTTCTTTTTTAAACGAGCAATTGATCTAGAACCAATAGTTCTTGAAATCATTTTTTAAAGATTTTATTTATCTGAAAGAGAGTGAGCACAAGTGGTGGGGGAGGGGCAGAGGGAGAGGGAGAGGCAGGCTCCCTGGACTTGGGCTCAATCCCAGGACCCTGGGATCTTTACTTGAGCCAAAGGTAGACACTTAACTGATTGAGCCACCCAGGGGGCCTTGAAATCATTTTCTAAAATGGTTTGATAAAACAGTGGTACCCCTTCTGAGTTTGGTTCCTCCATCAGTTGGCCCCCTCATCATCGTAATCACTAATTCAAAGCTCTGACATGGATGACCAATCTGTAATTTTAGGGTTAAACACTGTGCTAAGTTTGATTAGTATCCACTCCTCCCTTCTCCCACCATCAACTAGATGCTGGATTTTTTTCATCTAACTTGAAAAGCTATGGACAAATTAAATACATTAAAAGTTGTATATTTTGGGGGCACCTGGGTGGCTCAGTGGGTTAAAGCCTCTGCCTTTGGCTCAGGTCATGATCTCAGCATCCTGGGATCGAGCCCCACATCGGGCTTTCTGCTCAGCAGGGAGCCTGCTTCCTCCTCTCTCTCTCTCTCTGCCTGCCTCTCTGCCTACTTGTGATCTCTGTCTGTCAAATAAATAAATAAAATCTTTTAAAAAAATTGTGCATTTTATGTAAAGCTTCCCAACTGGCATGCCAAGTTGTTGCTCCCCAAACCCTGGATGGCTGAGCCCCCAAAGCTGACTGCCCTAAACACATCTACTCATTTACACATATGATCATTTTCAAGGTATGCCTTAATATGAAAAAAGTTGAGAGAATCTAAGTTTTGCTAACTTGTACTCTCCTTCAGAAAAGAAATTGATCTAGTTTATTTCTGTATTCCCGACAATTCATGTATTGCCTGGCACATAGTGATAATAAACAATTATCCCCAATTAAATAATTATGAATAAGTGAATAGTGATACATTTAAACCAGACTACATGTCTGGACCTGCACCTGAAAAAAGAGAAAATTTTGGTGCCATTTTGTGCCATTTATTATGCAATGGATAAAAGGCCTATTCTGCTCCAAGTATCTATATATGTCGTTTAATTTGGCTGAGGAAAGAGACGAGTTTATAAAAAAAAAAGAGTGGCCAAAATTCTGCTATAGTTTGTAATTCCCTGTTGTAGGAAAAGAAAAGCAGAGTGGTAGAAAGAAAACAGCTGCCCTTTGGTGAGGATAAGTTGGCAGGGGTTCTAGATGTTTCCTCCTTTGCATATGTCTCCAGAAAAAGAATACACATGGATGAGCTCATCAAGTCCACCAGATCTCTTCTGGGGAAGATAATTATAATAACTAACACTCTGGGGCACTTGCTATGGGCCAGGTACCATTCTAGATGCATCTAGAAGTAATATTTCAACTAATACATGAGACAGATATGGTTGGGGTGCATGGCATGGGAAGCCTTACTTTCAAAACTCCTTACATTTCTAAGCTGTTGAAGAAATATTTTAAAGTAATACCTAACCTAAATATTTCCTGTGTGCCAGATTCTCTACTGTCTACATAGGTTATCTCATTTGATTCTTATTTTTATTTTTGTTCTACAGAGCTGGAAGATGAAGCCTGGAGAGGTTAGCTTGCTTAGTTAACAAGCAGCAAAACCTGGATTCCCAAGCCAATATTTTTAACTACATTACTGCACTGTCTCCTGAATGATTGGAAAACATTTCTTTGGTGTTTATTATGTAGCAATGAGTATTGGAGGCTAAGTATGACATTTTTTTTTCCAGGTACTAATAATGTTTGTGAAAAATGAAACTCAGTAAATAGCTATAAGTTTCTCTTCATTTCAGAAGCAAGCACCCACCTACCATCACTCCCCTTTCTAAGCATCATGGTAGAGATGGGTCTTCTGTTATCTCCAATCCACTAGGAACAAGGAATGCTGACTTGGAAACCTAATACCTGTGAGATGATGTTCCTCAGTGCCTTTGGGTGACAGATCCCAAAGACATTTATCTCTGAAAACAAACCAGGAGTTGTGTCATGAATAATAATATTTGTTATGCAAACACCCTTGCACATATGCATAAGGAAAACACTTAGTATTAATATTTAAGTACATAGACCTTGTTGTAGAATGTGTCAGTATATTAAAAACCTAAAAGGGATGAAATAGTTAACCAAAGTTCCTTTGATTTATACAGTTTTTGTTTGGTTTTTGACCTTGGCATTTCGGAAGAAAAAAAAAGGTAGTTCAAAATTATCATGTGTCTAAAGTCGTTTTGATCATTTTCTTCTTCTGTGTCTGTATATCTCTACCTCTGTCTCTCTGCCTGCCTTTCTTTTTCTAATCTCTACTTCTACTTGTACATCTATCTGCCTATCTATCCCATCGATCTATTGCTAATCCTCGGTCTGCATAGTAGTGTGGCATTTTCAAAATGACATTGAAATAACCTAAAAATGATTTATACTGTTTTGTTATAATTCAAACTCACTCCTTGTGGATTCTCACTGCTATATTCAATCTTATTTTCCTAATGTGCCTTGGACATTCAGGAGCCACATCTTCTGTAACGTCTATAAGACCGATGCCCTCAGAGATCACTACTCTTTCTTCCTTAAACACATCGTGGGATATTTTCAAATTGCTTGTCTGGATTTTCAGGAAGACTAGGAAAAATGCAGTTGAACTTGTGGTTAATTTTTCCCCCTCCAGAAAAGTGGAAAACAAATTACACACACACTATACCCATAAAGAATTGAGGTCAATGTGATTTTCTTGCCAGGGCAAATGAAGTCAAATATCATTATAATACAGCTTCAAATTCATGTTAAAAAAAGCTATTGTCAGTGCATTTCTCCATTTTCAAGGCTTCATAGTTAAGGGTTTGAGAGTCACAGTAAATAGAGAGTTGCTTGATGATTTCTTTCCCTACTCAATATCTATTCATTTACCTATTTCCAGATCAATTAGATAAACACTAAGATAGAAACATAATGCATGAGTATTCTTTCTGTCAAGCAAAGATATTTCTGTATTATAAATCAATTTACTAGAATCCAGTTGGCAGAAGAGTACAATGTCATTTTCAATTATTGCTCTTTCCAACTCTGTGAATGAGCCCTTCTATGAGTATTTAAAGAGGGGAAAGAATATTTTCAGAAGTGGGCAGCAAGTGGAGCTAAAGGCTTCATTTTTCTTGGCCCTGGTCTCCACCACATTGGCCAAAACCACCTCTCTTCTATTGTGGCTTTCTCCAATGCAGTCCAGAAAAGGAGACTGTGGATTTTGTTCTGAAGAATTTTCCTGCTGAAAATGGGCCAAGAGGGGACCATTTTGACATGGTGTTCTTAAATAGGATTTAGAAGTCTGTCTACTGTGCAGATTAAGATGTTTACAGATTTAATGCCCATCTCTGCCAGCCTAATGCTGGCTTACCTCGTTGTATTGCACTTGCTTTATTGAATG
Organism: Lontra canadensis; assembly: GCF_010015895.1. NCBI lineage: Eukaryota > Metazoa > Chordata > Mammalia > Carnivora > Mustelidae > Lontra > Lontra canadensis. The sequence goes on from NW_022631015.1 coordinate 12,111,158, forward strand.
TTACAGACACCGTGTTTTTTACAAAGTGAAGGTTTCTGGCAACACTACATCGAGCAGGTGTATTGGCTCCATTTTCCCCACAGTATTTGTTCACTCACTTCCTGTCTCTGGGTTACATTTTGGCAATCCTTACAATATTTCAAACTTTATTATTACTACTATTATTATGTTTGTTATGGTGATTGGTGATTAGTGATCTTTGATGCTGAGACTGTAATTGTTATGGGACATCACAAACCACACCCATATAAGACAACGAGTCAAATCAAATAAACGTAGTGGGTGCTCTGTTCCACCAACTGGCCGTTACCCCATTTCTCTCCCTCTCTTTGGATCTCCCTATTCCCTGATACAACAATATTGAAATGAGGCCAATTAATAATTTTACAGTCTTCTCTGAGTGTCCAAGTGAAAGAGAGTCGCACATCTCTCACTTTAAACCAAAGGCTAGAAATTATTACACTTGGTGAGGAAGGCATGATGAAAGCCAGGATAGGCTGAAAGCTAGGCCTCTTGCAATTCAGTTGAGCACCCCACTCTTGGTCTCAAGCTTAGGTCTTGATCTCAGGGTCATGGATTCAGGCCCTGCATTGGGCTCCACGTTGGGTATAGAGCCTACTTAAAAAAAAAAAAAAAAAAGTGTTACTCCAGAGAACACATGAATGATAAGAAAGCAAAACGGGTCCATTGCTGACATAGAGAAAGTTCCAGTGACCTGGATAAAAGATCAAACCACACATTCCCTTAAGCCAAAGCCTAACCCAGAGCAAGGTCCTAACTCTCTTCAATTCTATGAAGGCTGAGACTGCAGAAGAAAAGTTGAAGCTAGAAGGGATTGGTTCGTGAGGTTTAAGAAAAGAAACTATTTCCATAACAGAAAAGTGTAAACTGAAGCCGCAGGTGCCGAGGGAGAAGCTGCAGCAAGTTCTCCAGAAGATGGAGCTGAGAGAGTCAATGAAGGCAGCTGCACTAAGCAACTGAATTTGAATGTAGATGAAGCAGCCTTCTGTTGGAGGAAGATGCCATCCAGGACTTTCGTAGCTCAAGAGGACAAGTCAATGCCTGGTTTCAAAGCTTCAAAGGACAGGCTGACTCTCTGGTTAGGGGCTAATGAAACTGCTGACTTCAAGCTGAAGCCAGTGTTCATGTACCGTAGCAAAAATCCCAGGGCTCTTAAAAATGATGTTGAATCAACTCTGCCTGTGCTTTACAAGTGGAACAACAAAGCTTGGATGACAGCACATCTGTTTACAACATGGTTGACTGAATATTTTAAGCTCACTGCTGAGATCTACTGCTCAGGAAAAAAAAAAAAAAAAAGATTCCTTTCAAAATATGATTGCTCACTGACAATGTACAGCAAGGCTAATGTTTTCACACCTGTTAACACAACATGCATTATGCAGTCCATAGATCAAGGAGTCATTTTAACTTTCAAGTCTTTTTATTTAAAAAATATATATATACTTTGTAAGGCTACAGTTGGCATAGATAGTGAGTCTTCTGATGGATATGGGCAAAGTCAATCGAAAGCCCTCTGGAAAACATTCACCCTTCTGGGTGCCATTAAGAACATTTGTGATTCATGAGAAGAGGTCAAAATATTAAGATGAACAGGAGTTTGGAAGGAGTTGATTCCCACTCTCATGCATGACTTTGAGGGGTTCAGGATGTCAGTGAAGGAAGTCACTGCAGATGTGGTGGAAACAGCAAGAGAGCTAGAGTGAGAGGTGAGCCCGAGGATAAGACTGAATGACTCTCACCTCATCAGTGCCTGAACAGATGAGGAGGTGTTTCTTACAAGTGAGCAAAGAAAGTAGTCTCTTGAGATGGAATTTACTCCTGGTGAGGATGCTGTGAAGACTGTCAAATGACAACAAAGGATTTAGAATATTACATAAACTTAGTTGATCAAGCAGCAGCAGGGTTGGAGAGGATTGGCTCCAATTCGGAAAGATGTTCTACTGTGAATAAAATGCTTATCCAACAGCATCACAAGCTACAGAGAAATCATTCATGGAAGGAAGACTCAATCGATGTGGCAAACTTCATTTTTGTCTTATTTTCAGAACTAGCCCCAATCACCCCACCTTTAGCAACCACCACCCTGACTGGTCAGCAACCATCAACATGGAGGCAAGACTTTCCATTGGCAAAGACTGCAAACCCTGTGAAAGCTCAGATGATGGTTAACATTGTTTAGCACTGACGTATCTTTAAATTAAGATATGTATATTGGGTTTCTTTTAGACATAATGTTATTATACACTGAATAAACTATAATATAGTGTAAACAACATTGGGAAACCAAAAATTCACTTGCCTCACTATATTGTGATATTTTCTTCATTGTAGTGATCTGAAACTGAACCTGCACTATCTCCAAGGTATGCCTATACCTGGCACCTTATACATGAGGGAGGCCTCAAAACATGACTACATGCTTACATAGAATATAGTTAGGCTCTACCTTTCTGGCCCTTGCAGACTTCTTTAGCTTTCCAACTATCATCGAAACCTTCTCACAAGAAAAGTCTGGAAATTCATTTACTTTAAAGTAAAAGTAACCGATGATGGCTTAAAGTGTTTCGTCTCAGGAAGAGTTCAATATGGATAAAACCTCACATAAAATCTTTGCAGTCTCCTACCACTGAATGACAATCCTTAGTGAGCAGGGAAGGTGAGACTGCTTTTGAGGGATGGGTTGAGAGGTAAGAGAGTGCCTTACCAAGCAGAGAGAAACCACAGCCATGGCAACATATTCTGAGATCAACTATTTGCAGAAATAAATGAATATACTATTTTCTACACTTGTTTAGTGAGTTAGCACTTAACCAAAGATTTTCAACCTAGGGACCTGACCAAGGAATCCAAAATGCTCCCACACTTTAAGAGAGCTTCTAATATTTTAAAATTATAGTTGGGTTTGTTGGGAAAAGAGAAACTTCCCCAAGATTTCATGCAGAGAAAAGGCAGAACTTCATATAGTTCAACACAAATACAAAATATTGTCGACTCTAGAATACAGAGAAGCATTTAAACAAGTAAAATTATAAAACTGTTAATAACGCAAAACTCTTCATCTCTTAGTAAAGAGTAAACCCAGACTGATGGAAGTCAATGCAATGATACCAAAAGAACAAAAAAGCCAGTTGTCTACTTACAAATCATATGACCTCCTTTACCAAAAGGTCTGGATCTTACGCCATCCAATAGAATAAATAAGTATACCCCAAAAATAAACGATTACAAGCTGATATCTTTCTTGGTCTTCAGATTCCATCTTTTCTTTTTTTAAGATTTTATTTGTTTATTTAACAGAGAGAAAGATCACAAGTAGGCAGAGAGGCAGGCAGAGAGAGAGAGGAGAAGCAGGCTCCCCACTGAGCAGAGAGCCCAATGTGCGGCTCAATCCCAGGATCCTGAGATCATGACCTGAGCCGAAGGCAGAGGCTTAACCCACTGAGCCATCCAGGCGCCCCGCCAGATTCCATCTTGAAATACACCTCCATTTTGAATAAATCAAATACTGCTTCTCTTTGTATATAGGACACTCATACATACATGCTCTTGTCACCAAAGTGAACAGAAAGTATACATATCTGTGACATGTCATGTAGTTGTAATAATCCTAGATTATTTCTTTCAGTCTTACAGTTCCAAACTTCCATATTATGATACTATTGGTGTAAGAGATATAACTCTACTTTGGCTTCTTTTAAAATAATTTTTTATTTCTTGCTTACTGGGATATGTTAACATTATCTGAGTTAACTTTTTGAGCTGATGTCTTGAAGATGATTTAGGAAGAATTGTTCAGTGCTATATCAGTGTTAGTCTGAATCCTTGCTCTAACTTTGCCTTCTGGTTCTATTGTACCTCAGAACAATGGACCATTATAAATGTTGCTTTTGAGCAGATTAAAGTTACAAAACAGAGCTGAGCTGATCAGTTCGTGGCATTGGCTTTTTTTTTTTTTTAAAGATTTTATTTTTTATTTATTTGACAGACAGAGATCACGAGTAGGCAGAGAGTCAGGCAGAGAGAGAGGAGGAAGCAGGCTCTCCGCTGAGCAGAGAGCCCGACGCGGGGCTCGATCCCAGGACCCTGGGATCATGACCTGAGGTGAAGGCAGAGGCCCCAACCCACAGAGCCACCCAGGCGCCCCTGGCATTGGCTTTTAAACATTACAGTGCTTCCCACCTTTAAAAATAATTCCTCACCCAGATATTCCTACATGTAATCTATATCTATGCTTTCAGAGAGTAAAAGCATTTTTTGAAAATCTATTTCAGAAGCTGGTCATATTATGTTTAAGGAAAAAAACAGTTGTTAATTATTTAGTAAAATGAAGTTCTCATTTTGCAAGTTAAGAAACATCCCCTTCCCAAATATATTTCTTTCTCTAAATTGAAATTTCCTCTCTGAGTTTTCTTAAATCATGGCCCTTTCATATTGCATGTACATTTTGTAAGACACTTCAAATTTACCTTTCTTGGTTAAGTTTCCAGAAATGATTTACTTCCAGAACCACCCCCCAACCTCTGAGAATCAACTCTATTTTTCAAATTTCCCATTTAGCATCTCTGTCTTCAATCACACATTTATCTGTGCTCACCTAAATGTTCAGTGTTTGTCAAGCAGCAGTAGATTGGGCATTCTCTCTCCCCATCTCTCTCTCTCTTTCTCTCTTTCTCTCTCACCTATGAGTCATTACAATTTCAGTAGATTCACAATAGAGAGTTCAGAACCTGTCGCCCACACCTCACTGTATGCTAAAGAAACCAGAAGACAGCTTTCTCCTCTTGCAAATGTCAAGTGTTCCGCATGTCTCCATTGGAGGCTGAATAGAAATGTAACCTTAGAAAAGTAAGTCCTTGGGTCTGGGCAAAGCTTTGTGTATTCTATTCTAAAGTGGACTTTCCCTACAAGAACATAGAATTGGTAGTTTTAGTTTCCTTTCATCAGGCTTAACTCAGCAGCCCCAGCTTGGTATCTGATTTGTCCTGATTGGGTGGGAGAGCCCACAAGACAAACAGCAGGAGATTTTCCGGTTTGTCTCAAAAGCAGCCGGAAGAACTGTGTCTATGGGAGGGGGGAGGAGTGTGGTGGTCTTCCATCCAAGACTTCTCAAATGTATCTTCTTTTTTCTTAACAATCCAACACACCACACACCGTGCCACACTTATTAACTAATTCTTCTTGGTCAACAAAGGGCCAAAAACCCACTATCAGGCTTGAATTTGGCTCTCATTTATGCCTTTCATGAGCACATCTCCAAGTATTGTGTCTAAAAGTCCTTTCAGAGGTTTGGTAGGGAGGATATCCCACCAGAATAAGCTCGGGTATCTAACTGAAGTTTCCTTTTGCTGTTGGGTTTATTTTGTTACATTCAGACAGAAAAAAATGCATTTAGACAGATTGGCATGATTTGGGCTGGAGCTTTGACCAAGCAATCAGAGGCAGGAAGGGGAAGAAAGGCCAGAGGAGAGGTAGGGGTTGAAATCAGATGTTCATTTTATATTTCACTCCAGAAAACAGCTCACGATTATAATTACCCACCTTGTTTTGCAGCTCAGAATAAAAGTGGCGTTGCACCAACCCCTACCCAAGCAGCCATCGTGATTAGAAAGTACTCCACACCTTGGAGAACTGAGGAGACATGAGCATAATTTAAAATGCAAATTAAACTGAGGGGGTAGCAGAGAGAACACATAAAAGACAGTAAAACAAAACCTTTCAATTTTCTTAAATTAGCAGTCTAATGTGTTCTAAAGAGCAGCTCCACTCAGATCTCCTCTTAGGGGTTGCATTTCATCATAATATAAAATGGGCCAATCCATCACTTGCCTCTGCTCAGTGCTCTCGAATTGAGATTGAAGGGAAAATTAGAAGCTGTTCATTTGGGCTCCTGTGCTCAGCAGCATCGCACAGCGTCATCAGGAGCTCTGGGTGTCCTGCTGCAAGAGGCCAACAAGTGCTGGTGAGTATCTCCTAACTTCAAGACTCTTCCTTTCTTGTCTCATTTCTGGCCACCTTTCTTTTCTGGGGGGTGGGGGACAGCTCCCAAAAGAGCATGTTATAATGCATTTTCTAAAAGCTGGGAAATTTCAGGCAGCTTTTTCAGCTTCTTCCAGTGACTGAGTCGCAGAAGGAAAGAGAGTTATTTTCAGCCGAGACGCTGGTGACTGATCTATGTATTAATTATAACAGGGGAACATTTAACATATGTTAAGCTCGAACGGCCATTCCCTGCAGCCCGTAGCCAGCATCAGGGTAGGAAGTGGGTGCCCTCCCAACAATTTCTAGACAACTTTTCGATCCTATTAATGGCTTAATCATGTAATTCAGTTGCAATTGCAAATCGAAGTGTGACTTGGGGCTATAAACATAAATTAGTAGAGCCAAAACCCGTTTTTCAATGACGATGACACTTCTCTGCGTAAGAGATGGAAGGGGTGATGGGGAATGGACCACATGACGGTTACATGTAGATTTCGATGGTGATGATTTTGTGCCCAAGTTTTATACGGGAAACTGGTCATTTTCTTCCTTCAGAGTGGAGGATACAAAGAGGCTGAGACTGGCGTCACCTTCTGTTGCTAAGGTAACATGCTCTGGCTATTTTATGTGATAAAGGAGGTCCACTGGACTGTATACATTATTCATTGCTGTTCTAATCAAACAATCAAAATTGTTTACTTTCATCGGGAATTTAGTGAGATCAAAGACACTCCAGCTGAAATTCTTCTTGGTTTTACTGCCGGCAGTTAGTCCTTGATTTTTTTTTTTTTTTCCTCTTGCAGTAAGTATGATTTGCTCTTGGGGTTACCTTTGGGAATTTTTTAAAGTTTCCTCTTACCAGATTTGGGTTCTTAAATTAAAATATTCACTGTTAGAAAGAGGAACGAATTGGATTAGCCTTCTGAGCTCAATTTGAATGACTTGGTCTTATGAATTCTTTCCAAAAACATCCTGCAGAAAGAGAGATACTTCATTTGTGCAAGTATCAGGGAGAGGTTACATATGCTAAAAAGAACCCAGCTGGCTGAATGCTTTTTAATAAGTGCATCAGCTTCCTGACAGGCCAGTGCATGATGACATGCTGGGGATCCTTGTCCCCCAAACCAGGATTCTTTCTCAAAAGCAGCCTGGGTCAGGGGCAAGCAGGTGATGATCCTGGAGCACTTTATAAAATGTGTTGAAAGGAAGCACCAAAAAGGAAGGAATCCAAGGCATTTTTATAGCAAACATGTCAGCATGTGTCATAAATGCACAGCACCTCTAAGTGGAGACTCGGATTCCCAGGCGATTCTCGCCCTTCTAAGGGAATTGGAACTCCCTGGACCGAGGATCAGTTCAGAACGCCGACACTTAACAATGCCATTCCTCAGACAGATCTTTTGAAAACGGATAGCATATGAATTTAACAGCCTATTTTTCCAGTTAATAAATAACAAGGAAAGACTGGTATGTTATTTCTCTTTAGCTTGAATCATCTGGATTTTTTTTTTCTGAGTAGAATATATTTCCTTTAATGAATGTTGATTAAATGTTGCATTTTCTCATACAGTAGAAGAGCTATGTTGAGGGTGGGTTTAGAACTGGAACTCTCAAATGAGGGAGGATCATAATGGGATATTTCTTATTCCAAAATTGTTACTATGTATATATGTATATATTGTTATAATATATAAAAAATATAATACATTGTATATATACATATGTTTATACACACACACACACAGACATGGTTTTAAACATCTATTTGACAGTCTAAAATATTGTGGATTTTTTTTTTTCCTTTTCCATAGGCACACAAGTGGCTGGCTATTTTGTCTTGAAACTCTGCTTTGAGAACATCAAGGATGGATTATCCCAAAATGGATTATTTTCTGGATGTAGAGTCTGCTCATAGACTCTTGGATGTTGAGTCAGCTCAAAGATTCTTCTACAGTCAAGGAGCTCAAGGTAATACAATGGGAGCAGGAGAGGAAAGTCCTCTCGTATGCATGTTGGTTTTATACTGACGGCTGACTGTCTACTGCAGCAGCTGCAGCTCTACTGCAGAGGGTCGGTAATTGGGATTACTAAATCGAAAACGAATCTCTACCAAACTGTTGCTGAAATTGAGGCAGGCATGTAATAGAATGGATAAACGCAAACTTCTTGGATGTGGTTTAAAAAAAAAAAAAGAAAAAAGCATCCTACCCAACTTTTGACACAAATGCCCCTAGGACAACTAGGTTAGAAAATGATTTCCCACCTCCTTGCACCCAAGGCATAGGTATCCAGAAAGGTATCTGGAATGCTTCCCCATCCCTGCCCCACCCCGGGAAAGGTTAAGTTTGCAGCCACTACACTTGAGGGGATCTAGGGTACCCTGACCTGTCTGACTAAACTCCAGGTGGGTTAGGGGCGCCCAAGATCAGGTTTGTGCTTCTAGAGCTGCCTTATCTCTTTTAGATAAATTCTGTTACTGCTCTGGGAATTAGCAGAGCACTCAGGGAGCAGTAAGGAGCACGCCTGTTGTGAAGCGTGGTTGATATGTGCATTTTTATTGACATTTTTATTTTATTGATATGTGCATATTGCAAGATGGTCAGCGAGGCTCTGGTTGGCTGGCTTTTCCTGTTCCGCGGTGCATTGAGGATGTTTTGCGAGTGCATTGGAAAGAAGCTGGAGTGTCTTATGGGATCTCCTGATAGGCAGGAGATTTTTTAAAAACATATTTTCTCTTTTCCATGGAATGTTTAGGGTGTTCAGTCAAGGCTCTATGATAATGGGCATCTCCTGCACAGTATAAGGGATACACTGAAGAGAAAATTGATGACCGTATTCTTAAAGAGAAAAGTAGTCAAATTCTTGGAGTTGTAAGGCAGAACTGAGAAGGAGTGCTGTTTGGGGACTGCTGGCATCTCTCACTGTTAGGTGGTGACAGGTACTTCACACGGGGCACTGATGAAATCCGCTTTGGCTTTCCCAGAGGTCTCCTCTGCACTGGTTTTACCTCACTGGCAAGCTGATTTCCCATGGCAACCTCAAGGGTTTTCAAGCCTCCTTCTTCTCTGGTTCCATTTTCCTGGGTATGATCCAGGCTTCTTAAAGCCAGGAGGGGCTGGGAAATGATCTGGTTGATTTGCTCGGGTCAGTGTGCTCATCAGCAGAACTTAAATTAGCAAAAGTGATAGAACAGCTAAGTCTCCCTGTGCCTCTGGTTGTACGTGGTCAGCAAATGCTCCTCTCAGCCACCTACAGAGACATGAATATGTTACTCAAGTAGAAGACAAGGGAGAGACTGGCCAGAACCTCCAGCCTCCTCTGAGTCTGCAAGTTAAGAAGATGCTAGAAGTAGATGGAGGAAAGGAGCTGAGGCTCAGTCCCCATCTCCAGACCCGTGTTTCAGCATCACCGCGTCTGATGCGTTCAGTCTGAGCGGGACAATAATGTCCAGTGGTGGGGTCATCTACCTGAGCTGTAATCATCAGCAGGGAAGGGGAGTTGAGTTCATTCACAGTATTAAAGATGCCCACTTTGCCTGGCAGTAGAGACAGGTGAAGCTTTTCAGAAGCCTGTGGGCTCCGGGCTTCTACGGAAGGAAAGCAGGCAGGGTGTGGGAGGCTCTGAGGACTCAAAGCAGCCTGGTGGTTGTCAGCAGATGGAGTTTGGGGGTGGAGTGGTCAGAATTGTCACCATCCGTGACTGTGGTTTAGACAGCAGGACTGGAATGACTAGAAAATGCAGGGGAGGTGGCAGCATAAGCCACTGGAGCTCCTGAGAGCACGTTCATTTTAAGGTAATCCGAACGGCGTTCCAATCAAAGGATCTTGAATTCGTAGTACGGTGGAGGGGTCCCTAAACATCATCTATTTCGATTTTTTAAAACCTCAGCCTTCCTGAATCAGCCATCCAGGTGTACAGCCGAGGAGTCTGCATTTTAAGCAAGAGTCCCGGTGATGATTACCTAGTAGCACATCAGTTTAGGGGCCCACACTGAAGGACCAGTCCACCCAGTCCAATTTCTCTCCTGCCTTCCCAGCACAGGAACCCCTTCCTCTGCATTAGAGACAGGATGACCCAGTGGTTGCAGACCCGGGACCCTGACTGTCGGGGTTCAAATCATAGGTCTGCCACGGTGAACCTGGACAAGCTCAGCTCCCCCTGAAAAAGACAGAAGAAACCATAATAGTGCCCAGTTCTTCAGCTGCTAAGAGCCTTAATGAAGTAAGATTTAAAGTGCTGAAACTGTCTGCCACATAAATGCTACACATCAGCAAAGCAATAAAATAAACATCCCTGGCAAAACGCTATCCCCTCCTCTGTTTGAAATTTCATAAGGAAGCCACTGCCAAACAAGAACACAGCCTGAAAGGAGCTTAATCTCCTATTTTTAGCAAAAAAGAAAAAAAGAAAGAAAATTAAATTTTACATGAACTATAAAACATGGTGATTATTTTCTTGTCACATCAAAACCCAACTCCGCACAAAATTGAAAAGTGTGAGTTTGTCTTGGTATTCCCTATCCACCAGGTCCTTCTTTTCACATGACAAGTGAGGACCCCCCCACCCCTTCTCCATATGCCTTCCCCAGAGCTGGACAACCTAGGGCCGGTGAACCCCAGTCCCCTCTCTGGAGCTCTGCTGCCACTGCAATGTGGGGCTTGTCACTACACTGCCCCAGATCCTCCATGGCAGCGTCCTTCCACTTGGTATAGACTCCCTAGACTTTCCCAGACAACCAGTCCCTGGGCCCAGATAAAGGGTTCGGGTGAGTGGACAGAGACCTGAGGACCATGGCCTGCTCCCATCCCTTGCAGAAACAGGTGTATGTGTTTGAGTAGAGATTCTGAGCACCAGTGAAAAGGGGGCAGCATGGGAGCCAGCTCTTGGGAAAGGCATTTGAGGCAATTAGGGTTTCATGCTCCTGACGAAACACAGCACACAGCAGCTCTCTTCCTGGCCAACCCAGCCCAGGGACAGGCGCACAGTAGATTAAGTAACCCTGATCCGACACCCTCTTCTAAAAGGTCTAACTGGGAGCACAGTGTGGAGCTGAGCACCCAGAATTTGGGTGACCAGGGATTTGATCCATTCAACTGGAGGGTGATTATTGCCTTTTTGAGTTGCCCATTCTCAAAGTCATGGTGATACCACTGTAGACTGATCAAGGGTTCTTGCAGGTGTAAATACTTTTGAAGGGAGAAGCAAGAAAATCTCAGATTTTCTTGCTTTATTTTTTTATTTTAGTTTTATTTTTATTTTAGTTTTATTTTTCCACAGTAACATCCTTATATCAGTTTTGTTTACAAATTCATAAACTTCTTAGAAACCAACGCTTTTTCTATTTTTTAAGATTTTATTTATTTATTTTACAGACAGTGATCACAAGTAAGCAGAGAGGCAGGCAGAGAGAGGGGGGGAAGCAGGCTCCCCACCAAGCAGAGAGCCCAATTCGGGGCTCGATCTCAGGACCCCGAGACCATGACCTGAGCCGAAGGCAGAGGTTTTAACCCACTGAGCCACCCCGGCGCCCCCAACTTCTTTCCTATTAATGACATCCAAAATGGTTATCTAGGACCAGGGTACGGGAATTATAATGGTTTTGACCCCATCACAGTTATTTTTCTATTCTTTTTGGAAAGTGGCAAAAGCACTTCTACTGCCTCTAAGTAGAAGATGTTTTTAGCTAGTCAAAGCCAGAGAAGTCCCAGAAGGTGAAAAAGAAGGACAAAAGCAATCCAGTCTATTGTGGGACAGATTCTTCTGAAAGTCCCAGAGATTTTCAAGTCAGACATCAGCTCTGTGGACCTTCATTTTTCCTTGGTTTGGTCCTGAGGTAGGGAAGCACCCCTCTGGGGACTCTGTTTTGGAAAGCATGATGTGCTGCAGAGAGCAGAAAAAAATCCAGGGTCACCCTGTTCATTATCCATCAGTGAAGGACGCTCTCCCAATTAATCTGTGAGTGCTTCGTCAACAGGAAAAGCTGCTTACCTAGAGGGAAGTCCGTGAAGGTCTCCATTAACTCAAAAGAATTCTTGAGGTTGCAGATACATATAGCATAGAGATCAGCCATGTCCTGACAACATAGAACTTGAGTTCTCCCATCTTCCAGGTTTCTATGATGACTCACACACACAACTTTTGTCCCTGTCATTTTTTTACTGAACGATTGCATCGGAAGGGAAGTCTTATTATAGGATCACAAAACTAGCATCGTAGGATTTTCAGGTTGAAAGGGACATTATATAGATGGGTGGTTCTCCTGGCTGCTCCTGGAACCAAGTGAAATGGAATTTGTGAGGGACAGACCCAGATCCCAGCGCTGCATTCTCAAAGAGCCACTGGGCTATTAGGATGAACGCCGAAGGTTGAGAACCACTGTTAGGGATCGTTAATCACATGCTATTGAGAGGGTGGACCTGAACTAGCACCATGGGCTTCATCTTGGAGCTAGTTAGAGATGCAGAATCTCAGGCACCCTAAACCTAGAGAAGCAGAACCTGCATTTGAACAAGATTTCCAGGTAATTTATGTTAGTTCAAGAAGCAACGACTGAATCCAGAGCATCTTAGAAACACCTAGCGAGGTTTTATGAACTCAGGACTGGAGTCCCACAACAGACCAATCAAATCAGAATCTTTGGTAGTGAGCCTTATACTTGGGAATCATTTTAATTGTCCCTGGTGATTCGAATGTGCAACCAGGACTCAGATCTACTGACCTCTTGTTTTATAGTGAAGGAGGTTTTAGCACATCATGCAGCTATTCTTGCCTGAGGATCTTTCTCTATATAGGTCCTTCCCTTAAATAAATCTTCAGCATTGGAAAGATGCAAATGGACTTTTTTTTTTTAAAAAAAGGACTGGGCTATGTATGAGTGCTACCATGTGCATATTCATTGTATCCATTAATCCTCCAAGAAACTTTGGGAAAGAGGAATTATGATGCTTATTTCACAGATTAGGAAAGACAACACATTTAGAAAGTAGCATGCCAGGATTTGAATTCAAGTATTTCTGACTCCAATGACCCCACAAGGCAGTGAAGGAAACATTCATAACCAAATCACACTCCTGGATATGATGAAGCTCAAGGTGGTTCCGCCACGTGCCCAGATCACACAGTTTATAGCGAGAAGGTGGCCACACACACCTTCGACCTCTTTGCTGCACTAAGTTTCTTTTCTCCAAGACCATCAAAAAACTTAGACAATTAAATTTCTTTCCAAGAGGAAAATACATTAAAAGGCAGCCAAATGACTAAAGTCACTAGGCAATCAAACTTATGACTCCTGTTCACAATTTCCCCTCTTTTATCTTTTTAAATTATTCTTGGCATTGGAACTAGGTGCTATACTCATTACATCATAGAGCATCTTCTCTGTCTTGTCAAACAAAGGGAAATGCTGCTTTTCACAACTGATGGATGCCACAGTTAGCAGCTAACGTCTCTTCAACTTGCATTTGGAAATGGAGAGGAATTCATTTAAACCCTCTCTCTCAAATATTTCCTCCACCCTTTGCCCATCCTGTGAAATCTGTCAGAATTGCTATCTCTTCAATCTTCAGCTTTGAATTAAATGTACTCTAAACCTAAACTCTAAATCTCTGGGACTTTTGACATGGCCCCAAGAGACAAGAACATTTGGTTACAACTCAATTCGTTGCAAATCATTGACAATAGTCATCAGTACAAAATGTGCTCATGCTATTTCCTTTCCTGTGCTTCATACAAGCACAAGTTGACAACCCAGTGTCAACTCTCTGTGAAGCTTTGCCTGACTTTTCTAGGCCTTTCTTTCCACTGCGTTCTATTCATGCCTACATTATAGCCTTTGTCATATTGTGTTATTCAACTTTCACCACTTAATAGCTGCATGAACTTACATAAATGGCTTCACATCTTTAAGCCTCATCAAAATGGACATAACCCTAGCTTCAAATTCATAGGGACTTTTGAGAATTAATGGGGGTGTGCTTATAAAGTGTTCCATACATTATTTATTATTATTGATTAATCATTGGTGCTTTTGTTTTATTATTACTGGTATCTGTTACCTACCTGAGAGTGGTGATCTCCCTAAATACCATTTTCTGGGTGCCTAGTATCATCCTTGGTATAGACTAGGAGAATTAAGATGTAGTAAATGTCTCTGTTGAACTCAAGGAATGGAAATGTTTAAATCTCCATTACAAAGAGATACTCAGGATTCAGGGAAAGAACTAAAGAACTCTTGACAATTGAATATCTGGAAAATAGAACCTTCTAGGAATTCAAATCTTTAGTTGAAAATAAGAGGCTGCTGAAGGCCAAAGGGAGAGACAGGTAAAAAAACAATTTTTAAATACATACAGGTGTAGGAAATGAAGAACGTTATCAACTTTGCTAGATCTCCCATAAAACAGAAGTAATTTAAAAAGCAAAAGCAAAAAGAAGATACAGCAGGAGAGATTTTGTGTACTGTTGAGGAGCATTAACCTTTTAAATAGATTTACAGGTCCCCTGGATAGTACCATTCTTAAAAGAGCTCTTTAATATATGAGTCTGTGATGACTGAGTTTTTATTCTTCCTAAAAGTAGAATTATGGAATAGGTGACCAGTCAACGTTTGCTCTGCTGAACTTAGGTGACGTTAGTTCAAAAGCTGTTCAGAACATGTTCAGGAAACTATCTCTGAGCTATCTCTCAGCTGAGATACATTCCCCCTTCCTTCCTGAGATCCTTACTGCCTAATCCAGTACTTACATTCTGTGGTTGACTAACCCCAAACCAGCCTCCTTCACACTCCTGCTTCTGGACAGACCCAGTGGAAGGTGGCTGGAGATACCCACCTAATCCCAGGCAGGACACACACTTTGAGAACCACTCCCTGGAAGCCTGGCCATGGTGCTTCTAGGAATCATGCTGAGTAGATGCCGGTTATCTTCCTTCTTCTGGTTTGTCCCCTGAGACCTTCACGTCATGGTTTTAGATGTGGCTTATAATGGGACCTACAGGTCAAATTTGCTCCATAAGGACTGAGGTAGAAACAGTAATTGCAAAGCAACCTCATCCTCATGTGTGGCATGATTGTGCCTGGATATGTGTCTGGATTATGACCTTTTCCACTCTCCAGGCTGATGTCTCCCTATTGGCTCCTCAGAGTCCTGCTAGGACCAATAGAGCTCATTAGCCACATCCACCCATGTCCTCACGGGTATGTCCTGACCGAGTAGGATACATGGAACTTCCAGACCCTTGTCTCTGACAAGTGCTTCAGAACCACTTCACATATCGTTTCTAGCCTTACTTTCATGGCACTCAAGTCCTCACCCTCAACAAATACTTGCTTTTTGTCTTTTTTTTTTTCCCTTTCCTCTAAAATTCTATCCAGAAAGCAGCGTGCTGTGCTTCACTCATGGATGACAAGCTAACTACCAAGCCTTCCATCCTAACTTCCCACACACTCCATTTTAGACCTCTAATTGCTCACACGCAGGCTCTCCAAACCTGTGTTTAATACAAGGCACATTCTGTGTGAAGGAGAGGGTGAAGGCAGATTAAGAGAAAAAATATTGTGGAGATAGCCAGTCTGCCAATTCCATCCATAGGTAGATAACCATAAAAATTGAACTCCATTTCTGGAGTGCGCCACTGGAACAGGGCAATTCTCAGTACACAGAGGGCCAACAATTTACCTGCACTCAGTTTTCCAAAGTTCTTTGTGCCTTTGCTCCCAGCAAACATCTGCTTGGCCATGTATTATGATTCAAGGCTCATAATAAAGTAGGATATGGGGACAAGAGGAAGAGAGAATAAAGACGAGAGGATGAGAAACAGAAAGGGGGAAAAATGATATGAAAATACAATGAGATAATTGCAATCAATTAATAACTCCTACTGGCACATAAAGCACATGAAAGAGTGGATTATAGATTCAGCTCACACACAGCCAGCATCAGCCATGACCCAATTAGCATAAACAAATCACAGGTGCTTGGGAAGGAATTCTCATTTTCCCAAACAAATCTGTTTTCCTAAAAACTTTCAGTACCACCCTCTGGCACTGAGCTGGCAGAAGCAAGGATGGGGAGCCTAGCACATTAAAATCAGTTCATGGCTAATACCATTTTTAATATTTTAAAGAGTACTTCAGTGAACAATTAGACCCATATGCTCATGCAAACCTTTAAATAGTACTTCTGAAAGGTTAGGACTGAACAGAGAGATTATGTTGGAGATCTGTGCATCTTTTTTCAGTTATAAAAGCAAAGCAAGGGTAACATTAAAGTATTTGGCCAAAAACTGGGAAGGAAAATCAACCCTACACAACTACCATTGACCCTTAGAATAATAGAGGGGTTGTGGCACCTACCACCCATGCAGTCAAAAATCAGTCTACAACTTTGACTTCCCCAAAACTTAACTGCTAATAGCCTACTGTTGACTAAAACACTTACCATTGATAAACTATTAATTAACACATATTTTGTATGATGTATGTATTATATATTGTATTCTTACAACAAAGAAGAAAAGATTATTAAAACAATCATAAGGAAGAGAAAATACATTAATACAGTAGTGTACTCTATTTATCAAAAAAAAATCTGCTGATGACTGGACAAGTGCATTTCAAACTCATATTCAAGGGGCAACTGCGCATATGTGTTACGAATATCTTCTGCCAGTCTATGCCTGGCTTTTTTTACTTTCTTAGTGGTATATTTTAATAAGTAGAAGTTTTTAATTTTGACAAAATCTGTTTTTTTTTCCTATTATGGTTAGTCCTTTAACAAATCTTTGCCATCCCGAATGGTATAAAGATATTTTTCTGTGGTGTCGTTTTTTTAAAGCCTTGTAGTCTTAGTTTTCACATTGAATTATGCCTGTGGTCTGTCTTAAATGAATTTTCCAAATAATATGGGGTAGAGGAGGGGTTGTCTTTATTCAAGTATTCTTATTGCAACTGACATTCTGAAATGTGATCATTGACAATAGAATATTTTATTCACCTCTCTTTTCTCTAGTGCTTTCTCCTTTTCCCCATATTCTTTATAGGCTTTATGTTAGCCAGATCAAAAGTGACTTCTCATAGATGTGGTTTATAAATCTGGGAGTTTGTCCTTTACATGAAATTTGAGTTAGGAAAATTGATGTTCCATTTTTAAGTTACTCTCAAAAGACTAAAGAATTCCCAAACAGGACTTTTTCTTGAAAACTGATTATCTAAATGGCATAAAATAACCAAAAATCGAATACAGTTCTTTGTTTATGATTGTGAATGTCGGTATACCAATTATGTAACTACTGAAATTAGAAATAATTCATTATTCTGACATGTACTATTATTTAAAATGTTTTGTACATTTAAAATGTATTCTAGATATTACCTATTCTAATATTCCTACTACCCATCTATTTCCCTATTATTCAACCACCAGAAAGTTCTCAAGTCTATTTCTGTACAAAAAATTATGTCCACGTTGGGGGAACCAGGTGGTGGGTATTGGAGAGGGCGCGGATTGCATGCAGCACTGGGTATGGTACAAAAACAATGAATACTGCTACGCTGAAAAAAAAAATATGTTCACAATTAATTTGCAGCCCTTTACTTTCATTTTATATATATATATTGCTTATTTTGGAATTATATATAATTTCAACACACAAAGCACATTCATTCAGTTGGCCATTTTCACAAATATTTATTGAGCACTTACAGAGTGCCAAATGCTATCTACATATGACTTCAGCAGTCAACAAAACGGACAAAAACCCATCTTTATGGAGCTTACATTTTAAGTAGATTTTTTACTTTGATTTATATCCCAAATATTTACCTTTCTTTAAAATTGAATATTCAGATATTAATAATACATCTGAATTATTTGCAGTAGCTAATTATATGTCCATTAAATTGTGTGCCCTCCTTTTCATAGTATAGAGTTCTTTTGAGAAATCGCTGTCCAGCCCAGAATTATACTTCCTAGACCCCCTTATACCTTTCAAAGCACCTATAATCAGTTTTTGCCAATGGAATGACAACAGAATTAGTATGTCACTTCCAAGCCAAGGTATTTTAGAAGTGGATGCACCTTCTCCATGCTCTTTTTTGGTTTTAATTTCAAATCAATTTAGGCAACTTATAGTGTATTATTGGTTTCAGGGGTAGAATTCAGTGGTTGTAACAGTTCATTTCAGTTGCATGTAACACCCAGTGCTCATTCCATCAAGTGCCCTCCTTAATGTCCTTCACCCACTTATCCCATCCCCCCACCCACCTCCCTTCCAGTAACCCACTCAGTTTGTTTCCTAGAGTTAAGAGTCTCTTATGGTTCGGTCTCCATGCTTTTTTTTTTTTTTTTTTTTCCCTTTTGCTGGCTGGATGCAGATGACTCCAGGCCCTAGAGGATGGCAGAGCATAGAGGGAAAGTGCTAATCACAGTTTCACTTCAGACAGAAAGGGGGGGGGGGGTCTCAAGTAACTCAGACTTCAATGTGAACAAAACAAAAACATTTTACTGTGTTAAGGCACTGGAATGTAAGGTTTGATAAATAAGCATAGCCATAACAAATATCCTTGCTTTGTTCATACGGAAGACTGTTACTCTGAGTAGATATAATGTTTATCTGAGAATAGGGGAGGCTGGGTGGCTCAGTTATTAAGCGTCTGCCTCCAGCTCAGATCATGATCCCAGGGTCCTGGAATTGAGCCCCACATCGGGCTCCCTGCTCAGTGGGAAACCTGCTTTTCCCTCTCCCTCTGTCTGCCACTCCCCCTACTTGTGAGCTCTCCCTCTGTCAAATGGATAAATAAAATTAAAAAGATAATAATGTTTATCTGAGAATAAAACCATTATCCTTTATCTAGTACAATTTCAGAGTTGCCCCAAAAAAGTGATCCTGAAGGGGGCTGTCAGCTAGGCAGCCTCCCAAAGGGCAAGGCCAACACTTAAGAGGAAATTCTTTTTTTTTTAATACTGAGGCCAACACAAAATTAAATGTATTCCTTAGCAGTTAGTGACTTAAAGAAAAAAGTTGTAAAAGAAAGTGGGAGTAAGTTTGAGGACTGTGTGGCTCATGAACCAAATTTGCATAGTTATAATATCAAGTGGGTACTATTAGAATTCTGATAAAATAAGGCTGAGGAATGTGGAGGGGATATGGTACAAGAAAACTATGTCCTTCCTCATTCTCTATGGTAATGAGTATAAACTGGGTCAAAAGATAATCTATGTATGCTTTATATGCTCCTATAGGAACAGAATTTGTTGCCTCTGTGGGAGTTGAACCAGTGACTAGAAGCAGAAGTGGGAGGGAGATTTTTTTATTTTTTCACTACCTGAGGAATAATTACCTATTTAAAAATACATTTTTAAAAAATGCAATGTAGCTTGTGAGAATTCATTAGTATCAGGGAAGATACAGTTTTACCGGATTTCAACAAAATCCGTTACGAAAATTGGTGGATGGAAATGCAAGACTTGACAGTATAATTTAGCAAGTACCCTCAATGATATCCTTCCCCTAAAACTTAGGAAGTTTCCTGGGTTTTCACCTATAACAGCTATTAAAATCAGTGTTGAAATAAACTGAACTTAGAAGTAACCCTCTGAGGCATATCGTAAAGTGATCAGTCAAGATGTTTTCACATGTTGAAGCACATTGTTTTTTTGCTTCATTGAGAAGTTTATGTTACATCATAATATGATATATATTATGATATATATTATATTCCAAGCTTTTAATCAAATAAACAAATATTCTGATTTATCTTCTTTAATTCATCTGTTAACTATCTCATTTGTGTATATTTTATAGCATATATAAAATATTCATACAGTACTATTCTGATTCATAGATTAAGAAGTACCTTCTTGGGAATGCAGGCTCAGTAAGCTCCTGCTGGCGGGTTGCTGAGTCTGAGTTTGGAGACATCTGAATCTGCCACAGAAGCTCAGGAGAGCCTCTCTGATGGGAGTAGTCAGATCAAGCCTGTTTCAGAAGCATAGTTCGAGCTGAGACTTGAAGGCTGATAGGATTTAAACGGGGTTAGGATGAGGAGAAGGGTATTTTATAAAGCAAGAAGACACAGAGGGAACTGACAAGGCTTGTTCAGGCCACTAAAGCAAGTCTCCAAGTGGGGTCCGTTTACAATAGCATCACTGAACCCATTGTTTAAAAGGTCTTCTCCAGACCTATTAAATCAAAAATTCTGGTGTAGGAGTGTAAAAATACTCATTTCGATCAAGCTCCTCATAATTTTTAGGCTTACCAAAATTTGAAGATATCTAATCTAATTCCATGAAAATACACTGGAGGGCATGTAAATTTGTATTGCAAATAGAGACATTACGTGGGAGAAAAAAGAAAAAAAGGAAAAAAAAAAAAAAAAAAAAGTGGTTAATCCCAGAAAAGGAAATTGAGCAATGGCTACTTTGACGTATTCATCACAGATGGGTCTGCAGTATGACCGATACTTAATTCAGTTTACAATATTGGCATTTCCATGGAATTCTGAGCACTCTGCTGTTACATAATAAAGAGAACTGAAAAGTTTCAACTCTCTTCCTTTTTTGAATGTTGGATAGTTCTATTGTTTAATTACCTTTGAACTCTACAAGAAGCCCAGAAAGGCAACAGTGTGGGCTGCCATATTCCTCTCCTGCCAGCTTATCCTAAGGCAAAATTTAATGTACTTTTCAAATTGGTCTTTAAATGTTTCAGTTGTTGAAAAGCCTCCTTGTGTCATTAACTGCTCTTAGCCCCTATATTCTAAGGCTCTTCTGAATTTCACATCTCTGTGACCACTAATGCAAATGTAAGATAGGAAGATGAAAAAAAAAGATGAATTCCTAGACTCCTATTTTCCACAAGTTGTTTCCAGAACAATGTGTGGGTAATCACATTAATATTTAATATAATCTGACTATAATTTTGCCTCAAAACATTTTATTCCAAAAATGCCATGTTCCGTGGTATTATGTTGATACATTTGTAATCTTGGCATATTATTGCCACTTTGCAACAAAGGGCTTGTATTTTTATTTTCCTTCTGTGGAGAAAAGATGCAAGACCCGTTCTAGGCTACCTTAAAATGAAACCCTGGTATCAGTTGATGTGCATTAGAATTACAATAAAAGCACAGTGCCAACTTAAATTGTGTGTGCTTTCCTTGCATTTCTCACTCCAGAAGGGAGAATATTTGACAGAACACTTCAGTTTTTAAAAAATAAAGTATGACCAGGCCACTTGGGTGGCTCTGTCCATTAAATGTCCAACTCTTGATCTCAGCCTAGCAGGGAGTCTACTTAAAAAAATAAAAACAAAGAAATATAATATGACTTAGGTGCCATAGCAAAATGCAGAGCTATGAAAGCATATTTTAGGTGCATGCTTACCAGTTTGAAAGATGAATAAGAATAAGGCCACGTAGAGAAAATATTCTTCTAGATAAAGGGGTTAGTGAAATACAATTGACCCTTGAACGAAGCAGGGGTTACAGGTACAAATCCTGTGCACAGCTGAAAATCTGCATGTAACTTTGACTCCCCCCTAACAAAACTATTAATAGCCTATGTTGACCAGAACCCTTACTGATAACATAAACAGTTATAACACATCATATATTATACATGGATTATATACTGTATTCTTAAAATAAAGTAGGCTAGAAAAAAGAAAACGTTCTTAAGAAAGACATAAGGAAAATACATTTACAGTATTTTACTATAGTTATTCACAAAAATCCACTGCAAGTGGACCTCTGTTGTTCAAAGGTCAGCTGTGTTTTAATTTTTTATACTGATTTTTGGTCATTTTCATACCTGTTCAAATTTTTACAAAGTTACATTGTGGCACATACAAAACCAGGGTTATGAATGAAGTCTTTTCCAGGACTGGTTGAAGAATATCATGTTTTAGGGCTTGGGGTTCAGGGAAACAGATCTGATTTCAACACTATGATTTCCACATCATAGCTTGTGACATGAGGCAAGTTATTTAATCTCTCTTTGCCTGGCTTTTCCCTTTCGAATGTAAATGAGAATAAGAGTTCTTCACCCAAAAAGTTATTTTGAGGATTAAGTGAAAAAAAAAATGCATTTCACAAACTATGGTCCAATAGATTTGCAGATAGTACTTATGAACTCTTGTACAGTAATAATGTATTTGCTTTCATGATGTTTTTAAAAAACATAAATTAAAGAAATTTAGTGAAAATATAAAGCTGTATAATTAGAATTCACACTTAAGGACTATCGCTTAGAGCAAAGGGAAAGAAGGAGGCTAACTGAAGTCCATTTAAGGAAAAACATGAAGTAAATAATCAACATTTTGATGGAATAAAATCCATCAAAGTGTTGGAGTGACTAACGTTTAGAAACACTGAACAAATAAACATAAAACACTAAGCAAAATGCCAAGTACCTAATATACACTTAGTAAGCTTTAACTCCTGTGTTAATTACGCTTCGTTTTGGTCAAGCCTCTGTGGAAATTGGCAGGGCCTCCCATTTCCCAGGAGACCTCCCGCCCTGCCCCATGTCTGGTCTTCTCTGCCACCATTTATTCCTAATTCAGATTTCTAAGCCCTTTGAAAATCTGAGACAGTCCGAAAACACAAGAACAAGTAAAAGCAACAAAATTTTGACTTTTTAAAAAAATCGAGTTGCTAAAAATCCCCAAAGAATTGTCTTTATGGTGGGACTGTTGGGAGTTTTTGTCCTTCAAATTCTCTCAAAGCATTAGCTCCACTGTACTGATTTCCTCTGGATTTACAGCAAACTCTAGTTGATCAGCTGGTGGCTTCCATGTGGTGACTGACATAAGTCAGCATTTACCGAGGAATGAGAAAATTGATTTGGGAAAATCCACTTTAAATCATAGTTCTCTTCCTCTCTTTGCTTTGTTTTGAAACAAAACACGGTGATGTGAAGAAAGTGACATCGGAGACACAGAAGTTAATTCTGACCCTGCCATTAAACAGCCATGGGACCAGCTTTACAAATGGCTGATCTCTATGAGCCTTTGTTTCCCAGTTTGCAAAATTATAATAATGCCTGCAATATTCTTGTTACAAGGATAAAATGACACAAAGTAATAACTTTAGGGTAGTAGATTCTCAGTTGAGATAGTAGATTCTCAGTAAGTATTTGTTTAAGGAATGATAAACTGCACACAATAAGGAAAGGAAAGAACATTCATGGCGTAAGTTCTGTGTCTTCAAGAAGCTCAGCAACCATATATATAATATAGTACAAAGGACTGTAACAGAAGCAAACATAGGATCTGAAAGGGGAAAGAAAGAATTCAGAGAATTCTTTGCAAAGGACTTGATGCCTGAGTTCCATCCTAGAATTACCACAATAGTGGGACATTCCATCCGGAAAAAAACAGTATGTATAGGTCTTTCCAGAAGCAATTCAGTATGGCTGGATTAAAAAAAAAAAAAAAAGAAGAAGGTGAAGGTGACATCTGAAATCAGAGATAAAACAGAGTTCAAGGATAAGGACCTTGCATAGGAGATTAAGAAATTTGGAATCTATAGGAAACACAGAACATTGGAAGGACTTCTAAAGCTAGGACAGTTTCTAGGCCAGTTCATTCCAAATCTTGAAACATACACTATACAGCCCTGGCTCAGATGCACTGATCAGAATTTTAGGGAGTCAGGTGTGGAAATCTGGATTTTTTTCTGTCTTTACAAGGTTGTTTTGCCTTTTTTTGCAGCTCCCAGATGCTTTGATGTAAATAGTATGAAGTCAAGAATTTGGGAACCACTGACTAGTCTAATTCTTTTAAAGTTCTTTTCTTAAAATTTTATTTATTTATTTGGGAGAGAGGGAGAGTGAGTGGGGAGAGGGGCAGAGGGAGAAGGAGACTCCCCACTGAGCAGGGAGACTCACACAAGGCTCCATCCTAGGACCGTGAGATCTTGACTTGAGCTGAAGGCAAATGCTTAACTGACTGAGCCACCCAGGTGCCCCGAATTCTTTACTTTTCTAGATGAGAAGAGGGAGCCAAGAGAGGTAAATGAATTAAACGGACTAAAAATCCAAAGTTATATTCATTTAGATTCACTCTATGTTGACCACTAACCACGTGCTGGGAATTCAAACTCAAAACAGACAAATCCTTTGGCTTCAAGGAGTTAATCATCTAATATAGGGACAGATAAATAAATAAATGATTTCAGAACCAAAAGATAAATGCTGGGAGAATATATACACTGTGAGATTTTTAAGCGCAGAGGAGGGTGCCCACATCAAACAGAGATATGGTAGTGTACACGTGTGTGTTGCAGAGAAAGGGTAGATGTGTTCCCACATTAACGTCCAAGGTGAGATAATGGTTAATCAGCTTTTGACTTGGATTTACGTAGGAGAAAAAAGAACACTCAGGTCAGAGCAAAATGGCTTGTGATAAGGCATGGACACGTTAGGAATATGATACATTAGGGAAACATGTTACAGAATGAAAGGTATATTGGAAATGTAGGGAATGGCAAGAGACGAGCCTGGATGAGTAGGCAGTAACCAAGGCATGAAGCGTACTTAGTTAATTATGCTTAACTAAGAAATCCCAAGCCTGATATGGAATGCACTAAGAATCTAACACAGAGGAGAGCTGTTGTGAGATCTGTTTGTATCAAGACTACAGATATGGAAGACAGACTGGAAGGAGTAAGATCAGAAGCACAGAGAAAGAAGCACTTGCACTGATCCCAACAAAAAGTAAAGACTGTGAAAACAGAACTGACATAGCAAGGGAGAGGGATCTTGAAGTATTAACAAAGTTCTTTCCAGATTTTGTGGTGGTAGTGTGAACAGAAAGTCAGAGAGGGGTACTTCCAATGATCCCCAGATGTTTTACGTGGACCCATTGGGTAGATGAGAAAGCTGTTCACTGAGAGAGAGAATCTAGGAAGAAAATCAAGAGGGAGGGGAGAAAAAGATAAGTTCAATTTAGAATATACTGAATTTGGAAACCCTGTAGAATACCCAAGCATAGATTACCAGTAGAGAGTAAGTTCTACAGGCTTAAGACTTGATAGATCTTAGAAAACAATCCAAAATATTCTACATGCCTATGTAATTCCTAAAATCATGTCACTAATTGTTTTACATCTGTCTCTAAATATGGAGTTCTACTGGGTCTTTAATTTTCCTTTCATGTTTTCTTGGAGGACTGGGAAATGGTATAAAGCAAACATTTATTTTGTAAATTAAAAGTTTTCGCTCTAAGCACAGTATTTTCTCTCTAGCACCAGCACTAGTACTTAAAATTAATAGGCCATTT
Organism: Lontra canadensis; assembly: GCF_010015895.1. Lineage (NCBI taxonomy): Eukaryota > Metazoa > Chordata > Mammalia > Carnivora > Mustelidae > Lontra > Lontra canadensis. The sequence continues at coordinate 12,136,439 of NW_022631015.1, forward strand.
GAAATATTTACATAAACCGAATGTTTGAAGTTACCAATTATTATCTCAAATTCTGGCTTGTGTTTTCACAAGAAGCGAATTTTGAGTTAATGCAGGATCATCTAAAGAAAACAGGTTTGTTTTTTTTTTTTTTTTAAATCTCAGCGCAGTTCAATCTCTTTACAGAACTGTAGGCTCTAACCAAATGTTGCAAAAGAAGGGGGAAAAGAGATTCAGTTACAGCTGGTTAAAAATAGACCTCACTTTCTTTTGAATCTACACAGTAACATCTTTTGTTACATTTAGTTAATTATGTACTATTTGATCGGTGACAGGCAGAGGAAAAATGAGATGACTTAGCCCAACTCAGTTCTTGTCTCTGAAAAGCAAGACCAACATTCCAAACATTATCTGCCAAGACTGATTCTGACATTAGTCCCCTAGCCTGTGCGAGCTCAATAATCTGGGCGTGCACACAGAAACTGCAAAAGGAAATGAGCAGGGGAAGACGACTCACATTTCATGTGCCAGGGGCTTAGTATTTATTTCCTCGTTTAGGCCCAGAAATGGAAGTTTGTAGAAGTACTTGTTTATTATTCTCATTTTACTGATGAAGTAATCCCTGTTTCCAATAATAAAGTAAGTTCCCAAGCCCATACAGCTATTAAGAATGGAGCTCGAATTAGGATCTTGAATCTTTTGATTCTTCCTTCTACATATCGTGGTCCTGTATTATACCGGTGACCATGGCAATACTAAGAAATATGTGTGAGCATATATGATTCATGTATTTCCACATATTCAAAGCATTGTGGCATTTTTTGTGGCATTGAAAGCATTTTATGTAATTATACTCTTAGATTCAACTTTTTCAAGTGATTTTCATCTTTATTTCTTTGAAAAACTATCACTATGGTACGATGAATCATCTCAGTCCTTTAGGTTGAGTTATCCTAAGCCCTCATGGGAACTTCTTATTCTCAAAATTCATTTCTCCCTCTCACCACCAACGTAACACATAATAATTATAGAAATTTCAGAAAATAAAAACAAACAACAGAACACACCAAAACTCTCTGCATCATCTAAAACTAAGTGCTCTTTACAACCTGTGAATATTCTTCCATTCTTTTTTAAACGCATGAGCGCACACACTTAAACACATACTTATTCTTTTAACCTTAAGCAAGCTCCTCGGCTTTATTACCTTTAATTTTCTCTGTCTGAATTTAAAACACAAGTAAATTCTTCACATCTTGGTGTGGTTGATTCTAACAAATGTAGGAAACAATAAGACACACTTTGGACTAAGAGACAGAGGTCAACCATGCTTTGTTTTTGCGGAAAGGGTGACTTTGCCAGCTGGGTTAACGTTCCTGGCTCTGTTCTGCCATTATTTACTAGACAGAGTCTCTGACTAATACCCTGTGATCTGATCACTGTCATCAGGCCATCTGTAGACACAACAGAATGCAAATAAAATATCTACTGAATCTATATTAGGCAAGCCTTCCTCTTCGACACACGCATTTAGGAAATTTTGTGTTTTCCACCTTCCGCCACCACAATATGTTTTTATTTCTATTACAACTAGATGTAGTACTTCATTACATACCACGAGCAAGTGCCCAGACCTAATATCTCATTTAACAGTATAACACCTATAATAATGGAACATTAGAACTAAAAGGGACTTAATTCAACTGGCTCATTTTACAGGTGACAAAACTGAGGCTCAGGGAAGAAAAGCAAAGCAAAATGTGTTCAGTAAATACCTGACAGATACCAGAACTTGTGAGTGTTTATTTCATTCAAAATCCCATTGTTGGAACATTGTTACCCGCCTACCATTTGTCAGGCTGTGTGCTAGCTGTTTTACATTTATTATATAACGTTTTATCCTCCCAAGGCCCAGTAAGAGTTTCTTTCCTATAGGAAATTAAAACTCAGCAAGATCACACAACTCTAAAGATGTAGGGCCATGATTCCAATGTGAGTGTTTCTGACTCTGCTTTCCCCTCTGATAACCTGACTTTCTGGAAAGAGGGGACATTGAATCAGACACCTAGACAGTACGAGAGCAGAAACTAGAACCTAGTCCTCTACTAGCTAGACCAATTCCATTGTGTCTACCTCTCGTTATTGTACATGGGGCTTAAGTGGGATTAAAGCCCATGGTATTTGCCTCTAAGATCACTTTGCAGGTGACCAAGCCCAGCAGTTTGCCATGCAAAGACAGAGCCCAGGATACATCACCCTTGTAAACAATGAACAAGAATTAGAAATATTAGAACCTTTAGGTTTCGAATTGTGTCATTAATTATAGCAACTCTATTGAAAACTGACCATGTAGAAAATACAAAATTAAAATAAAGAAGGCTTAGCATCACCTGTGCTATTAAACAAGATTGGAAAAGTGACTTGTATATCTGAACTAGGCATGTTCAACATTTAAGTAATAGAAAGCTATTTCGGTTTATGCCCAACTCAGTTCAACATACAAAGCCTGAAACACATTTTCCTTTTCTGCATCTAGCATGAGTTAGCACCCAGCCCCCAGCCGCTCTGCACAGTATCTACTTTAAGAAGCTGAGAGGAAAGGAAGCAATGAACATTTGTTGCCCGCCTACCATTTGTCAGGCTGTGTGTTAGGTGTTTTACATTTATTACATAATGTTTTATCCTCCCAAGGCCCAGTGAGAGTTTATTTTATCTCTAGTTTACATATAAAGAAACTGAAGCTTGGAGAGCTCACTAACTTTTTTCCAAGATCTAATAAGCATTAAGCTTGGGAATTATGCCAAGGTTTAATTGCACAGTGACAGGCTTACTTGGAGCTGTCCAGTAATAATAGTTTTAAAATAATATATGTTCATTGGGAGTTTTCTTTGCCAAAGACGATAGGCACTGCATGCTTGAATCCTCATAGCAACCCTAAGTAAGGCAAAGCTATATGTAAGTCCTACCTCATAGTTGCACAAAGGGTAAGTGATTTGCATGAAATCGTACTACTTTTATTTTTAAAAAAACTTATCTAAGTTCAATTTAGTTAACGTATCCTGCATTATTAGTTTCAGAGGCAGAATTCAGTGATTCACCAGTTGCATACAACACCCAGTGCTTCAATTGCCCTTTTTAATGCCCATCACCCAATTACCCCATCCCCCCACAAACCTTCCCTCCAGCAATCCTCAGTTTGTTCCCTATATAGTTAAGAGTCTACAACTTTTAGGTAGGGAACTTTAGCGCCAAGTCAAGAGAGCCAACCGTAAAGCCTGTGCTGCTCACCTTTATTTCATTTGTCTGAAAGGAAAATAATATCCACATCATTGTGTTTATATATTCATACAAAGTGAAAATTAAGTGTATCGTAGGTAGACAAAGATAAAGAAAGAGGAAGATACTCCATTCTCACAGTGGTGCTGGATTGGGGATGGGAATAGAAACTTTCCAGCCATAGAGGATGGGCAGAGTTTAGACAGGCAAAGATAGGGAGGAGAAGAAGAAAGATTTTCCCGTGGAAAGATGTGTACCGTCACTTGATAACGTTTTCTTAATTTGCGTTTGCTCTTGTGTCTTAAAACCTGCTCACTGATCCATGAAAGCTGTTGAGATTACGGTTTTCTGGTAGGCACAGATGGCATCTAAGTGTGCGTGATTGATGCTCTAAGTCCACTGAGAAGCCGTGTGTATTGTATTACTTGCTTAGTGTTGGGTATCAAATTACCCCAAACCTTCAAGGCTTGGAACAACTAATGTTTATCATCTCACCGTTTCTGTAGGTCGGGAATTCAAGAGTGTCTTAGCCCAGAAGTTCTGGCTCAGGACCTGGGGTGTAGTCTGGAGGGATGTTGGCCAGGCAGCCAAAGGCTGCAGTCACCCGGATGGGGGAGGAGTTAAGATGGCAGAGGAGGAGCTAAGATGGCGGAGGAGGGGCTAAGATAGCGGAGGAGGAGCTAAGGTGGCAGAGGAGGAGTTAAGATGGCCGAGGAGCGGGAGAACCCTGAACTAGTCTCCTCCCTTGGTAGGACACAGCTAGATAGTTATCAGACTACTCTGAACACCCAAGAAGTCCGTCTGCAAGCAAAACCTGCAAGTCTACAATTAGAAAAGCGACCACCTTTTGGAAGGTAGGAGGTCTGGAAGTGCCCCGGCGGGAGACAGAGCTGTGGAAGCGGCCTCAGCGAGGGAGCCTGCTTGCGAGGCTAGGGCGCAAAGTATCACAAGCCATGGAGGGCAAAATCTGAACTTTTTAAAAAGTTCCCTACCGTGTAGGACGCGGTGGATTAAAGGTGCTCAGGTGGCGAAGGGCAGAATCCCAGGAGTGGCAGGGTGGTCTGAGGATGCCCTGGCGGCAGGAAGAACAGGGGGGTGCTAAGATGCTGCACTGCTCCGAAGCATAGGAGCTGGGAAGCCGGTGGAGAGCCGGGTCTTGGTGCGGGCTTGCTGCTATAAGGTGCAAACCAGGGTGGTGGGGCCGATTTCCTGGGTCAGTGGGCAAGTGTGGCGAGACCCTCTCCGGAAGGCTCCGGGGCTCCCTGGCATTTGGAGTTTAGAAACTCAGTCACGCACCTGAGATTTAAAAAAAAAAAAAAAAAAGCCTTACACACGGGTAGGTAACTACAGATAGGAACTGGGGAAACAAATAGGGTGATTGATTGCTTTTTTTTTCCGGCGTGCTGAAGAGTAGGGGCCCGGAGAGCAGGGCGCCGCCATATTCTTCCTGCCCTTTTCTCCCTCCCCATCTGTGCTGAAAGCCTTCAGGGAACAAAACATCGCCACCTAGTGGAGGCCGGAGCAGCTTACAGCAAACCCGGCCTTCCTGCATCCTGAAGGCAAGCTTCCACAGGGGCAAGTCCACCTGAGAATCGGCTGACCAGGCCCCTCCTCCAGAATCAGCACAAACAACTCACTAGCGCCAACTTCACTGATTATAGAGCACTGCAAAGCTTCAGCCCTAGGGAAAATAGGTTGAGCATCCTTTGTACTTTTGCTCTTTATTTATTTTATTTTTATTATTTTTTTCATTTTCTTATATTTTCCAGTTCCTTTTTATTTTTTCTTATTAATTTTTAAAATTTTTATGCCTATATATTTTTCATACATATTTTTAAATTTTTTTTGTCTGTTTTCATTTTATTTTTTGAATTTAGGATTGAAATTCTTTTTCTTCTCTTTTTAGATTTCATTTATTTATTTGACAGAGAGAGACACAGAGGGGGAACACAAGCAGGGTGAGTGGGAGAGGGAGAAGCAAGCTTCCCCAGGAGCAGAGAGCCCGATGAGGAATGCGGGGCTGGATCCCAGGGCTCTGAGCTCATGACCTGGGCCAAAGGCAAACGCTTAAGACTGAGCCACCCAGGCGCTCCTAGAATCTAAATTCTTTTAACAAGCAAACCAAAACACACGCAGGAATGAGTGGGAGTTTTTTTGGTTTTGTTTTGTGTTTTTGTTTTTCTTGTTTTGGGGTTTTGGTTTGTTTGTTTTTTCTCTTTTTTGGTTTGTTTTTGTTTTTTTGGGGCTTGGGGGGATTGTTGTTTTTGTTGTTCTTTTTTCTTTTTCTTCTTTTCTTTTCTGGACAAAATGATGAGATGGAGGAATTCACCTAAAAGAAAGAACATGAGGTAGAACTCATTGACTAAATCCAGTACAGACTGCAGTAAGATGTCTGAACTAGAATTTTAAACAATAAGTATCAGAATACTAGCTGGGCTTCAGAGAAGCATAGAAGACACTAGATAATCCCTTAATTTAGTCAGGCCAAAATTTATAACACTGTAACAGAGATGCAAACACAACTGGAGGCCATAGAAATAGGATGGACCAAGCAGAAGAGCAAATCAGTGATATAGAAGATTCAATTATGGAAAATAATGAAGCTGAAATGATGAGGGAAAGAAAGGTAATGGACCACGAAGGTAGACTTAGACAATTCAGTGACTTAGTAACACATAATAACATTTGTAACATAGGAGTCCCAGAAGATAAGAGATAAGGTGGCAGGAGGTTTATTTGAACAAATTATAACTGGAAACCTCCCTAATCTGGGGTAGGACACAGACATAAAATCCAGGAAAAACAGAGAACTCCCATTGCATTCAGCAAAAGCCAGCCATCATCAAGGCATATTATAGTCAAATTCACAAAAGACACAGATAAGGAAAGGATCCTGAAAGCAGCAAGGGAAAAAAGGACCTTAACCTACAAGGGAAGACAGATCATGTTTGCAGGGAATCTGTTTATAGAGACTTGGCAGGCCAGAAAGGAGTGGAAGGAAATACTCAGCCTGCTGAATGAGAAAAATATGAGCCAAGAATTCTTTATCCACCAAGGCTATCATTCAGAATAGAAGGAGGGCTAACGGGTTTCCTGACAAACAAAAACTAAAGGAGTTCATGACTATTAAACCAGCTTTGCAAGAAATTTTAAGGGGGACTCTTAGAGTGGAGAAAAAAAGACCAAAAACTAGAAAGGAACAGAGAACATCACCAGAAACACCAACTTTACAGGTAACACAAAGGCACTAAATTCATATCTTTCAATAATCACTCCGAATGTAATGGACTAAATGCTCTAATAAAAAGACATAGGGTATCAGAATGGATAAAAAAAGAAGACCCATCTATATACTGCCTACAAGAGACTCATTTGAGACCTAAAGACATCTGCAGATTGAAAGTGAGGGGATGGAGAACCATCTATCATGCTAATGGACATCAAAAGAAAACCAGAGTAGCCATACCATACCTATACCAGACAAACTAGATTTTAAAACAAGACTGTAAAAGAGATAAAGAAGGGCATTATATCATAATTAAGGTGTCTATACATCAAGAGGATATAACAATTGCAAATGTTAATCCCCCCGAACTTGGGAGCATCCAAATATATAAATCAATTGATAACAGACATAAATAAGCACATTGATGATAATACAAATAGTAGCAGGGGACCTTAACACACCACCTACAGCAATGGACAGATCATCTAAGTGGAAAATCAACAAGGAAACAATGGCTTTGAATGACATACTGGACCTGATGGACTTAACAGATCCAGAATGTTTCATTCTAAAACAGCAGAATACATGCTCTTTTCAGATGCACATGGAACATTCTCCAGAACAGATCACACAGAGTCACAAATCAGGTCTCAACAAATACAAAAAGATTGGGATCATACCATGCATATTTTCAGACCACACTTCTATGAAACTTGATATTGGCCATAAGAAAGAAATTGGAAAAACCTCAAGTACATGGAGGTAAAAGAACATCCTACTAAGGAATGAATGGGACAACCAGGAAATTAAAGAGTAATTTAAAATTACATGGAAGCAAATGAAAATGAAAGCACAACAGCCCCAAGCCTTTGGGATGCAGCAAAAGCAGCCTTAAGAGGGAAGAATATTGCAGTGCAGGTCTACCTGAAGAAGCAAGAAAAATCCAAATACACAACCTAACTTTACACTTAAATGAGTTAGAAAAGGAGAAAATAAAGCCTAAAGCCAGCAGAGGAAGGGAAATAATAAAGATTAGAGCAGAAATAAGTGATATAGAAACAAAACAAAACAAAAAACCAGTAGAACAGATTAATGAAACTAAAAGCTGGTTCTTCAGAAGAATTAATAAAAATAATAAACTGCTAGCCAGACTTATCAAAAAAAAAAAAAAAAAAGAGAGAGAGAGAGAGAAAGGACCCAAATAGATAAAATCACAAATCATAGAGGAGACATCACAATCAACAACACAGAAATACAAATAATTATAAGAAAATGAGAAATTGTATGCCAACAAACTGGGCAACCTGGAAGAAATGAACAAATTCTTAGATAGCTATAAACTACCAAAATTGGAACAGGAAGAAATAGGAAGATTAAGCACACCCATACCAGCAAAGATATTGAATCAGTAATCAAAAATCTCCCAACAAACAAAAGTCCTGGGCTGGATGACTTCCCAAGGGAATTCTATCAGACAAAGAGTTAATACCTATTCTTCTCTAACTGTTCCAAAAAAATGGAAATGGAAGGAAAACTTCCAAACTCATTCTACTATGCCAGCATTACCTTGATTCCAAAACTAGACAAAGACTGCACTGAAAAGGAGAATTACAGGCCAATATCCCTGATGAACATGGATGCAAAAATTCTCAACAAAATATTAGCAAAGTGCACTCAACAGTACATTAAAAGAATTATTCACCATGATCAAGTGGGATTTATTCCTGGGCAGCAGGCATGATTTAATATTTGCAAATCAATCAACATGATATATTTTTTACAAAAAGAAAAGTAGGAACTATATGATCCTGTAAAAAGCTGCAGAAAAAGAATTTGACAAAATACAGCATCCTTACCTGATAAAAATCCTCAATAAAGTAGGGATAAATGGAACATACCACAACATTGTAGGAGCCATAGACAAAAGACCAACAGCAATATTACCCTCAATGGGGAAAAACTGAGAGCCTTTCCCCTATAGTTAGGAACAAGACAAGGATGTCCACTCTCACCATTACTATTTAACATAATACCGGAAGTCTTAGTCTCAACAATCAAACAACAAAAAGAAATAGAAGGCATCCAAATTGGCAAACTTCCACTATTTACAGATGACATGATATTCTATGTAGAAAACCCGAAAGACCAGACCAAACAATTGCCAGAACTCATACATGAATTCAGCAAAGCCTCAAGATAGAAAATCAATGTGCAGAAATCTGTTACATTTCTGCACACCAATAACAAAGCAGCAAAAAAAAAAAAAAAAAAAAAAAAAAAAGAAATCAAGAAATTGATCCCATTTGCAACTGTACCAAAACCAATAAGGTACCCAGGAATAAATCTAACTAAAGAAGCAAAAGATATATAGTCTAAAATTATAGAACACTGAGGCACCTGCGTGGCTCAGTGGGTTAAGCCTCCCCTTCGGCTCAGGTCATGATGTCAGGGTCCTGGGATCAAGCCCTACATCAGACTCTCTGCTCGGCGGGGAACCTGCTTCTCCCTCTCTCTCTCTCTGCCTGCCTTTCTGCCTACTTATGATTTCTCTCTCTGTCAAATAAATAAATAAAATCTAAAAAAAAAATTATAGAACACTTATGAAAGAAATTGAAGAGGACTCAGAAATGGAAAAGCATCCCATGCTCATTGATTGGAAGAAAAAACACTGTTAAATTGTCTATACTACCCAAAGCAATCTACACATTTAGAGCAATCCCCATAAAAATACCACCAGCATTTTTCACAACCAGAAAAACAATCCTAAAATTTTTGTGGAACCACAAAAACCCAAATAGCCAAAGCAATTCTGAAAAAGAAAAAAAAAAAAAAAGCTGGAGGTATCATGATTTTGGATTTCAAGCTATATTGCAAAACTGTAATCATCAAGACAGTATGGTATTGGCACAAAAACAGACACATAGATCAATGGAACAGAATAGAAAATCCAGAAATGGACACACAACTATGTCAACTGATCTTTGACAAAGCAGGAAATATCCTATGGAAAAAAGACAGTCTCTTCAACAAATGGTGTTGGGAAAACTGGATAGCAACATGCACAAGAATGAAACTGGACCCCTTTTTTACACCATAGACAAAAATAAATTCAAAATAGATGAAAGATCTTAATGTGAGACAGGAAACCATCAAAATCCTAGGGGAGACCACAGGCAGAAACCTCTTTGACCTCAGATGTAGTAACTTCTAGACATGTCACTACAGACAAGGGAAACAAAAGCAAAAATGAACTATTGGGACTTCATCAAGATAAAAAGCTTCTTCACAGCAAAGGAAATCAACAAAACTACAGAATGGGGTTCCTACAGAATGAGAGAAGATATTTGCTGATGATGTACCTGATGAAGGATTAGTATCCAAAATCTACAAGGATTTCACCAAACTCATTACCCAAAAAACAAATAACCCAGCTAAGAAATGGACAGAAGATATGAGGAGACACTTAAAAAAAAAAAAACAAAAACAGATGGCTAATAGACAATGAAAAGATGCTCAACATCACTGATCATCAGGGAAACACAAATCAAAACCATGATGAGATACCACCTCACACATTTTAGACTGGCTAAAATTAACAATACAGGAAATAACAGGTGTTGTTGAGGGTGCAGAGAAAGGGGAATCCTCTTGCATTGTTCATAGGAATGCAAACTGGTGCTGCCACTCTAGAAAACAGTATGGAATTTCCTCAAAATGTTAAAAATAGAGCTACCCTATGACCCAGCAATTGCACTAGTATTTACTCAAAGGGCACAAAAATACGGATTCAAAGGGATACATGCACCCCAATGTTTCTAGCAACATTATCAATAATAGCCAAACTATGGAGAGAGCCCAAATGTCCATCGACTAATGAATAGATAAGAACACACACACACACACACACACACACACACACACACACACACACACACGAATATTACTCAGCCATCAAAAAGACTGAGCTCTTGCCATTTGCCATGATATGAATGGAGGTAGAGTGTACTACACTAAGTGAAGTAAGTCAGTCAGAGAATGACAAATACTATATGATTTCACTCAGATGTGGAATTTGAGAAAGAAAGCAGGAATACATGGGAAGGGGGAAAAGAAGAAAAGGAGAGAGGGAAACAAGCCATAAGAGACTTTTAGCAATAGAGAAAAAAATTGTGTTGTTGGAGGGAGGTGTGTGGCAGGTGGACTAGATGAGTGATAGAGATAAAAAAGGGCACTTGTTAGGAAGAGCACTGGGTGTTGTATATAGTGATGAGTCACTGAGTTCCATAACAGAAACCAATATCGCTCTATATGTTAACCACCTAAAATTTAAAACAAAACAAAGTTACCACCCCCCCCCCCAAAAAAAAGGCTGCAATCATCAAAAGGCTTGACTAGGGCTTCCAAGGTGGCTCACTCAGAAGTCTCAGTCCTTGCGACATGAGCCTCTCCATAGGCTTCTTGCATGGTTTCCCCCATAACATTCCAGCTGGCTTCTTTCAGAGCAAGAGACCCAAAGATAAAGCAAGGTAGAAGCCATATCATTTGGAAATGATACACCATCACTTCTAGCATATTCTAGTGGTCACAGAGACCAACCTTGTTATGGGAGGGGACTTACACAAGGGTATGAATACTAGGAGTTGGGGATCATTGAGGGCCATCTTGGAGGCTGGTTATCACAACACACAAGAAGTTTTACAAGAGCAGAAAAATCTCAAAAGTAGTGAAAAACATGGCAGATGTTGCTAATATATCTCAAAGTCTCAAGTGATTTTAAAATTAGGTACAATTTCACACACACACACACACACACACACACACAGAAGTGTAGTCCCTCTGGACAAGAAGCCACTTATGCCAGTGTTCAGGTAGCTATTAAATTGTCTTGCATCCATTTTTATCCCGGTATTAATTCAAGGAAAGCTAGATATTAAAGCTTTAAAAGAAGAGTCAGACAAAGTCAATATTAGACTCATATTATTAGAGGAAACAGGGCTGGCTTGAATGCAAGGCATGGAACCGTCTCTTTGAGAGGCCATCACCTTTGGAGACTGCTGTGCACTTCAGAATTCCATAGTTCTATTCACATAGGCTAAGATGGGAATGGTGTGCCTCCACAGTTGTGCAGTGTGAAAGATCTGAATTAGGACCGGTAAACACTGTGGAGCTGGAATTCTAGGTAGCAATTATAAAAGCAAGGCAGCCACCCCCTTTCCTTCGTGGGCCCCACAAAATTAGCCAGAAAGAAAAGAGGATTCATACCAGAACTTTGTGGAGTGGATAGCTCATTTAATGGTAACTTTAGACAGAGCTAAGATGTACTAATAATAATTCCACAGATTCTGGGTTTTCTAGCAAAGTATGCATATTTATAGAAAAGAACAAATGTCTCAGCAGCTACTTACTAAATTTAATTACAAGAAAAATCCCAAAAGTCTCTTTTGGGGATATTTTTGTAAAATCTATTTAAAATATATGTTACTAATGCAAACTCTTAAGGTTGACATTGCAGTTAATAACACTGATCCTTATTTACATTTTGTATTTTCTATATGAATGATTTTGAATGACATCACTGCAGTTAGTGACATCTTATTTATTCATTTGTTTGTATTTAGAGAAGGAGGGGGAGAGAAAGGGGCTGGAGGAGAGGCAGAAGGAGAGTGAGAGGGTCTTAAGTAGACTTCATACCCGGCGTGGAGCCCGAGGAGGGGCTCAATCTCACAACCCAGAGATCATGATCCAAGCCAAAATCAAGAGTTGAATGCTTAACTGACTGGGCCATCCAGGTGCCCTGGCATCATACTCATTTTAATTGTGAGGTGAGGAGGTTCTTGGATTTTTGACTCATGTTAGATATGCAAAATACCGACATATGTACTTCCTCTATACAGCCCAGGTTCTTCTTCTGCTGGAGTCCTCTATCAATCAGTCATTTAACTTTAAAAAATTTAAAGTTTTAAACAAAAATTCAAAGAGATCTAGCATAACTGCAGGACAGATTATCCTTTATGGTCGATACTGTATTTATCTACACCCTGTGTGAATAACTAAAAATGGTAATTTTTCAGAAAGATTGAAAGTAAGGATGGCACATCATCACTAGCCCTTGGACACTCTCCTAAGTAGAAAGAAACATGTGTTTGCTAGTAACTTCTAAATCTTATTAGAAAAAAAACTTACAGAAAAGTTGCAAAAACAAAATAGTAAAAAGCATACTTATTAACCTTTACTCAGATTCACCTATTGATAATATTTTACCCCGTTTGCTTATCATTTGTTCTCTTGCCTCTATCTTTTTATCAACCAGTTGATTGATCTATCCAGAGAGGAATGCAAAAGGTTATATTAATATTGAGAGAGGGAGGGGGCCAAGAAGGGGAGGGAGAAAGAATATTTACATGCAGTTGTGTGTGTGTTTGTCTGTGTATATATGTACATACAAATTTCTTCCAAAGCCATCATGGCTCTTTATCCCTAATATGTTACTGTTTATTTCCTAAGAATAAGAATGGGATAGCCTCTTTCATGACCACAGCACAGCTGTCAACTGCAGTACATTTAATGTTGATAGTTTATATATTTTTAAAATTTTTGTTCAAATTCCAGTTAGTTAACATGCAGTGTGATATTGGTCTCAGGTGCACAATATAGTGACTGAACACTTCCATACATCACCTGGTTCTCATCACATGTGTCCTCAATCTCCATCACCTAATTCACTCATCCCCCCCACCCACCTCCCTTCTGGTAGCTGTCAATTTGTTCTCTAGAATTAATAATCTCTTTCTTGGTTTGACTCTCTTTTTTCCCCTCCTTTGTTCATTTTCTTTTGTTTCTTAAATTCCACATATGAGTGAGATCATATGGTATTTGTCTCTCTCTGACTAATTTATTTTGCTTAACATAATACCCTCTAGTTTCATCCACATCATTGCAAATGGCAAGATTTCATTCTTTTTATGGTTGAATAATGGTCCCTTGTATAAATATACACACTTTCTTTATCCATTCATTCGCTAGACACTTGGGCTATTTCTATAATTTGGATGCTGCACATTATGCTGCTATGAATATCAGGGTGCATGTATCCCTTTGAATCTGTATTTTTATATTCCTTGGGTAAATATCTGACAGTGCAATTGCTGGATTGTAGGGTAGCTCTACTTTTAACTTTTTGAGGAAACTCCATACTGTTTTCCAGAGTGGCTACACCAACTTTCACTCCCACCAACAGTACAAGAGGATTCCCCTTACTCTGCATCCTTGTCAGCACCCGTTGTTTCTTGTGTTGGTTTTAGCCATTCTGACAGGTGTGAGTTGATATCACCATTTTGATTTGTAATTCTCTGATGAGCAGTGATGTTGAGCATCATTTTATGTGTCTATTAACCATCTGGAAATCTTCCTTGGAAAAGTGTCTATTCACATCTTCGGCCCATTTCTTAACCGTATTATTTGATTTTTGGGCGTTAAGTTTGGTGAATTCTTTATAGACTTTGAATACCAACCCTTTATCAGATATGGCATTGCAAATATCTTCTCCCGTTCCATAGGCTGCCTTTTAATTTTGTTGATTGTTTCCTTCACTGTGCTGAAGCTTTTTATTTTGAGGAAGTCCCAGTCATTTACTTTTGCTTTTGTTTCCCTTGCCTCAGGAGACATCAAAGAAAGAAGTTGCTATAGCCATGTCAGAGAGGTTACTGCCCGTATTCTCCTCTATTACTTTTATGGCTTAATGGCTCACATTTAGGTCTTTAATCCATTTTTAATTTCTTTTCATGTATGTTGTAAGTAAGTGGTCCAGTTTCATTCTTCTGCATGTTGTTATCCACTTTCCCCAACACCAGTTGTTGAAGAGACTGTCTTTCCCATTGGCCAGTCTTTCCTGCTTTGTTGAAGATTAATTAACCATCTAATTGTGGGTTCTTCTTTGAGTTTCCTGTTCTGTTCCATTGGTCTATGTGTCTATTTTTGTGCTGGTGCCATACTGTTTTTATCACTACAGCTTTGTGATATAACTTGAAGTCTGGAACTGTGATACCTCTAGCTTTGCTTTGCTTTTTCACAATTGCTTTGGCTATATGGGATCTTTGGCGATTCCATACAAATTGTAGGATTGTTTGTTCTGGCTCTGTGAAAAATGCTCTTGGCATTTTGATAGGGATTTCATTGAATCTGTAGATTGCTTTGGGTCATATACACATTATAATAATATTTTTTTCTTCCAGTCTATGAGCATGGAGTGCTTTTCAGTTCTTTGTGTCATCATTAATTTTTTTCATCAGTGTTTTATAGTTTTCAGAGTACAGGTCTTTCACCTCTTTAACACTGATACTTTAATCTGCTCTTTGAATTTCAATTTTCTCAACTGATCCCAGAAAGTCCTTTATGGCACTTTTCCCCTGCAAGACAGGATCTGGAATCAGTTCAGTCTAAGATCTGGCTCCAGGGCAGAGCTCAGTCTAGAGTCAGATATCTTTTACCTCCTTTTATCTGGAAATTTTCAAAGCCTTCATTTGCCTTTTAGAACATTGGCAATTTTTTTAGCAATACAGTTCCCCTTCTTCTTTTTTAATAAACACTTCCTACTTTTGAGGTTGTCTGATATTTCCCCATCATTCTACTCAGGTTATGCATTCTAGGCTGGAACACTCCAAGAGTAATGTCATGTTCACTAGGTGTCACATCTGGAGGCACTCAAAGTCCATTTGTCCCTCTGTGGTGATGGTAATTTTGATTGCTCAGCCAAGGTGTTTTCCAGTTTCTCCCTTAAAACTAATAAATCTATGGGAGAAATTTCAAGATCATGAAAATAACATCATCAAATTTTCCCCCTACACTTAGCATCTATCATGGATTCTTGCTTGTTCTTGATTTTTTTTTTCTTGCTTGATCTTTATTACAATGGCTGCAAAACAATGATTTTGTAACTCCTGCATTCCTTCTGAACTGATGTGTCAACTCTCCGTATTCTACTGGAAGCCAAAGTCCTCCCCTTTCCTACATTTACTTATCTAGTTATTTATCCAATTAGTATCAGTTTTATCTGCTTATCTATTTATTATTAGGGCTCATGAATACCCATGATTAGTAATTTATTAGTCATTAGTGGACTTAATTATTTTTTGTGCTCACATTGTTCCAGATTTGGCCAGTGCAACCCGCTTCAAGCTGGCTCCTGTGTTGTAACATACCCCTTAATTTGAAGGAATGCTGCCTTGTTTCTGGCATAACAGGAAGTCTACTTTCATCATTCCTTCGTTATTCCTTACATGCATTTCCAATCTGGTTATTTGTTGTTGTTTTTCATGCAGCACAGGATGCTGGGAATAGAATACTTAAAAGAGCATGGTTATAAAAGACAGATATGATATAGCCTAAAACTAAAGCTGAGACAGGAAAAATAAAACAACCCTACAGAATTTTGGGGTAGTGGAATGTTGATAATCACAAAGATGGCCCAAGTTATTAGGAAACTATTTAATCAGATCAAATTAAGTTGTTATTAATAGTGTGGTTTTGTAAATATTTGGTGTTTAAATGAGATGGTTATACTTATTTGTGCATATTAATAAGATGGACGATTTTTTTAATTTAAAAAAGAGCTTGTGCTTTTATTTTTAAATTGATAATAGTTGGTATCAAATAACTACAATACTCCACATACCATAATATTCTCCAGGATATATTTGTTTATATAATAATATAAATGTTTTATTTCTAGAAGTGTAGTAAATGGTGACTAGCAAATTTTTATAAAATTAAGCACAATTCTGTGAGCTGAGAGCTTTCTAAAATTTATTTTTTAGTGGTATATAATATATAAAGTGATGTGCACAAATATAAAATGTATAACTTAATGAACTTTTACAAAAATGATCACTTTTTCTAAAACGTATAATCACTACTCAAGTCAAGATACTGAAAGTTTCCTTTGTGAGCCCTCCAAGATATTATCTTTCTAATCAACCACCTGTCACACATATTAGCTTTATTTATTTTTCTTGCACTTCACATAAACGGAATCTGCAAATATTCGTACAATGTATAGGTCTGGCTTCTTTTGTCTAACATTATACTTAAGAGATTCATCTGTCTTGTTGATTATAGTGATAATTTGTTCTTTCTCATTTCCCTGAAGTATGACTCTGTAATGAAGATATTAAAATAATTTTTGTATATTTTGCTTTTGATGGCCATTTGGGTTATTTCCATTTTGGGGCTATTATGGATACATTTACTATGGACATACATGTCCATGTCATAAGGCATTTGTGTGTTTACCTATATTTATGTATAATGTGTGTGTAAATGGCTTTCCAGAGTGGTTTATAAGGTTACATTCCCACCAGCTTTCATGAGAGCTCCAGTTCTCCCACATCCTCACCAAAATTTGGCATTGAATGACTTTAAAGTTTTAGCCAGACTGACAGATGTATAATGACATGTCATTGAGCTCTTTATTTGAATTTACCTTTAAGTAATGATTTTGAGCATCTTTTCTTATGCTTATTGGACATTTGGATTTTCTTGTGTGAGAAGTGCCTATTCAAGTCTTTTGCCCATTTAAAAAAATATATTGAATTGTGTTGTCTGTCTTTTCTTTATTGTTTATAAATATATTCTAATTACAAGTCCTTTTCTCATACACAAATCTGAAAATATCTTCTCCCATTCTGTGGCTTACCTTTCAACTCCCCTGATGATGCCTCTCTTTATTTTTTAAAGATTTTATTTAATTTTTAAAAGATTTTATGTATTTATTTGAGAGAGAAAGAGAGCACGAGCAGGGGAGGAGCAGAGGGAGAAGTAGACTCCCCACAGAATAAAGAGTCTGATGGGGTGGGCTCCATCCTAGGACCCTTGGATCATGACCCAAGGATGCTTAACTGACTGAGCCACTCAGGTACCCTTAAGATTTTATTTTTAAAATAATCTCCACACTCAGTATAGGGCTGGACCTCACAATCCTGAGATTTATAACATGCTTCACCCACTGAGCTAGCCAAGAATCCATGTCTTTTCTTTATTTAAGAACACCACCTGTAGGGAAATAATACATTATATGTTAACTTAAAAAAAAAAGATAAAAAAAATCGCATGTAGTTTATTTTTACTAAGTTGTTGAATATGTGAGCATAAAGATGTTTGTAGTATTCTCTTATTATCCTTTTAATAAATATAGGATCTATAGTTATTACCTCTATTTGATTTCTGATATTGGTAATTTGTATGCTCCTTATTTTTATCTTTGTTATGCTTGTTAAAAGTTAATCAATTTTACTTATTTTTTTGAAGAATGAGCTTTTTGTTTCATTTACTTTTTTATTGTTTCCATATTTTCAATTGCACTGACTTCTGATCTTATCTTTATTAGTTCCTTCCTTCTACTTATTTTAGATTTATTTTCCTCTTCTTTTCCTAAGTTCTTGAGGTAGGGTTATTGATATGAGAATTTCCTCTTCTCTTATATGGACATTTAGTGCTATAAATTCCCCTATCAGCATTGTTTTAGCTGCATCCCACATATTTTGGTATATTACATTTTTAACTTTGTCTTGTGATGAACGAAAGTTCTTAACATTAGTAGCATCAACATGCCTGCTCATTCTTTTATTGTTAGTGCTTTTCATGTCCTGTTTAAAAATCTTTGCTTCTGGGGCACCTGGGTGGCTTAGTTGTTAAGCGTCTGCCTTCAGCTCAGGTCTTGATCCCAGGGTCCTGGGATTGAGCCCCGCATCAGGCTCCCTGCTCAACGGGGAGCCTGCTTCTCCCTCTCCCACTCCCCCTGCTTGTGTTCCCTCTCTTGCTGTCTCTTTCTGTCAAATAAATAAAATCTTTTTAAAAAATTTTTTACTTTAATCATAAAATATACTTATGTGAAAAAATTTTCTTCTAGAAACCTTATTGTTTCCCTTTCACAAACTTACTGTTTCTGAATGATCCATTTGGAATTGAATTTGTGTATGGTGTGAGATAGGAATCAAGGTTTTTTTTCCCTCATATGAATAAGTGATCAAGCAATATTCACTGAAGAGTCCATCTTTCCCTCACAAAACTGCAGTGAGACTCTTGTAATAATCAGGTGACTGTTTATATATGGGTCTACTAAATTCTCTGTTCTCTTCCATTTGTCTAGTTATCCTACTTTGTTTTTGAATTCTATACCTTTATAATGTCTTCATACCTTCTACTATAAGGCCTCCAGCTATTTCCTTATTTGTCATGATAAAGCTAATCTTATCCCTTTGTATTTTCATTTAAATTTTAGAGTCAGTTTGTCACTTTAAAATAAAAAAGCTTGAATTTTAACTGGAATTTCATTGACTCTATAGACCAATTTGAAAACACTGATGCCTTTACATAGTGTGTCTTTTAATCCATGAGCATGAGAATGGTTTAGTCATCCCTCCTCATTTATTTACTCTTCTTAATTTCTTTTTTTGACTATTTTGTAGTTTTTCATGTAGAGGTCCTGCTCACCTTTTGTGAGATTTATTCATAGGTATTTGATGGTTATGATACTATTGTAAATGGTTCTTTTTAAAGTAATTTCTAATTTTGTCAATGTGTTGAAACAAGATTGATGTTCTATACTGCTATTACATCAGTGATGTTGTCAAATTCACTAATTATTTCTAATAGTATGGATTCTTATAGATTCTGTGTGTATACTATCATAACATATATAACTAATCAGAATTTTATTCTTGTTTTTCCAATCATTATATCTTTTTAACTTCTTTTCTTTTACCTAAGTCACTGCATTAACCAAGACCTCCAGTGTAATGTTGACAACAAGTGGTGAGAATGGACAAAGTTAGGAGCCTTTTGAAAATCTAGGTACCCAGGTCGCATCCCCTCAAAATTTAGTAGGTCCAGGTTAGGGGCCTTGAAAATCTACATTTTAACAAATATTCTAAGTGTTATCAATGTAAGGGTGTCCTAGAAACACACTTTATGTAATATTTTTAAGGCTTCAATCACCTGAAGGGTTTTCTTGATTAGGATGGAATATTGCTCTCTTCTTTTTCCTTCTCTTCCCACTTTCATCTTCTTCCATGCTAGTGATAGATGTATAAAATGTTACTCTTTCAAGCACCCTATTTTGCTGCTTCTCTTTCCTGTCTCTAGGTCTTGATATAACATGCATGTATGGGTCTTCAGTGTTAAAGTGTTGACTGGCTTTGGAAAAGAAAAAAAGTCCTCATCCTGAGTCAGCAGTTCTACTCAAAACGAAACAATCTTTTTTAAAAAGTATATTCAAAAGTTGTTGAGATCACAGTTGAATTCAGTTCTTTCTATATACACACCCACACATGCACACACACAAACAATCATATGGGTATTGTCACATGATGGAAACAGTATGAGAAAAAAAAACAGATTCTAAAAGATGCACAGTTGTATAAAATAAAACTTGAATAATATGAAATCACTTGAGAGAAATATGGCTACCATGTGGTTTCCTAAATATGGCTCATTCCAAATCAAAGGAACAATGTATTTTCTTAGATTAAGAGACAAAATATGCCATGGATGTTCATGGAAGGAAGAAGAGATAGAAAAATAGCTGCAAATATCCTAGAGTATTAGAGCTGGACAGGGCCTTAAGATCCCATTAGCTGACCCCGCCATTCTTAGAGCTGAGGTGACAGATCCAACCTGGTAAAGTGAGTGACTTGCCCAGTGTTACTTGGTGAGGTAGTGGTAGTACTGGGCGCAGCACCCAGCTTCCCAGATTCCACACCAGAGCTTCCTGCCTGATGTCCCTCAGATAGTTTATGATAAGAGATCACACATATGGAAGGAATCCTAGAGAATAAAGAATGTGGATACATCGGAACAAACCCACTGAAGTGAGTCCTTCATGCGGGATAAGAGGGAGCTCCATGAATGGGATCAATTTTGTGAACAAATTGTAAGAAAGATGTGAGAAGGTAGGCAAGGTGAAAGGGGAATGGGAAAAACTAGGTAAGATAAATAAAAGAGTAAATTAGGGAAGTCAAAAAATGGAAGAAAATAGTCAGAAATAAAAACACAATAAAATAATTCAAGACCATGTAGATAGACATAGTATTTTTATGTTGTTTTTTGCCAAAAGTGTATCTATCTAGAATTACTTCAGTAATAAAATATCCATAATGAAATTTTATGAAAATACATTGAGATTCCTTTAAAGAAAGGTATACCTAAAGTAATGGCAACGTTAAGGTCTTAATCTTCTAAAATGCTGAAAGAAGATCTAGAAATCTAAAGATAAACTTCTCTATATCAAGAATCGTGAAATGTTGGGGTGTCTTGGTGGCCCAGGGGGTTAAAGCCTCTGCCTTTGGCTCGGGTCATGATCCCGGGATTCTGGGATTGAGCACAACATAGCATCGGGCTGTCTGCTCAGCTTTCCCCTGACCCCCCCACCTGCCTCTCTGCCTACTTGTGATCTTTCTGTCAAATAAATAAATAAAATCTTTAAAAAAAAACCCCATGAAATGTAAAATCAAAGAAACACAGGGAAAGCTAAAGCTAGGTGTTTTTTCAAATGACTCTATTGGGCTTTGTTTTTAAGACATGGTTGAAGAATGAAAATACAAGGGGGTGGAGAATGGCACCTATATTGAACAATCAAGTGGCACTGCCTTAATTCAAAGATAGAGTTTTTACAGTATTCAGAATTGTTGGACTTAATTTCCTTACTTCCATACTTCCTTAAAAGCCTGAACCTAAATGTTACAATCATAATATTGGTTTGCACCCTGACTAGCCATGTAAAAGCATTAACCTTCATGGTTCATTTGATGAGCCAAAGGCTCCTATTGTGCCTCCTGGGAGAGGAGGCATCCATTTTTAATTCATGTTTAACAGAGATAAACGGGACATAATCATGAGCCAAATGTCATAGAAAAGTGAATTTTAAGTGTGGCTAGTCAACCAAATACATATACTTAGCAAGTCAATATACTGATTCAGGACACAGGATTTAAAATCAGGCAGATACGGGTTTGGTCCCCAGTTCACTCCTTGCTACTCATTACTTACGTAACAACTACTTCTTTCTCTTTTCTCCTTCGTCCCCTCCCTTCTTCTATTAAAAAAAAAAAAAAACATCTATTGAGCATTTACTATGTACTGGGTTCATGCCATATACTAGTGGACCAGTTATCTGACATTATTGAGGGAGAACATTGGAAGTTTATAGGGAAGAAATTTGTGGTATGTGACACAAGCAAATGTGTAGATGCAGAAGTGAGCCAGACTGGGACAGATCCGAACAAACTGGAAGCAAATAATGGGCGATGCGTTTGGAAAAACATGTTAAAATCAGGTTGTGAAGGGCTCTGCATGCCAGGATAAGCAATTTCAAATTAACTATGCAGATAATTGGCAAACAATTAGAAACTGAACGGTTCAGGGGGAAGTCTAGTGCAGAAAGCCAAAGGAGGAGACTTCTTCAAGAACAGTTTACTATGTACTAAAGAGCAGACAAGAAAGAAATGGATTTAACTGTTAAACGGATATGATGACCTTTAAAATAACTTTGTTTGGACAGTGGGGATGGAACCCAGTAGTGGGGATGAAAGAGGGGATTGGGGGTTAAGACATGGAGCCTGTGGGGCAAGAGATCCACGGGAAGCTTAAGCAGAATGGGAAGGAAATAGTCTGGTAGAGATTGAGGAAGCGGTAAGGCCAAGGGCAGTTGTATTTTTCCTAAGACGAAGAGTTACTAGCTATGTGTGGAGTGTAAAGAGACTGAAGATTCTAGGGAGCAAGAGTTTGAACTGACAGCCGAGGTGCGGAGGGAAGTCTGGCAGAGCTGGGCCAGCAGCCCTTCTTCCTCTGAGATTGAAGGGTATGACTCCGACCCTGACATCTCCTTTGTAGCAGGGAGGGAATCAAGGCAACGTTTATCTGTGTACTCCAGGCAAGCTCTTACTAGAAAGGAGGGTGGCAATATCAAGCCACAAAAAGACCAAGTGACTGAGGCTGTAGAAAGACAAACATCAAAGAGTTTAGCCCATCAATAGATTCAGTAGGAGCATCAAACCATTCTGATTCGCCTTTCTACTTCCTTCTGTGCTGTGTAACGTGGGAAGTTTGCAGTGCAAACATTCAAAGAAATGTAAAGTGCCCTTGATCTTCACCTCAATGGCACAGGGCTATAGAGACTACAGGTCCAACTGCAGAGACCACTATTTGTCCCCTAAGTCCCCCAAATAAAGAGAAAGTTAAAGGTTAAAACGAATGGATATTTTTGTAGACATAAACACATCCTAGAAGTTAGCGATTGTAAAAGAGGGTCACTCAATTCTGTGGGAATATGCCTAGTGCACATTCAAAGCATCAACTCTGAAAACTTTATTGCCAAACTGCTCCCAGACTTGTATATACTTTTCCTCTACTTTCCACCTCCAGGGCTCAAGGGGGCTTCTGAGGATTGCAGATCTAGTTGCATCTTAATTTGAGCTCCGGGTTGGCAAAGAGGGAGTGGAGGGGTACCCCGAGTGCAGTGCCCTCCTCCGTGACCACCAGGGGCTGGTACTCCAGCAATAATAATTCCACGCAAGGAAAGCTTTAGTTGGTACAACTGGCCAGGCGTCCTCAGTCTCCAGGATCCTGTGGGTTAAGGAGACCCTAGTGTGCACTTGAAGAGCAGAGTAAGTGCGTTTGGCGGGAGAGGGCACAGTGCTGACTGGGCATCTTTGCTTTGGAGTCTTCCCTTTCGCATCAGCCTATCTGTGCCAACAGCTGAAAACTGGGGCTGCGGGCAGGAGGCGGGGTGTCAGTCGGGAACACTGACCCGTTGGCCCCGTGGCTGTAAGAGGAGTTAGGGGCTCCCTGGGAGCAAGCCAGTGATAGCCTGATCTCTGCTCCAGTCCACAAATCCTTAACGGATTTTCTTTCTCTCCCTTCACCCTTTTCTCTCCTTTGCTCTTTCTTTCTTGCTCCCTCTTTTTTTTTTTTTTCCTTTTTCCCCTTTTCCCCCCTCCCTCCCCGTCCCCTTCCCTTCCTCTCCCCTCCCCCTCTCCCCTCCCCCTCCCCGTGTGTGAGCCTCTTCCTTTCCCCTCCTCCCCTTTTCCGCCTCTCTCCTTCTCTCTCTCCATCTCCTTCTCCCTCTCAGCTCGCCGGGCGACCCTGCTCCTGCCTCCCACATTAATGGCGGCATCTTCGGAGGATGATATAGACCGGCGGCCCATCAGAAGAGTCCGCTCCAAGAGCGACACGCCGTACCTCGCCGAAGCCAGGATCTCCTTCAACCTAGGGGCAGGTAAGGACGACCCTCTCGCCTTACACTCTCCCGCACCTCGCTTCCTCGCCTCCCTTTCCTCCTCACCGGCTGGCTCAGCCCCCTGCCCCTCCTTGGGTGTCCCCCTCCCGGCAGTGCCCTCCCTCCAGCCCCCCTTCCTACCCAGCCAAGCTCCGGGCTCGCTCACTCGCTCTTTGTGTCGCCGGTATTCCGAGGGGTGTGTGTGTGTGTGTGTGTGTGTGTGTGTGTGTGTGTGTGTGTGTGTTGCGGAGGTGGGGGAGGGTAGCGCGTGGAGCCCTACATCCGCCCAGGAGTCACACGCGGGCTTTCCCCTTTCATGAGGAGAGGAAAGTGTTGTCAGTGATAACAATGATCTTAGGAATCACCACGGCTGGCTGGGGATGCGAGTGCGCTGGCTGTGGGCGGAGGGTCTGGCAAGGCTCTGCTGGGGAGGTTTGCTGGCAGGGCTACTACAGGGTGGAACTTGTTGGTGACATTCAGACTGGTGATTTTGCTGGGTTGATACCACTGCTGCGGTGTGGGCTATGGAGAGGGTTGACAGCTAGGAACAGGACCTTATCCTTTCCCCCAAGCAGTTTGAGAACAACCTTGGGGGTGATAATAATAATAACACGGTCTATAGGCTACATGTTAGGTGATTTGATTCTGTCAGTGGTACTTGTGCCCAAAGTGACCCAGATGGAATGAAGTGAAAAGGACAACTGAGGTAAAGGAGGAAGGGAGATGGGAGGGAGGAGGATAGAGAGGGTGGGAGGAAGGAATAGAAAGAGGGAAGAAGAAGAAGAGGCAGTAGAAAGGACTGAGGGATTCAGAAAATCAAATTGCTTCAGTTGAGACCTCTCTGGGTACCTGATAAGCAGCACCCAGTGTCTGCTGTCTGCTCTGCTGCAGCTGCTCCAGATTCACAGGCAGACCTCACTCTCTGTTACTAGTAGATGGTCATTATCACTGGGAGGAAGTTGTTCACCACCAACTTCATACTGCTGCCTTTTCTGAATGCCTCCTGAGCTCCACCACCCACTCCACCCCCACCCCCAGCTTGTGTTTCTTCCTTTCTGAAATCCCTTAGTGTTCTAGTAATTCCAGTGCAAAAAGTGTGAGGGCATTTTCCTGGAGACCCTCCCTCAAGATAGGTTTGAAAACCAGATAATACCATTTTCCTTAGCAAACTAAATCTTGGAAATGGAACTGAATCAAAGTATGTGTTCGTGTGCATGTGTTGGAGCAAAGAGGACCTTCAAATGATAAGTACTGTATACACTATTGAAGTTTGGACAAAAGATTAAAATTCTGATTAGAGAAACAGGATGTGGTGTCCAAGTGACTATATCTTCACGAATGGAAGAATGGCAACAGAAAGTACCAAAGTGGCTATGGTTCTTGGAGTATTATTTTCCTATCTCGGTGATTTTGGGTTTTGATCGTATGTTCCTTGTCACTCCTAAAATGTTTTCCTCTGGCTTTAGGGCTGGGGAAATGAGGTCTTTAGTGGGGGCAGTTTTGGCCATTTTTGTGGTATGCTGTAGTAGCCTGTGGTCTCATTATGGAACTGTTAATCCTTCATTTGTATGTTCCACATTCAGGATGTGGTTGTGAGGGGTCTTCAGAAGGACTGAGAAGAGTTTCTTTTAAGACTGAGATTGTTTTCTCACTGAGAAATATTAGAAATTGTACCACTGACCCCTTTGCTACCAAACGCTTGTGTATTCCTTAGGGTCTAATGCTTAGGACAGGAGAAAAATGGCTGGAGTGGCAGTTAGTAAAAGTCGTTTACCTTGTTTTACTTTTACAACAAAACAATAACATAAAATACTAAAAGGGAGTTTCAAGTTTCAGCCACTCCTGACTAGGGTTGAGCCATTTTGCCACTAGATTAAACCCAGTGACTTGCAATCTTTTACTCTGGTTGAATTACTCTGGAGGCCAATTAAATGCCTGGACTTTTCAGACAAGACTTGTCTCCCTATAATCTGGAAATAAACAAGTCCAACAGTCCCTTCTATATGTCCCTTAGAATTCCCCCTCAAAAGCAAAAAATTAAGAAAGACACCAGCAAGAAAGAGAAATGCCACACAGGGAATGTTGGAAAGAAGGGAGGGCAGTCGCTTTGGGCTGTGTTCTGCGGTTAGGGGAGCTGTCCTCTCTCTGTGGTGCTGAAACAAGGGACTGTGTAACATGACTGTAAGCAAGATATGAGGGGGAGGGGTGCCCAGTCCCTCCAAGTGATGGAATCCCAGGGAAAACACAGAAGATCTAGCCACCAAAAACTTTTCTATCTCTGCCCACCTACATTTACCGCCTGTTTACTACGCCTCGCATCTACTGCTCCTCTGCTCAAATCAAGCAGTTCTGCTCTAATTTTGTGTAGGCTGCTCACTCCCGGTGCTTTGTTTATTTTCCAGCTGGTTTCTGGTTGCTTTTCTGACATAGTAAGATCTACTCACAGATGTGCCTTTCCCCCGCGTTTAAAAGTAATTGTAACCCCTGGTTTAAAAAGCAAACAGCCTTGTTTATCTCCTTGAGCAGCAAGTTGTAATTAAACTATTAGTGTCGTTATCAGCGTTACTGAACAGAGGAGCCTGCACACTTTGGATAAATTACATAATTTGGGCATAGAGAGAATTTTGTCTTTTAACAACAATTTACAAAAATTTAAGCAAGGGAGCTTTACTCTGCTCTTTATTCCCACTCCTCTTCTACCCCTCAAATAGTCACTTATTGTTTGTTCTTTCCAGAAAAATTCCTTATTGCTTTAAACTATTTATGTTTAATATTTGCTTTCTCACACCTACTCATTATATGTAAGCCCATGTTTAATATTTTAGAGGTTTAGTAATGCTTCATGGAATAAATATACATATATTCATTTTATTTGGCTATCACAAAATCATTTTGGATACCAACACCCTTAAACCAATCTATATACTTGCCAAATAAAGTAGACTGGGCATTTTGAATACTAATTAAATACTTAAGCATCCTTTCAACTACATCTTGTCCCTGAGGGCACTTAATAATATAATTTCAGAAATAACTCCACAGCTTGAGTGAAGGATATACTCCTTCACCTATAGTCCCATGTCAGTCAAAGAATAGCACCAAAATGTGGGTCTTAAGTCATTTTATGAAGATGCAAATTTCAAGTTTCAGCCTAAACTCCCGGAGTATAGAACAGAAATTTTCGGAACTGTGACTTCCATTTTTTTCTAAAGGAGCCTCTTTTGTAGGTTTTTAGCTTCTATTCAGCACGTAGTATATTATGCTAATATTCATAATGATTGTTTACTGAAGATAGTATAAATGCCAGAGAAAATTAAGCCAATGTATCTGCTAAAACTTACCCAGACACATCAGACCTCATTTAAAACATTGAAAGAGGGTTTTTTTTTTTTCCCTGAGAAATTAAAATGTGTTATAAGGACATCGTGTAACAGAAGACTATGTTCACACTATTAGTAGCAAGTGTTTCTAATTGTGTTCTCACTTAGTAATGAACATCACTGACATCTAGCTTGTGAGAACTTACCCTGCCTTATGAGGTCATTCATTCACTGCGCTGGAGTGAGTGCAGTGAAGTTGCATCTCATCTGGTGGATGTTTTCCTATAAGCTAGTGTGTTTTTTTAATCTTTATATTGAGAGCACATAGAAGAGTATTTGGCACATAGAGGGTGCTGAAACTGGAAAGTTCTCTGCAATTACATACTAAGGTGAATGGACGTGTTATGGTAAATAGAAGATTTAAGCAGACCAAAAACTTCTTTGAGGATGTCAAAAGAAGGAAGGCTAATCACCCTGATGATTTAGGATTGTTTAAAACCCAAAACCAATATTGAGCCACGACTGAGAACAGTAAGAACTTCTCTAATCATAAGGAAGTTTAACCTTTGTTGACATTTCAGAATTGCTTTCTTGTGGAGTAGATTTTAAGTTAATAGCATGGTCAGCCTCAGAATACCTATCCTCCTTGAGAGGTCAAGATCTGTTTTAGTTTCGATGTCACCCAAGAATAGCTGTTTCTGACTTCTACTGGTCTTTTCCACTCTTTTAGGCACAGAGGATAATGGCAGTCCAAATTGGCTTGTTCTGGCTACTTGTAAGAATGGGTGGGTCAGGGGTCCCTGGGTGGCTCAGTGGGTTAAAGCCTCTGCCTTCGGCTCAGGTCATGATCCCAGAATCCTGGGATCAGAGCCCCACATCGGACTCTCTGCTCCTCGGAGAGCCTGCTTCCTCCTCTCTCTCTGCCTGCCTCTCTACCTACTTGTGATCTCTGTCTGTCAAATAAATAAATAAAATCTTAAAAAAAAAAAAAAGAATGGGTGGGTCAGCCAGATTAAGTTATAAACTGGGTCTCAGGGGATCTCTTTCCTGCCTTTCTTGAGGAGGAAGTCTTTATCTCTTAAATTATGAAAATCTATGATACTGAAAAGTGACAGCCCAGAATGTGCCATCATCACATAGCAATGAGAACTGTCCCTAGGCAAAACTGTGAATATTGTCATACTCAACCAAGATTGTTTTACCAATCTGAAGGTCTTGGCAATCATCTTCCTTTGCTCTTTCACTGAAGAGTGCCAGTGTCTCTTTCATTTTTAAAAAAAATTATTTATTTATTTATTTATTTATTTATTTATTTTACTGATTTCAAATTGAAGGCTGATCATATGGGTCTGGCTTTAATTTGGTGGGCCCAAAATCTCCTTGGAAGTATTGCTTCTAAAAAGAAGTAAGGGAGGGAGGGAGGGAAGGAGGGAGGGAGGAAGGAAGGTAGGAAAGCAGGAAGTAAATACTGCTTTTCACATTCAGTAGCCACATTCCAAATGGATGACCATGTAGTTGACCAGAAACCTCTATTATGAAACTCTCTGAGGGACTGCCTCCTTCTTTACTGTTATTAAAGCTAACCAACTTGGTAATCTCATTATGTAATACATTCAGATAGTACTGATGAAACTGCTTCAGACAATATAAATAATATAAACAAGGTTAAGGAAAGTAAATAATTAACAATATGAGAAAATGGGAAGCCCTTGGCTGTTAATATTTAACGTGGCTGCTTATCATGTCATCATTTCAACAACAAGCCATATGTTTATGAGACAACTCAAGTACAAAATCTGTGTCACATGGTTAAATTTTCTTGGGATCTCTGGTCTGGGCATTATTCAATTTTTTTTTTAACATCTAAGTATTATATTTACTATTATCTAACTTCTAAATGATAAGTTGCTTATTTAGTTTGTCTATAAAAGTATATATTTTTTTATTTTTATGGAAGACCATGGAGGTGTATTTTATATGGAAAGTATGAATCAAGAGACAGAAAAACTTGATTTTAATGCATCTCTGCATCTGATAGCATGGGCAAGTCATTTAATTTCCTAGGCTTGATTCATTCAGCCCTAAGATGAGGGATTTAGATATTTTTTAAGATTTTATTTATTTATTTGACAGAGAGAGATCACAAGTAGGCAGAGAGGCAGGCAGAGAGACGGGGAAGCAGGCTCCCCGCTGTGCAGAGAGCCAGAGGTCCCTCCATCCCGGGACCTTGAGATCATGACCGAGCTAAAGGCAGAAGCTTAGCCCACTGAGCCACCCAGGCGCCCTAGGTTTTAAGACTGCTAAACTCTCATCCAACCTAAAGATTTCCTATGAATACCTGGTGCTTCTAGCTTTAGCTGTACTACTAAAAATACACTATACCACTGCTTTTTATATGCTGTCTTATTTATGGTATAAAACATACAGTGGAATAGCATAATTATAGCAATAATTAAAAATATTTAATTACAGCTAAGTTATGAAAATAAGCTTAATTAAAAGAAGAATTGATAAATATTAATAATCAATATTAATTCTTAATAATGATGTGCTAGGAGGCACATTTACATTAATCATCTTAATTAAAATGTTTTAAATTTGATTATTTAGGGATTCAAGTCTTTAACATGGTTGATGCTTTGTAAATAATATCTATTGAATGATTGAATAGGTATTGGAGAAATCATGGCAATAAATGAAAAGTGAGAAAACTAAATATTAACCCAGTCTCCCAATTGGCATTAGCCTGTCCTCTTTTATAATTAAAATGAATGGGGTTTATAAGATCTATATTTTCCCTTTATCCTTTTAAATTACTAGGGAAGGTAAATATATCCCTTTGGAATTCAAATAGAATAACCCTAACTTCTAGATACTAAGTGTAAAACTTGGTCATGGATTACAAAGAATTTTTTTTTCCTTTTTCTTCCCCAGCATATGTGGTGACAGGAGCAAATAAATTGTTGATTAGAATAGGTGCGAAACAATGTATTTCATTCATATGTTTCATTGCCAACCAAAAATGTTTTAATACGACACATGGAGTTACTCCTTGATATATGCAACTTCAATTCGTGATTATTTATTATACAAGCAGG
The DNA here is from genome assembly GCF_010015895.1 of Lontra canadensis. Classification (NCBI taxonomy): domain Eukaryota; kingdom Metazoa; phylum Chordata; class Mammalia; order Carnivora; family Mustelidae; genus Lontra; species Lontra canadensis. Next base: position 12,166,604 of record NW_022631015.1, read on the forward strand.
CATTAAGACACAAGTGGAAGCAGAAAATAGTTTGTAGGGCTATTTTTCTCTTTGGCTTGATAAGGTGAAAAAAGGGACATGTATTATAGCCAATGTATTATGTCATGTAAACGGAAGAGGCCCTGAAAGAACTATTAATAGAGATAATATTTCCTCATTGTATGATACAAGAATTCTAGCATTTTACCCCCTTTGTTTCATCACTGTCCCCACCCACTTTGGTTGGTGATAAAGTGGATGTGATTTCAGGAGGAAAAAAAGTGAGCCATGTTGACATCTTAATTGCTTTAATTTACAAGTCTTTTATATCATGTAAGATAGTTAAATAAAAGACAAAATCAATTTTATGGCCTTACTGAATGATGATGGATTGGCGTGACTTTCTACAGGTTATTGAAGGACAACAGGAATAGTCACATTACTAGTTATTTAACATTTATAAAGACAAGTGTTTTGTAAAAGTCTGTAGCTTTCCTATTGATCTTTTCTACCACATCTCTATACCCTAATCTAACAATTCAGGAACAGTGTCTTTGAATAGTTAACATTTGGGCTGTAATTGTAGTCACGAGAATTCAAAGTACATCTTGGTTTTGAAACTATACTGAACATTATCAATATGATTGTTTGCCATTTATAGACGTAGAGATCCCATTATTTCTGGATCTCTACCAAACATATGATAGCAAGTTAGTTTAATACTCAACCACGGTGTAAACAAAATATAGAAAGAGCTTCATTGTGCTTGAATTTATCCCTATTCCATTTGAGACCTGCACTTTGTGGGGGAGGTGGAAGAACGTAAGAAGAAATAATAATATCGGGTGCTTGGGTGGCTCAGTGGCTTAAGGCCTCTGCTTTCGGCTTGGGTCATGATCCCGGGGTCCTGGGATCGAGCCTCGCATTGGGCTCTCTGCTCAGCGGTGAGCCTGCTTTTCCCCCCTTCTCACTCTGCCTGCCTCTCTGCCTACTTGTGATCTCTCTCTGTCAAATGGATAAATAAAATCTTAAAAAAAAAAAAAAGAAGAAGAAATAATAATATAATAATACTTATTCATTTGACAAATATTGAGGAGTTGAATATGTATTAGACCATGTTTTAGACACTTGGGAAACATTAGTAATCAAAACAAACAACATCTAACCTTCATAATTTTTAACTTCTAAAAGTGGGTTATGGACAATAAACAATATAATAATTACATACATTGCATAGTATTCTATAAGTTAAGTGTTAGGGCAAAAACAAATAAAGCAAGCTAAGAGTGTAAGGCACATGGAGGCAAAGAAAGGGGTGGATTGCAGGATAGGCAACACTGAGAAGAAGGAACGAGAACCAAGTTCTCAAAAGTAGGTGAGAGAATAAGCAAAAAGCCAGTATGGGTGGAGGACAGGGCAAGAGAGAGCTCAGGGAGAGCGAATGGAAAGCCTCTTTATCTGGACTGTTCCTGATAATGTTCAAGATCTGGCAAGGAGCCCAGGCTCTCTGGAGAGGAAATTTGTGAGGGAACAGGGGCCAGATTACACAGGATCTGGCGGGCCACTGCCGGGCTTTGACTCTCCTCTTAGTGAAATGTGGGATGGTGCAGGGATTTAAGCATAAGAATAACATGATCTGAGAAAGATCTTAAAAAGGATCCCTGGGACTGCTGTGGTATGAGCAGACTTTTGTGGGACAATGAGGAAGCAGGGAAGCTAATTTATTTGGAAGCTTTTACAGTAACCCAGAGAAATAGTGGTGGCTCAGCAATGATGTACAGCAGCAACAGTGAGAATTGGTCAGATTTTGTATGTATTTCAAGGGATAGCCAACAAGCTTTCATGATGGATTCAGTGTGGGTTGTAAGAGAAGGAAAGAACCAAGAAGTCCCTCAAAGGTTTGGCCTGAGCAGCTACAGGATAAAAGAGTCATTTTGGAGCATGGGGGAATGGTCAGAAGTTCAAATGCAGAGGTCGGATGTGAGATGCCTTCTAGACATCCCAGTGGAGCTATCAAATGGGCAGTTAGACAAGCCTAAGGCTAAACATGAGGTTTGGCTTGGAAATAAATATTTAAGTTGTCTGCATATACAAAGTGTTTATTAACAACTACTGTGCCAAGGGCTTTATTAGCATTTGCTCATTTATATCTCATAATGACCCTATGAGATTGGCATGGTTATTACAATCCTTATTTTATCCACTTAGAAACTAAGTCACAAAGAGGTCAAATAACTCAGCAATGGAGATGTAGATAATTAGGGGAATAAGGTGAAGAATTGGAATTTGGGTCATCTTTTTAATATGACTCCAAACCCATACTCTTAATGGCCATGATTTCTTATAAGAGAGCAAGCTTATGTCAGCTTTGCCATACAGTCACACTTTAAGTTGAACATGGCTAAGGGAAAAAAAAGAGATAGAAGTAAAAATGTATCCTAGCTCAGTATTTTAAAAATATTTGGCTGGGACTCACTAAGAAATGCACTTTAGGGGCGCCTGGGTGGCACAGTAGGTTAAGCAGCTGGCTCTTGGTTTCAGCTCTGGTCGTGATCTTGGGGTCATGATGTCAAGCCCCACGTTGGGCTCTTTGGTAAGTGTGGATCCTGCTTGAGATTCTCTCTTACCTTCCCCATGCGCCCCTCCCTGCTCGCACTCTGTCTCTAAAAAAAAAAAAAAACCCAGAAAGGGAAAAATGTGCTTTATATCACCTCACATACACACACACATATTTAAAATTAGAATAAATATTCCTCAAAATACTCCTAATAGATGCAAATATACTATGATGTTTTCTATATTATCCTATCCTATCCCTTCCCATTTCATTTCATTCTAACATAGTCTAGTTACAAAAATGCTAGTTACAACCCATCTAAATGATTTTATCAACCAACAGTCTAAAAATCATTTCTTTATTAGTAGTTTACCAGATGTTATTTCTGCACTCAGAAACAGTATTTGCAAGGAAATCCCCCAAAGAATGTGGTAAATTCATTTTCTTAACTGGAAATGAATCAAGGTGAAAGAGAAAAACCCCAGAGTCAGGGCCAACTTAGCTATTGGGTACAGTAGGCACAGAGTTCAGGCTCACAATACTTTTCAAGGCCCACAAAAATGTTTTAATTTCTTGTAAAGTCAAGAGAAAAAATGAATATAATCCAGCCTGGTTTATATTTGTCTTTATACCAACATAGTAATAAAATACAGTATTTATTTATTTGTGGTGAAAGGGTCTTTTAAAGGCAAAAATGCCCAGGAGCCACAGAAATCACAATGCAGCCCTGCAGAATGCAAAGAGGAGCAGTCCTTTCTTTTCCAAGGTAGTCTAGTGGTTGTGTGGATATACTTTTGAAACTACTCTTCTTTGGTTCAAACCCCCACTCTGTCACTTACTAGCTTTCTGACCTTGGGCAAGACATTCAACCTCTTCTGATCTCGGTTTTCTCACCTATAATATGGAATTAATAATGGTGACAATCTTGGAGGGGTTTTGTTGTTGTTGTTGTTTTGGAAGAGCAGATAATTTTATTACATGTGAAAAGCTTAGAATAATACCTGGTATATAGTGAGTATTCATTCCACAAAGTGGAGGACACTCATCCTTGTTCAATTCTTCTAAGATACTACAAAACAGAAAAGAATGAAAAGAAAAAGAAAAAAGGAAGATGTCCGACTAGTTACCATATCTTGTAGGACCAAATGAGCTACAAATTCAGGAACTTCCACATTAGGAACAAATTTTTTAAGCTAAATTTTACATTTATTCAGTGCTTCTTGTCTGGAGTGTTGAATGAATATGACAGGCCCAGAATGAGAAAGGAAGTCACCGTCAGACTCTAAAAGTTAAGGAAATTTACATTTAATGTCTATCCTCTGACTGAAGTTGAATGGATCAACCTTGAAATATCTTTTGCAAATGGCCACTTGGAAATGACTATTCCAGTAGAATAACTACTGGAATTTCCAGTGATCCCCTGAACATGGAACAGGTGTTTTGTGGAAAGGGGGGGAAAAAAGAGCAGAGAAAGGGATATAGGGAGAAGAAAGGAGGAAGGCAAAGAGAGAGAGAGAAAAGAAAGAGAATACAACTTTTTAGTTTGAGAAGTCTTCAATGTTGGCCAGGTGAACATAAAAAAAATCACAGAATCTTAACATTTGAGAGCCAGGAGAAGCATCTTCTCTTTCCTGAGTCATGGGCATAAGTATTCTGTGACAGGTTTGAAGATTTGTTGATCTCAAAATCTGAGTCTGCTACTGAAGGGCTGAATCATCGCTGAATCTTTGAAACCTATAACATGGGGATAACAGTCTGCCTCATTTTTGTTGATACTTTAAGGACCAAATATGAAAATGTTATGCCAAGAGCCAAATACTATACAAAGGCAAGAAACAGATGGGGTCTGGGTGAATGGGACAGCTTTAGATGTCTGGCTGTGCCACAAATAAGGCATGGGAATGAAAATATGAAAACCAGACTAATTCTACATAAAATGTTGCCTTTGCCGTAGCCAAAAATTCAACACAGCCTAATAGCCCAAAAAGACTGACTTTAGCATCTACTGACTTATAAATGTAGGTGATCTTCATGCCTCCACTGTCAGCTCTCATCAGGGAATGACGTGTGGCTGCCTTAGGATATTATTATCAACCCATAAGAGAAAAAGTGCTTGAATTTTTACTGTACTGCACTCTAGAACCACTGGCCATGTGGGGCACCAGTCCAACTTGGCCATAGGCAGACACTCAGCCCAATAACCAAGTACACTCTTCTTTCCCAACCTCCCCTCCCATTTTCTTCATGCTCTACTCCTTCCCCCAACTGACTGCCCTGATAACTTGTTTTGACCTTCAACAACACACCCAAAGCTTTCAAGGGTAGTTCTTCATTTCTGAGAGGAAGAGGCTCAAACCTCCCTACTGTATCTGCGGAAGTCTAGGGCTGTTCACTACCTCCCACTCAAACTATAGAATTACACAGTTTGCACAGCTGTCAAGCCAGCTGCCCTGTGTTCCCTCCAGATCACCCTCCGTGCTGCCTTCCAGCAATATCTTTGCTGTTTCTGGACATGATGCTGGCTGCAATCAGCGAGGAAGCAACTATTTCAGTAAGAAAAGTGACTTCCACCACCAGTTTTGGTAAAAGGATTCAGAGACACCTCACATGTAAGGCAAATTCACAGTTCTAGGAACAGTTTCTCCATGTTCAGTGCATTCCACTGAATAGGACAGGCAAAAACAAAATTAGGAGTGGATGGGTTCTTATTTTTATTTGTACTTCTTGTCTTTGTTTCACCATTTAGAGGAATTTCATTCATATAAAAGCAAAAACTTTCAGCGGATGTCTGGGTCTGGAGCTATGATGGGCAATGCAGACCACACCAAATTGTGGCTTATCACAGATTCCCCATTATATATAATTTATGATACCACATAATCTTCATGAGTATATTTTACTGCATTTTGACATTAAAAGATATTTGCTGAATAGGCTTTAAGCAAATTAGAGGCTTGATACACTGTTATAATTTTGCAAAATTCAAAATGACAAAGTCTTTTTTCAAATTGTAAAAGAACTGAAATATTTTTCCTTTATCCTCTCATATTAGGAGTTCATTTTAAATGTGCAGACATAAATCATTAGCGTGGTTTCTGATGTTTTAGCCAAAGGTGTTTCTTACAGTCTGTGTACCATTGACTCCTCACCACAAAGTCCTCCCCACTTTCTGAAGCAACCAGGCAGCACAGTCAGTGCGCCCTTCATTTGCTGTTTAGTTGATTTGAAAGTTCTTCATTGTCTTTCAAAGTCTATTCATATATTTGACCCTAGAGTACAGGCGATATTCTTTCTGGTATCCTAAGAACATTGGTATTTCTAGAAATAAAAAGATTTGCCTTTATTTTTTGTGTCTATTAAGATCTGAGTCAAACTATGTCATCTTGTCTGGTGAAATAGCCACCACATACATAGACGTGTGTGTTAAGTCGAAGACCAACTAGACACATCCATAAAAATCACACCAGGTCAACCCAAAGTAAGCTCAAATCAGCCTTAAACTCACTTCATTGGCCTCTCTGTTACAGCTCATATAATATGATCTGTAGGGACAATTTCTGCTGTAAAGTTACCTCATAAAGAAATATATCATCTACAGTCCTTTCATAAACCCAATTATAGGAGCAATTCAAGAGAGTTACAGCTACTAGGACCTGCGTTCTATCTCCTCCCTGGTTCCACTTATTAAGGACATTAAAGTAGAAATATTGAGGTGGAAAGGAAACAATGACTGAATTTAGCCAACACAAAAAAAGACTGGTGTAATCACTCAATCAGGTATTACTTCAGTTCTTATATTGCCATGTTGCAAGTTTCATTTATTATAGGTGATTTCTCCAGAGAAAAGCTATCAGTAGGTCCCTTGTCCACAAATATGAATATATTTTCTTTTTAAAAATATATCTTCAATGTCTCATTGACGTGTTTTTTTTAAGATTATTTGTTTGAGAAAGAAAGAGAGCACATGCGCAAGTGAGAGGAGGGGCAGAGGGTTAGAATCTTTAAGCAGACTCCCCCACTGAGCACAGAGCCTGTATGGTGACCATGACACGTGCCAAAACCAAGAGTCTGTCGCTCAACCGACTGAGCTACCCAGGTGCCCCTCTCACTGTCTTATTTACACAAAATTGTATATGTTTCATTCAAAAGGGTTAACACTAATTTAAATCTCATCACCATAGTACTTGGATAACTAAGATCTTTGGTGGCAAGTGGCAGAGGAAAAATAGAAGAATAGTGATCAATGAGACATCATTAATAATTGATAAAATATATTATTGAGGCAAAAGAAGTCCAGTTGTTAAAGATGTGATTCCTTTTCATCATATAACATGGCTCAGACCAGGAGGTATTCGTATTGGATTTGTTGTTCTACACCAAACTGAAATGGTGGTACCGGTTTTGAAAGGAAATCATATAGGTTATGAAAGGGACCAAGGAGAGAAGCGGATGTTAGTTAAATTAAAGCTTTTCTACAGACAAGATTCATCATTCAGAACTGGAGGAAAATGAGAAGCATCTTATGGTTATCTGTACATTGATTCAAATATTTGGTGTATTCACTGCTACTGGACACGTAGACTCAGCAACAACGGTGTATATTAAAGTGGATGTAATTTTCTTTCCAGTTGCTGGTTCTCAGAGGACTTTATTCTCTGTCAGTCTCTACAAACCTCAAATATAGTCCAATAACCACAATGAATCCTGAGCGCAGTTTAGTGTCTCTTCTAAATTATAACTGGTTTCCTCTCTCTCGTGCTTGCTCTTCGGTGACCCTCAAGAAAAAGAATTGTGTTATTTATGTGGGTTTATTAAAAATATAATTTTTCTCCACGAGTCCTCAGTTTCCATAAATCTGTTGCTGAGGTTCACTGATTTTCCTCCCCTGAGGGGGAGAACAGTTCCAAGTCTTAAGGCCACCTAATCTCTCCCAATACATTCCCAGCTCTGCCTAGTGTGAGGACCAAATGCCTTACTGTGGTGAAGGTCTGGAGGCTGTACAGTTGGAAGCAGAACAAAGAGGCGGGAGCGCGAGTAAAAGACAGAGCTGTAGTCTTCCTAGGGATTAATTGCCAAGAGGGCCCACTGGCTTGTAATATACGATCATACATGGAAGGAGAAAAATGTTTGGAGATTATTGATTCACATGCGAGCTTTGGTTAGGTAAAGGTGTTTGTGTGACTCTTTGACTACTCTTGAACTATTGCGTATAAAGGGAGAAACACAAGTGTGTCAGACAGACTGGAGTATGAATTCTGACTCTCTTGGGCAAGTTTATTGTCTTTATGAATTTCTGATTACTTACCTATAAAATGGGCATATTCATTTCCCAGGGCTATAAGAATGACTTGAAGGGAGGATATAAAGTACCTGGCATAGTTGGTGCTCAATAAACACCTCTTGAACCATTCAACCAAGAAGCATGTTCAGTTTATTAACATAAAGATCTCGATATTATATCACAGTGACAGTTAATAGATTAGCCAAAGTGCGCTTATAAAACCCGGACAAAATTTTAAGAAAAGAATGGATGACTTGTTTATTGTGACTTATTTCATTAAGTATCCATATAACAAATATTCACCAAAGGCCTGCTACATGCTTGATATAGATTTAACAGTTTCTTCAACAAGTAAATCCATTAGCAGGAATATCAACATCCACCAGACTCCACGTTTTTTGAGGGAAGGGACCACGTCTGCCTTATTCACCCCTGAATCCTCAGTGTCTAGCATAGAGCATAGCGCATAATAGATGCTCAAAAAGTACTTGGAATGAAAAGAAATGTTATCATGGCAATGGTCATGTTGCTATCAGTACATCTTTATACCAGACTTGTTGGATTTCTTCATTTTTTTAAAGGACTTCATTTAATTTTTTTTTCATTTTTATGTGTTTATTGAGAAGTAATTGACATACAACATTGAGTAAGTTTATGGTCTACACATGTTGATGAAATTTTTTAAGAGCAATTTTAGGTTAATAGCAAAATGGAAAGGAAGGTACAGAGAGTTTCCCTCCACCCCTTGCTCCCACACATGGAGAGCCTCCCCCACAACCACATCCTCCGCAAGAGTGGGACATTTATCGTAATTGACATACCTACACTGACATGTCACTATCACCTAAAGTCCATAGTTGACCTTAGGTTTCACTCTTGGTGTTGAACTTTCTGTGGGTTAGTCAAATGTATACTGACATGGATCCATCATTTAATATCATATAGCATATTTTCACTGTCTTAAAAATCCTCTGTGATCTGCTTCTTATTCATCTCTCTCCCTATCCCCCATCCCTAGCAACCACTAACTTTTTTACTGTCCTTATTGTTTTGCCTTTCCTAGAATGTCAAAAAATTGGAATTGTAGTTTGTAACCTTTTCAGATTGGCTTCTTTCACATGCATTTAAGGTGGTATGGGTATAACATTTTTCCATGTATCTTCATGGCCTGCTGGTTCATTTCTTTTTATCACTGAATAGCATTCCATTGTCTGGATGGATCACAGTTTCTTTATCCACTCACCTCCTACTGAAGGACATCTTGATTACTTCCAAGTTTTGGCAATTATGAATAAAGCTGCTATAAACATCCATGTGCAGGTTTTGTGTGGACATAAGTTTTCAACTCTCTTGGATAAATACCAAGGAGCATGACTGTTGGATCACATGGTAAGAGTATGTTGTGTTTTGTACGAAATCGCCAAACTGTTTTCAAAAGTGGCCGTACCGTTTTCCATTCCCACCAGCAATGAATGAGAGTTCCTTCTTTCACTTTTTAGTAATGTCTGTAGACATCTTCATACATCTGATCCTTCTTTCTTTCTGACAATTTCCTTAAGCAGAAGTTTAAGAGCAAGGAGACACTTAACCTCTCAGAGAGGTCTACAAGCCAGCCAGGCCTCTCAGCATTGCTGTGTTCACCTCTTCAGCCCCGCTCTCTGGGAGGGTCCGGAGATAGGAAATTCTCTAGAGTTGGTGTCTAGGGCCTAAGCAACATGGTTTTCGTTCTTAGTACATTATAGTTGCAGAAGCACTAGCAATGAAACAATTAACTTTTCTTCAACAGAATTCAGTTGATGGTCTCATCCCAAGCGATTCCCTATATATGAAGGAAGTTTAAAAGTGCAGTTCTAGGGGCACCTGGATATCTCAGTAGGTTAAGCCTCTGCCTTCGGCTCAGATCATGATCTCAGAGTCCCAGGATCCCAGGATCGAGCCCCACATCAGGCTCTCTGCTCAGCGGGAAGCCTGCTTTCCCATTCTCTCTGCCTGCCTTTCTGCCTACTTGTGATCTCTCTCTCTGTCAAATAAATAAATAAAATCTTTAAAAAAAAGAAAAAAGAAGGTGCAGTTCTAGCAAAAGAGACTAGTATTACTTCTCCCGTGCATCACAACTAGGGATACCCTTAATTTTGCCCATTTTGAAAATGCCGAAGAAGAAATAAAGCAGGTACAACCAACCATAATGTGTTTCTCGTCATTGACTTGGCAGGTTTTTTTTGTTTGTTTGTTTGTTTTTTTCTTTTTGAGCTGAACTGTAGGAACCGACATCATTGTGACAAGATCATGGGAGTCTACCATTTAATATATCTCTGAAAACTAGAGCTAAATTTAATAAAATAAACCTCACTGAACTAGAAATAACATGCCTCTGTGTTGGATACTACCCTACATCTCTTAAGTCCTTAGAGTATAAGCTTGGACACAACGGAACTTTTTTTTTTTTAAAGATTTTATTTATTATTTATTTGACAGACAGAGATCACAAGTAGGCAGAGGGGCAGGCAGAGAGAGAGGAAGGGAAGCAGTCTCCCCAGAGAGCTCTCCCCAGGAGCAGAGCACCTGATGCAGGGCTCGATCCTGGGATCCTAGGATCCTGCGATCATGACCTGACCCGAAGGCAAAGGCTTCAACCCACTGAGCCACCCAGGCGCCCCCAGAACTTTTTAAAATTCTGCTATAATACTCAGTCTGCCTTAAAACTCAGAGTGGGAAATTACTGAAATATTTAAAGAACTGAGCTTAGAGAAAGCTTAGAGATTACCTGTTCCCATTAACCCATTTTACAAATGAGGAAATTGTGTCCTAGAGAACCCGGTGGCCCCCAAGAAGAGAAGAAAAGAAAGGGGAAAAGAAAGTCTTCAGAATCTAGACGTTCAAAAGCAGCCCAGTTCTAGGGGTGTCCTGGCCACCAGTACATAGAGATTCTTTTGAGCCAACGAAGCACATCTTTTCCCACCTTCACGGTCACTGGTATCACGTCAGTGGCTTGACATCAGCTATAGGGTGAGAATTTACCCATGAAAATCAGCAAACACTACTATAAATCAGAACATTTTTTTGAGAGCGGGCACATCATGGCTCAGTTCACAGAGTCGAGCCCGATAGTTAATAGACATATTCTGAGCACCATCTAAGCATATACGGAAATGGTTTAGGCATGTTTTATTAGATGCTAAAAATATCAAAGGGAAAGCATCAGAATGGTTTCACTTGACCAACTTAATTTGACAACTTAACATTCTAATGTTTATTTACTTCAAAGGATCTAGAAACATGTTGATAGATAAAATTACTTTATTATTGCTTTACTGGTATTTTAATATGGCAAAATCAATACGGCTAAGGTGCAGGATATAAGCATGTCTTTGGAAAATATGCTTTCATCTTCAGAATAGACATAAAACATAAAAATGTGTCATACAACTAAACAGTTTCTCATAGAAAATGTTTTATCATCTTACATTTTATTTTGGACACTTAGGAAGATGAAAGTAGATTTCTTTCTGCAGTCCATTCAATAATAAGATGAGGTTGGCCAGTGTTCCAACATATTATGCAGCATTTCCACATTTCCTAGCTAATACTACTATCCTGCATTCTATCATACATGTTATCATACATTCCTCTATTTGGAATACAGCTTCAATCAAATAGATAGATGGTGAGTCACTTGCGATATCCCCATCCCAGCCTTGCCAACTGGAAAGGTGCATCTTGAAGCAAAAAGTCAACAGAATTCTCTGAAGTCTTTAGAATTCTCCTGGCCTACCTGTCCTTAGAACAATTGCTAATCTCCATCAGAATGAAAAAAGTCATTACATGTAGGCTTTCCAAAGACAGCCTTTTAAAATTATATTTCAGTTTTGGCAAGTCACATGTGTTTTTCAAGCAGTGGAGAGAAAGGTTTTTTGTTTTCTGAGTAGTTGTTAACTTAGAGTAAATGCAGAGGTAGATGAAATCAGGGTCCCAGGGGAGCACCTGACTTGCTAGAGGGAATTTGAACAGCCTTGTCTACGTTCTTCTTTCCTTTTAAACTGTGGCTCAATGACAATCATAAAGGAGTGCATGTGCCTACACTAAGAAACCAAATTAAAACTTTGCATTTATGCATGAGGGCAGTACAGGGTAATAAATGAGAATATTTTCTTTCTCGGTGTGTTTTAAAGGTCATTTCTGGGCATTCTGACATACAGAGACACGTATAAAGGGATTCAGAATGAGAGGTCATTAACTGAGAAAATAGCCTAAGGATGGAGAATTCTAGGAAGAATGGTAAGACAAAGTTAAAAGGCATTAATAAATCCTGTTTCAATTACTTTAACATATTCTAGCTGAATAACATGAATAAGCCGGAAATGATATTGTATGTGGCCCAAATATTATCACATAATTGGGCTTGGCATTTTCCTTTGATGTAGAGAGTGACACCTGGTGCATTGGGACAACAGATTTGTCAATAGGGAAGTGAAGTTACCTGATTTTGACAACTTTGATGTGACTTGGTACAACAGCGTCTCTTTCTGTAGGGACAATTACTTAGAATGCTATCAAACCCTTTTTAGGGAACAGATCTTGGGAAGAACAATGACTCCATCAAACCCCCATTGGGCAAAAGATCCTGAGAAAAGAATGGATTTTACTTCCTTAAGGTCTTAGTAGGATAAACTAGTATAGAAGGGCACAAATTTTCTTTTCATTTACTTTCTCTTTTTGAGAAAAGAGTGAGTTCTAGTCTTGGTTTGGGTCGGGGTATGTGGGTTAGACTCCGGGCTATGGAGTCTTGTCTGTGGGGTTACATCTCACCTCCAGGCCTTGTTAATTCTGAGATCTTCATTAGTTGCTGAACCCCTCTACGTCTTTCTTCTTTCTCATTAAATTAGGGATAATAATAGCATCTATTTTGCAGTCATGGGGATTAGACAGAACAATCCATACAAAGTTATTAGAAGAGTTTCAGATACATACTAAGCGCTCAGCAAATGTTCGCTGGTATTCTTAGTGGACACTGCTGGCTGGGTCAGCCCAGGATGCTAATAAGCTTTAGAGACTCAGCACCTGTTGGGAGCCACAGAGACAGGATGAGCAGAGCCAGCTGGCTGAGCTGTGGGGGGTCCCCTCTGCCAGTCCCTGTTTTGCTTTTGCTCCCCCTCTGCACAGATCTGCAGAAGAAAACCTCTTTCAGCCCCCGGGTTAAGTCTTGGCGGAAGCAACCTGTCCCGAAGCCATCATTCAGGCTGTGACTAAGCAGATTCAGGATTCAAGCCTCTTTTGGATAACTAGATGTATGGGGTTAAGTATTAAACTCAGCAGGCAGGTAAAAGATGTGATATACCAGTGTTTAGTCACTTACAACGCTAACTGCTTGAGATGATTATGCAATCCGAAATGCCACAAGACGTGGGAAGCAGGGTATGAGTCAGTGAAGACTTAGATCCTCTCACCCTTTCATTTGGAGAGCCTCCTTGGTGTGTCCTCCCACTGTGGGAATTCTTAAGCTTGGTCTCACAATTAACCCAAAAGGGCAATAGTGGAACCAGAGTTCCAGATACTAACAGCTGTTTTACATCATACCTCTGCTTAGTGTCCCCTGCCTCCAGACCCTAGTTAAGCAAGCCCCTAGTCCTGAAAGCCTGAGTCGGTTTGGGCAGAATGGTGGTACACACACAGGTGATTCCACGGCGAAGTGGTGGCAGGTCATAGTCATGGCATAATCAAAGATCACTGGACAAAGACAGTGACCCGCCCTGCCTGGGAGAGTCAGGGAATCTTTACTGAGGAGGGCACTAGGGCAGATCCTCAGAGGATGAGTCTGATTTTTCCAATGGAGGAAACCATGAGGAGAGGGTTTCAGGAATTGAAGGGCATTCTAATCAGAGGAAACTGTCTGCACAAAAGGCATCTGGCTCACACCACTTATATTCCTTAAGAAATACGCATGTATGATCTGTAATGCACCGAACTATGAACGACTCTGCCATTGGGGAAGGCAGGCAGAGAGGAGAAAGCCATGGAAGGTGACTGTGATACAGTGTAAGTGCTCTACCAGCAGAAAATGGGGGTCCCCCCAGCAGAGCCTTGGGATCCAGTGGGAGTTCATGGTGGAGGCTTACAGTGGAGGTGGTGCTGGAACGGGACTTTGGGAATGAGAGGCATCCCCCAGGAAGGCAGGGGAACGGGTGTGTGTGAAGGTATGAAGGTCAAAGGGTATGTAAACTCTCAAGGAGCAGGAAAAGCAGAGAACATGTGTGAGTAGGGACCTCCAGAGGAGATGGGGGAGGGGACTGGACAGCACAGACTTTGTATGCTACTCAGGGACAGTGAGGCCAATGGACTGGAGAAGGTCCATCCTGGGGGCAGGGAGGTGCTTAGTTTCTCTGAAACATTTGGCAAGACCCGAGAGAGGCCTGAGCTGGGCCAGTAATAGCAAGGATGAAAAACTGATTTAGAATCAAAATACTTAAAAAAAAAAAAAAAAACTAGGACCTAGTAACCGTGGACTCTGAAGGGTTAGGGGGAGGGGGATAAGGACCCAATTTCTTCCTTGGCTAACTAAGTTCTACTGGCCAGTTCAGGGAACAGAGGATGGGGGACATATTCTCAGGACAGGTTAATGAGCTTATCTGTAGACTGGTGCATGTGGGGGTGCCTGCGCAGCCTCCCAGGGGAAGATCCATCCAGAAGAAAATACATGGGTCAGGAACTAGGGAGAAGGACTCCTAGTTACTAAAATCATATGTAGCTAAGACCTCATAGGTCAGAGATTCTTGTTCAGGGTATCATCAGGGATTATGTTGTGTTCAACTATAGGTACCCTCTCCATTGCTTTAGGTGTACAATGTAGAGATCTGATGTATGTACTTAATACAGAATGATCATCATAATACCTTTAGCTAACATCCCATCACCAGCCTTTCCTTTCTTTCTTTCTTTCTTTCTTTCTTTTTTTTTTTTTTAGTATAGTTGACACACGATGTGACTTTAGTTTCAGGTATACAATGTAGTGATTCAGCTTCTCTATAGGTCTATGCTATGCTCGTGACAAGTGTAGCTACCTTCTGTTACCATACACCTCTGTTGCATATCACTGACTCTTCCCTCTTCTGTGCCTTTTATTCCCATGACTCAGTCATTCCATGACTGGAAGTCTGTATCTCCCTCTCCCCTTCACCCAATTTGCCCAACCCCCCTCCCCCTGGAACCCATCAGTCTGTTCTCTGTATTTATAGGTCTGACTCTGTTTTCTGTTTGTTTGTTTATTCATTCGTTTTGTTCTTTAGAGTCCACATATGAGTGAAATCCTATGGTATTTCTCTGACTTATTTCACTTCACATAATACCCTCTAGGTCTATCCATACTGTCACAAATGGTGAGACTTCATCCTTTTTTATAGCTGGGTTATATTCCATTGTGGAGATATATACCACCTCTTCTTTATCCGTGCATCTGTCAATGGAAGCAGGCTGCTTCCATATCTTGGCTCTTGTAAATAATACTGCAGTTCACATCGGGGTGCAGATATCTTTTTAAATAAGCATTTTCATTTTCTTTGGGTAAATACCCAAATGTGGAATTACTGGATTATATGCTATTTCTATTTTTAATCTCTTGAGGAAACTCCATACAGTTTTTCACAGTGGTTGCACCAACTCACATTCCCATAAAAGACCCCGAATAGCCATCAACATTCTTTTTTCTATTTGCCATGAACTGTCATAACATTAGGAAGTCCTCAGCCAGGGAAATCATGGTGAGAGAAGAGGATTGGGAACAGACTCCCAGCAGACATCCATTTCATTTTTTAAATTTATTTTATATATTTTTTAAATATTTTATTTATTTATTTGACACAAAGAGAGAGAAATCACAAGCAGGCAGAGAGGCAGGCAGAGAGAGACGGGGAAGCAGGCTCCCTGCCGAGCAGAGAACCTAATGCGGGACTTGATCCCAGAACCCTGGGATCATGACCTGAGCTGAAGGCAGAGGCTTTAACCCACTGAGCCACCCAGGTGCCCCTGGACATCCTTTTCAAGGGTGTAGAGAATAGGAGTCATCACTAGCAGGTGAGGAGGAACAGAAGGACAGTAAGGGAAATGACAGCAAGCCAGAGAAAAAAGGGTTTTCTAGGGAAGTACAGTGGAGGGTGGCCTTCGTTCAAGGACATTTCACTGTGAAAGAAAGGTGAGAACAATACCCTAGCTAGCTAGCGTGGGACAGGCGTCAGAAGAGGTTTTGTTTGGTTTTTCAGTTATGCACAGAGGTGTGGCTAATCTGATTTCCCTAGTTAGGTTACAAGCTGCCCGAAGAAGCAACCATGTTTCCTATAGCTCTGGGCACAGTCTTGATGCTAATTCGGTGCATGAAGATTCACATACTGATTTTGGTCACAGAATTATTCAAACAGCATTAGCGGTGTGCACAGAAATTTAAAATGTCACTTCTTAATGCTTTTAGAAATATGTGACTATACACATTTCATAAGGGGAGAAAGCAGAGTTTGTGATGTTAACTAATAATAATGAATCCTTTAAAAATATTGTGATTCAGTAGACACTTATCCTCTTGCTCTGGAGGTTTTCTTTTATTTAGACTTATTTTAAAGTGCAACAAGATATTTTGTGCCTGCCTTTCTCTGCACACCGGCCTTTCTCCTATATTCATCTGTTAAGTAACATTTTCTCTACCACAGTGCTCAGACCATATGTTCCCCTTCTGTAGTGTTTTGACTTGTTTTTTTGGTGGGGTAAATGGTACTTGGAGTGAGTCTCACCATTCTCAAAGACCAAGCAAATACACTAATGAGTCTTAAAAATGAAATCAGCTCTTTCTGGGAAGAATTCATTGATCAAATGTATCCCCCTACCCTCACTCCTAAGTTGAAAGGTATATGTTGGCTTAGACTGGGGAGAGCTTGCCCCCCAAAACACGAGAGTCCACATTTAAAGTTTCTGTTTCTACTAGGATGTGTCATTTGAGCTCAGGAAAGTGTTAGAACTGATTACAAATCGTAGCAAACGGACTCTTAATTTCACCTCCCATCTTTAATTTAAGCTTGTACCAAATCCAGTAGGACTTCCAGACACTTATATAAAGATACAATATGGATGTGATAAGAAGACCTTTAAATCAGAAAATATGCCCTTCAGAATAATGAAACGAATAAAGCAGTCTGGAGAACTGATGGAACACACGGCAGATGCCTCCCTTTAATAGAGGTTTGAAAGGAGTCATTGGTGGGCCATGATTTCTGTGGTTTCTGTGTGCATTTTCCTGAAGTGAAATTGGGGGCAGATACGAGAAGATGTTTAGATCTCCAAATACAAAGATGGGTTATCTCAGCCGAATTCCAGTTCATGCCAAGATTTCTCAACAGTGTGTAAGAAATCAAGTTACATGTTCAGGAGTTGACCCTTAACGTGTGCAGGGGGATGCCTGTGTTTTATACCAGCTCAGTCTTTTCTGAGCGCCATGACAAGTGGTTTTATTCTTCCCAACTGTCCAGTCGGGAAATGTCCAATTACTAGATTTTGTCCAGTTACTAGAATTTGTACCATCTAGCCTCACCTGATTCACTAGTGCATTTTACAGACTTACACAATTTGTCACCTCCTTAGAGGGATAGGACATGCAATATTATTAATTCTATTACCTTGTTTAAAATTAGATACTAAAAAAAAAAACCACATTTCAAACTAGTCTTAAGAAGTACATACAGCAGAATCAGAAAGAAGGCTGTCAGTTCAAGTCATGTCTCGATTCTAATATTAAACCTCAGATTTCACAGATCTCATAATATCTGAGCTGTGACTATTTGCTTCAGGCATCAACGTGATATTTAAAAAAATTTTTTTTCAACCACATGGACATTTCGCTTTGCCAGAATATTTACTTCTCACATAATGCTTTAAAATATCAAACTTTAACTAAAACATCCAATTTTGTTGCATTCCAAGAGTCAGATATCTCTTTTTTATCTGGTGAGGTCCTCTTTCCTTCTTTATATTTCTAGGCTCCTGCCTACTTGTCACCCATTTTGTGTTGGTTGGTTGATGGATTGATTGATTGATTGGCTCATTGATTAAGTAATCAATTTTACTGCCCAGGAAATGCATTCTAAACACAAAAACTATTTTTTTCTCTTAGAATTTTTGTTTACAGTTTTCACTCTGGGCAGTTAAAGAGTGTAGATACAGATGTAAAGGAAGAGAAGGCAGTGGTGCATAAAATGAAAGGTGCTCAACTGAAAGGTGAGAGAGTTCATAAAAATGTAAAATATGTGGCAATGGTTAATCGTCCGACTCTTGATTTTGGCTCAGGTTATGATCTCAGGGTGGTTAGATTGAGTGTCAGATTGGGCTCACGCTCAGCCCCGGGAGTCAATTTGGGATAATCTGCCTCCCACTCCACCCCTCCCTGTGCTCACTCATATTCGCTCTCTCATTCTCTCTCTCCAAAAATAAATAAAATATATAGCAATCATGTCTCTTCTAGATGAAACAGATCCGTATTTTTTGCATGGAAACTCTGTATTTCATACTGACATATATATTTGGTATTATTAGCTCTCTTTGCCCATGACATTCATGATTAATGTTTGCATAACCCCCTAGAATTTACAAAGTGCTCTCAGCTCTTATCTTCTCAACTGGAAGGTAAGCCCCTTCAGACTTAGGGGCATGTTTGTAGTTTCCCAACTCTTCGCAGATTTGAATATATGCAAACCAATGAATCTTTATACATCTAGGTATCTGTGGGATATTTAAATGCAGTACCACAGCTGCAGACACTCACCTATTATGGGCAATAGTCCGTTTTCAGTAGAAGCAGGAAGAAAGAGGTCCAGGCTTTGGCATCTGAGCTGGCTTAGCTCCCAAAAAGTAAAACCATTTCCCAATAAAGTCAGTGAAGATGTTGCTAAGAAGTTCCTGAGCTGCTTTGAGAGTGTGTCTGCAGCTGAAGGACCCATGACTTTCTATTATCTCTCCAAGGAGACTCCCCACTTGCGAGGTGCTGGAGAGATAGGGGCACCCTGTGAGGGCCGCCCCAGGCCCTACTAGCCAGAGTAGCCTATTAAAAGGATGAGCAACGGAAAGGTTCAGGGACTCACAGTTTTCTCTCTCCAGGACTCACCTCATCTCTGTTCATCCTTATGACACATTAATTCCCCAAGGACTCCCACACTATATCACATCTTATTCATTTTTTCAAATAACCTGCTTCCTAATACTTGTAACCCTGTGATAAATCAATGTTCTGCTCCCCCAGAACACCCTTAATGAAATGACATCTCCGATTTTTAAAAAAAAATGTTAAAATAAATATCTTAATTTTTTTTTTTTGACATTTATTTAGAGGAAGTTGGGTCTGGCCATCTGTTGCCACATAGTTAGCGAGTAATGTAGTAAATGCAATATGAGGACATAAATCTATTTCTATTCACTGAACTCATTAATCATGGGGCCTAATGCGACTACAGAGCACCACTTACCTTTTTAATTTGTATTATGGTGGTCAAGGTTAATCCTGGGATACTGCATTTATTTCCGAGTATCAAATGTCAAATTAAAATGAAATTTAACATGGTGGGTTTTTAAAAATCCATTGTGGTGGAGAAAATATGCAAATTCGTGTGAGATGCAAAATTGTTTTAAATGCAATTTGTACATATGGGAATCCAGGAGCAGGTGGTTTTCTTTTGCTCTTCCCCTAGTAAATTTTTTAGAAGCTTGGTATTTAGGATCTGAGGGTCCAAGATTCTCTCCTGCCAATAGTTTTGACTGGAGTATACTGTACCATCAGGCTTTGCCTACCTCCAAATCTGATAGAAGACAAGAGATTCTCAACCATTCTCATAGATTCTTTGGGCCAGAAACCTTCATTATTTATGTTAAAATCTAAAATGAAAACTAAATAATTAAAAATAATTAATTCATTCAACAGTTATTTATTGAGCGCTCCCTCTATGCCAGGCATTGTGCTTAGAAATGTAAAGACAATGATGAACGTTGCAGTATTAGTCCCTATTCTCGTGGCTCTTAACAGTCTTAAAGGTCACCTGGGTCTAAACATTCAAGTGATGCTGGAGAATTTTTTAAAAGAGAGAGAGAGAGAGAGCACGCACAAGGTGGGGCGGGGGATGGGGAGTGGGAGAAGCAGACTCCCCAAGATGAGCAGGAAACCCAATGCGGAGATCAGGACCTGAGCCAAATTCAAGAGACTGACACTCAATGGGCTGAGCCACCCAGAAGCCCCATGATGTCTAAATTTTTTTTAAATTGGAGTGCCTGGGTGGTCCAGTCTGTTAAACATGTGCTTTCAGCTCAGGTCATGATCCCAAGGTCCTAGGGTCGAGCCCCATGTCAGGCTCCCTGCTTTTCCCTCTCCCTATGCCACTCCCCCTGCTTGTGTTCTCTCTCTCTCAAATAAATAAATAAAATCTTAAGAAATAAAAGTTTTTAAATTAAGAAAGGCCATTGTCTAAGGATGCTTTTTCTTTAAAATGCATATACACCCTTTTAACCGAACATGAGGTTATTTTCCTACATCTTTTGGCTATAAATGTTTACTTTTTTTCTTTTAACTATACATATCCACGTCAACAGAAGAAAGTATTGGTTATATAGCCAACACTGTCTTTCTTTTCCTTTTTCTGTTTATTATAGATTGAAGGAAAAAAGGGAGAATTTCTTCTGTTGTCTTAACACACTCCTCATTACCATTTACAAATTTAAGTTAGTTCAGAATAAGAAAACAGTCTTTCTACTTCTGCAGAAAAAGCTGACTCTGGGAAGCTTGACTCAGTACTGGCAGCAGCCTCTGGGAAAGCAGGTGCCTGACCATGGTAACCAGGTACTAACGTGTGGTGGTCTTGGCCCTCTGCGCATGCCTGTCCTGCAGAACTCTCCATGACGCTTCGATAAGCATCACACAGCAGTTGTCACCAGGGAGATGTGGGCTTAGGTTCTAGGGAAAATCAGAAGCACCTTGTGTCTATTATCTTGATTCTATTACTCCATTTTTCACATTTGGAGTTCCACAGTTCCTGAGTAAAATCTCGCTCGACTCTAAAATAGTTATTTAAATAAAAACGGACATATTTTTTAAGGGTTTTTTTTTTTTTCCAGGAGTCACTCATACCATCTTCCTTGACTTAAGAACCTAAGAAACCTCAAATATTAGTTCTATAACCAAATTGGTCCTTACCTTCTTCTTCCTGCCCACTCACGTGTTGAGGAAAAAAGACGTTGGACTGTAGAGTAATAGGGAAGATTCTTAGATTCTGTAGAAAAGGAAGAAAACTAGATAGGGTCCTTTGCAAGACATAGCTTGTTACAGAATATCATCTTTGATACATAGACGTTATGATCCATCCATCTCCCACAAAATAGCCGGTTAGCTTCCAGAGTGGTCATTTTCATTCATGTTTTAGGAAAAACACTCACGTTTAAGTTTAGAAATTGTTGATGTGCACACAGCATTCGTGTTTAATATCCATTGACTAGCAGAAGTGATGAAGAATTGAGTAATACTCAAACATTTTTTTGTACTTTCAACACAATTTGCATATGTCTGATGGATAAGAGCATGGATCTGTCTGAGATTTATTCAGACTATAGTTAATAACTGGTCCATGCCCACGGAGGGGATGACTCCTTGTAATAACTATGGGGTCCCACAGCAGCTCAAAAGGCATGGGTGTGGCATGGAAGGGAGAAGTAGTTTCTCTAGGTTGAATAATATACAGATCCCTTTTAAAAGAAAAAAAAAAATATTACTGGGCCCCTGGAATTGCAAACCTGGTTATAAACTCCTTAATACTCAGAGCCCTTGTCTAACCATAAAATCAAAACAAATTAACAATCAAATACAAGCTACAAAATCAATTAAAATCAAATTAATGAAACTAATTTAATGTGGCCAAACATGTTGTTTGGCTGAAATTAAATTACCACTCAAAATGTGAATATGGTTTCGACTCTTACAGCAATGGGGCTTCTTCTGATTTCAACATGTCTATATATTTCAAGTACCAGGAGATAATTTTCTGGTCGAACACAGTAAGGCCTTCATTTCTTTTGTGGATTTATGTGGTGCAAATAAATTATTTACTTGTAAGTCTGTCTTAGAGTCTGCAATGGTATTACTTGTCACTATTGCAAAAGAGATCATATTAATTTTTTAGATTGTCATCTGTATAAAAACACCAAATCAAATCAATTCCTGCAGAGAATTTTCAGAATCTTAAAAATGTGTTCAAGCACTCCCCTACCCCCTTCCCAATGACCATGGACACCAGCTTGAAACCCCTAGAAGACAGTAAACTTTGTTCTGAACCTATACTATGTCAAAGGGTAGTCTTTATAATAACACCAAGGCTTGAAATTTAATGTTATATTACAAAACATGTAAATACCCAGCTGGATAGTCCTACAGAGAATATTGCAGATTCACTACTAACCCATATTATTCCTCTGTGCAAATTTAAAAAAAAGATGCCCCACCCAGCAGACCCAACCCTAAACTGGCGCTCTTGGCTTAGCCAACAGAGGGCAGGCAGGATCTCAGCTAGACTTGTCCCCTGGTTCTTGCCCTCATGCTGACAACCTGTGCATCTGTACATGGCAGACCCAGGTTGTTAAGGAAGCAAGATTCTTCTCCGTAATTTTGTTTTCCAAAGAAAGAAATCCTAACTCTCAAACTGACTCACTAGCTAAGTTAAACCTCTTTGTAATGTCATATTTACTTCAGTTAATTAAAGCAAATGCACTGGGAGATGCTCCATGTAGTTTCCCTCAGGAAATTATTCCTGGTGACCTCATCTTAAATAAAAGACACTTTTTACCCATGAGTTCCATTTCCATTTACTTCACTAATTTCATTGCATTTTTCCCATTTTTCCCCATTTACTATAATTGTCCAAGTAATCAAACCCTGATTTTAAGTCTCCCAACACCCTTTTGATCTCTTTTTTTTTGTAAAGGTGATTTCCTTGCTATATGTAATATTGTGATTTACAAGAAATGTAAATGACCAAAATTTATGATGACCATAAATTCAGATGACCAAAATATAGTTCTCATATATAATTTGATCTTATTCCATGGTTCCTGGCTCATGGCTCCTAAAACACTTAGAATTGCCTGCAATGAGAGTGATAAAGGTGTCTTTTCTTATTTTGATGAGGTGACCTTTGGAAAGCCCTTGGGTAACATAAGTATGGAGGTTGGTTGCCTGGAGAACCAATCATGTGATGCAGAGCTGGACTTCAGTCCCGCTTCCCACTCCTGGGAGAGGAGCTAGGCTGGAGATTGAGTCAATCAATGACCAATGATTTAATCAGTCATGCCTATATGATGAAGCCCCCATAAAAACTCAAAAGAATGGGTGCCTGGGTGGCGCAGTCACTTAAGCAGCCAACCCTTGGTTTTGGCTCAGATTGTGATCTCAGGGTCATGAGATCAAGCCCCAAGAGGGGTTCCATGCTGAGCATGGAGTCTGCTAAAGTTTTTCTCTCCCTCTCCCTCTGCTCCTCCCCTTCCTCACGCATGCTCTCAAATAAGTAAATCTTAAAAATAAACAAATAAAAAAAAATCTTAAAAGGACTTTGTTCAAAGAGCTTCCAGTTTGGAGAACAGGTGGCAATTTGGGGAGAGTAGTGAGCCTGGGAAGGGCATGGGAAACTCCAAGCCCCTTCCCCATATATCTTGCCTTATGCATATCTTCTGTCCAAATGTTCAGCTGTATCTTTGTCCTATCCTTTTATAATAAGCTGGTAATCTGGTAAGAAAAATATTTCTCTGAGTTCTGTGAGCCACTCTAACAAATTAATCTAACCCAAAGAAGGGGTCATGGGAACCTCTGGTTTATAACCTGGCTTTCAACTGGTCTGAAGTGTTGCGGCCAGGAGCAGCCTTATAGGGATTGAGCCCTTAACCTGCAAGATCTGATGCCATCTCCAGGTAGATAGTGTCAAAACTGACTTGAATTGTAGGACAAGCATTTGGTATACAAGCATTGCTTGTTGCTGGGGGGATCCCCCAATCCACATTGGAATTGGTGATGGGAGCCGCAAATTTACTGTATGACGGGGACTAGAAAGTAGCATTTTCACTGTGACAGCATTTCTCAGCAGTAGTGTGTGTGTGTGTGTGTGTGTGTGTGTGTGTATATATATATACACGCACATATGTATATATATATACACGCTATATATACACATTATATATATACATACACACTATATATACTTGTTTACTATATATATAGTGTGTGTGTGTGTGTGTGTGTATATATATATAGCTTAGTTTAAATATAGTGTTCCTTTCATATAGATAGAGCATTTTGAATAGAAATATATCATGGAGATTTATGTAATACTGCTATCCTGAATGTTGCTCACTGAGCTTTCAAATGCTGTGTACAGGTCATTTCCCAATGTGAGCATTATTGAGAACATCAACTTGCGTTCCCTTCCTGCTCTAACCCAGAGAGAAGGGAGGGGGAGAAAAACTTACCAAGAACCTGTGGCAGGGAACTGAGATGACACCTGGAGGTCAAAAACCAGAACATTTAGAAGGATTTAGAGTCTCAGGAATCTCACTGTATTTTAGTAGTATTGTATTGTTGTTGTTTATAATCTTTGACAGTTAGATGCATAGTAAGAGTCCAGTATCTAGGAGAGCAATGGAAACATTCCGGTGGGGGTGGGATGGGGAGAGAGGGAGAGAGAGGGGAGGAGAAGAGAGAGAGAGAGGCCGTTCCATTCTGTGTGGGTGTGTGCATAGACCTAAGCATATTCCAGAATCAACTTTATACATGAGCATCAGGGTCTGATATATAGAAACAGATAATTGCTGTTCTGCCATCGTGAGTTTATATAGTAAATCCTCTCTTCTCTACATTTCATACACAGCAGAATTATGCAGAGGCAGTTTTACTTAGTGGATTATGACAATTTATCACAGAGTAAATCTTTGCCAGATCCCTGCAAAAGGAACAGAGCACTAGAAACTGCCTACGACCCAAAGAGTCAAAGCCTTGCGTATGTCCCTCACCCCTCTGTTTGCCTGCACAATGACCTCCTCTGGACCAGCCAGTCAACAACTGCATGCCCAAGGCAAGTCCTTTTCTAGGCTGCCTTACCGGTGTTTGCCTATATTCATTCAAGCTGCCTTAAGGTCATCTAAGCACCTTGAAGCAAAAGTTATGGAACGTGATCTCCAAAACATCTGCAAATCTTAAAGGGGTGTTTTCTAAAGTACTACAGAGCAAACTGACCCTGCCTCATCCCTGTCATCCCCTATGGGATAAATGGTTTTGGAGGATAGAGGAACTGGGCAGAGGATGGGGAAAAACATATTTTGGCTTTATCTCCTTCCCCTTCCTCTACAGAAGGGGACTTAGTACAGTTTGTCACTCACGTGACTCTCAGGCAAACTGTTGGGAGCCACTCATGAAAAACTGAAGTTCTTCATTAGAGCCATCGATGTAGGGGCCCCCCATTCCTTGTCACTCCCCTGGAGGAGATGGCAGAGCTTGAAGGGTGCAAATTAATGAATTCCTCAAATATTTTGGAGTCCCTCCTATGCTTTTTACATGGACTTGGAGACTAGTAGTGCTGGGTCTTCCCTCCTTGTCTCCCACATTCTGCCTCTAGGATGACCCTGTCTTCACTGGAGTGCTTTGTTCCATGATATCTTCAGAGTAGAGAGTCCAGTCCCCTTGTGCACCTGCTGTTGATGAGAAAGTTGATGATTGTTCCTTCACGAGTAACATTCATTCCACCCAGTAGATGAGCCTCTAATGATAAAACCATTTTCAAAGCAGCAATCACTCTAATAAACAAGTGTTTACTGTCTTCAAATGTTTAGCAAGCTGTATATTTTCCCAACAGGCCCACAAGGGCTCTAGGGTTGCCCTATTCAAAAGAACACTTGACCATCAGGCATGTTCACTATTAGCTAGGCTTTTCATTTGGAAGGAACAGAAAAGTTCAATTTGGTAATCTCAGTTGATGGGAGATTGTTTTAATGAAAAGCATAGCTATTGGGAAATAGACACTTCATGGCAATCCAAAATCAATCACTGTCTACACCCCTTCATGGTGGGCCCTCCAGGACCCACGCAGGTCTTCCCATCTCATTGCCATTTCAGCATCAAGTGTTCATGACTTCCAGCCATCTCTACTTCTTCCTGGAGCAGGTTCAGCAGTAAATTCTCAGTATTTCTCTCCCATTACCAAAATCCCAAGTGAAAGAATGCATTTGTCCTAACAAATGAATATTTACTCTGTTGGGGTTGACCTCTCATAGGATTCTGGTCAAGTTAAGTGTTGGTAGTCCCCTTCTTGGTCCAGTTCATAGATCTGGATTTTTATTTATTTTTTTAAAGATTTTATTTTTTTATTTATAGCAGAGAGAGGGAACACAAGGAGGGGGAATGGGAGAGGGAGAAGCAGGCTTCCCACCAAGCAGGGAACCCAATGCAGAACTTGATCCCAGGACCCTGGGATCATGACCTGAGCTGAAGTCATACACTTAACCATGGAGCCACACATGTACCCCAGGTCTGGATATTAAAAATGGCACAAACATGAGCCCTGCACAAGGCACTTCTTAGGACAGCTTTCTCCTACAAGGCATGTGCCTGCTCCATTCTCTTCAGAGAGCATGTTAGATATGGCCCGCAGCATGACTGAGCCTTCCAGTATAACGTCAGGGCATAATGATGTAGAAAAGATGTTAGGGTTTGAAGCCAATGGCCAAGAAATAATTCTTGAGATGTCTTTGGTGCAAAAAGGTGATTTTATTGAAGTATAGGGACAGGACCGTGGGCAGAAAGAGCTGCACTGGGGTCATGAGGAGTGGCCCATTATATACTTTTGAAATTGAGGGGGTTGTGGGAGAACATAAGTCTTTAAGGAATTTTGGAAGCAAGGTTTCCAGGACCTTGAGGATTCTAGCTATTGCTAGGAAAAGGTTATTTATTACTGTCTATTAGAACCTTAGCCATGAGACTCTTCAGATATATATTGGTGGGGCATATGCTTGGGAGATGATTGCCAACATGTATCTTGGGGGGTTAGAGATAAAGGAAGTTTCCAAAGGAATTTTCATATGTTAATGTAGACTTACAGGATCCTGGGGGTCAGGCTAACATTGCCTTTTGCCCTTAGCAAAGTATTAAGAACAAGGCAGCTGAGTTCCTAGAGGAATGTCACTCTGTTGGTTTCAAGGACTTGTCAGTGGGCTCTAAGTAGTAAGGAAATTTAATAATTTTTCTTCAGCCTTTGTTTCCCACATCAATAACATGACTGTATTCCCAAGGACAAAGATAATCAGCTTGTGTTTCCAATCCAGTTTCTAAGACTGTTTCATATTTGCCTATAGATTTGGTGGGCTTTTTTGTTTTGTTTTTAGAGAGGGAGCATAGGGAGAGGGGCAGAAGAAGAGGGGAGAGAAAATCTCAAGTGGGCTCCATGCCCACAGGGCTCAGTCTCACAACCCCGAGATCACAACCTGAGCCTAAATCTAGAGTCAGATGCTTAACCAGTTGAGCCACCCGGATGCCCCTGCCTATAGATTTGTAATATTAAGGATATGGCTAAGGTTTTCATAAAAATACTGACTGAAAAGCCTAAATCTTTTCCACCTCAGTCTTTAGTGTTTCGCTTTTCATGAACTTGGATTGTGACGGCTTAAGGCATAATTATAGGGAAGGTAACAGTAACAACTTACAAGAACTGAAAGATGTGTTTGGCCTTTAAGGAAGGTTAGAAGAGGCTGGATGGTGGCCAGGAGTCAAATATAAAAAGAGGACCTTCTATTAATTAGGCAGGCAGAGTAACAGAAGATCAGGATTCTGGAGAGCATCTGGATGATAGGAAGTGAGCGGCTGTGTAGCTATCCAAAAGAAGAATTATCCAGTAGACACAGGCATTATCTGAGTGCCTTTTCTTTCCTGAAATACATAGCCAGCTGGAAACTCAACTGGGAGATAGGGACGGGGAGAAAAATAAATATTTGTGTTTAGCCTGTATCATCTTTGGATTCAGATACTTATGATGCTCGGCTCTGGGTGTTCCTCACGAGCTATGGCCCACTGTACTGAGTGTAGCTGTGTGTTAGGCAGGACGGATGAAATACGTTCAGTTCACGGGCATCGCCAGCTGTGCCATTGGTTGGAAAGCCAAGGCTGTCAGCAGTCTGGGGTTTTGCCTGTGTGTTGTCTGTGTCATGTCAGGATCCCTGGTCTCAGGAGTGTTGTCTTGTCATCTCCCTGCATCCCTTGCCCAGGTGGTCTGCAGCAAATGCACAGATTCGCTTGTGCTGGGCCTCCAGGCAGGCAGCTCGTAATACTCCGTGTGGAGGTCAGGTGCCTCATACTCACAAAAATCAGACCCACCCCAAGTTAGTGTTGGTTCAAAGTATAAGAATTAAATTGAGTAATATTAATTTCTTAAATGTGCTTATTTAAAGACAGATTCTTTGCTCTCTTTGTGCTTCCAAATTCATGGGACACAACTGA
Organism: Lontra canadensis; assembly: GCF_010015895.1. Lineage (NCBI taxonomy): Eukaryota > Metazoa > Chordata > Mammalia > Carnivora > Mustelidae > Lontra > Lontra canadensis. Next base: position 12,194,948 of record NW_022631015.1, read on the forward strand.
GGGGCCCTTTAGATAACAAAACAAGAGGGAGTGTGAATGGGCTTTGCCTATGGCCTTGGTACGGGTGAGAGAACCTTTTACTTCAAATTTACTTTTAAATTTCTTTGGTTATAGTCCAAACCACATGGAATTTTCAGTGTAATAAAAGTATATTTATAGAGTGTCATCATGTGCTTGTTGCTTTGATAAGCAAATCTGCAGCAGATTCCGAAATAGCATTTTTCAGCCTCAAGGAGCTTTTGATCAAATTACGGAGAAAGGCAATCATAAAAGCCACAATGGTCATAGCAATGAGCATTTATTGCATGTTAAGAGGCTTTAAATGCCTTTCCAGCCACATACAAAAATATTATAAATTATTGTCTCATTTTCACGAAGGAAAATATTGAGCCAGTGGAATCTTGTATCTGGTTTTGAATCTTATAGCTGATTACTTAGGCTTTCCACTTAACCAGATACAAGATTCAAATTTAGGTTTTCTGAATTTAAGTCTGCATATTTCTATTATATCATGTTAAATGAATAAAATAAATAATAAGTGAAACAATAAAGAACAGCTATACCAGTAATTGCTCTAGAAATTCAGAGAAGGAAAAGATCAACACATGAGGTCAATTAGTCCCATATTTGCTTCATAACCTTTATAGGAGATAGTGTTAGAATGCACACACACACACACACACACACACAATGATGTCTACACACTCACACACACATCTGTATGGTGGTACATACCTAGATACACACACACACACACACACACACGATGATGTAAAGGCATGCACACATATTGTAGAGAGAACGAGAAAGCAAACATTAAACTCCTTCTAGGAGCTGATAGTCTAGGAAGAAATACAGGACATTGCCATGAGAACAATGCATTTCATTAGCGCTGACACAAAGACCAGCACTGAGCTTTACCCACTGTAATTGCACATGTTGCTGTCAGATAGAAGAGGCTCCTGTGTCCGCCCTCCTCCTCTGTCTCCATACACTAATAAACAAAAGCGTACCCATTAGGTTAACATGTAAGGGTAGGAATAGTTCTTTCTTGTTTTGCTCAGGAAGGAAACCTCAGATGGCTGTTACGTCTTATTCCTGGCTGTCTCAAAGCCATGCACAGGAGTGACACAGGGGTGACTAATCACTGCAGACCTGCCAGACTGGTCTTTGGCACTGGGATCAGTGGGAAAACAGAGGGAAGCTCAGGTTTCTTCTCTTGGGTGGAAGCAACAGTATTTTTACAATGCCTGGAGTCAAAACTCTCTGGTATCATAAAACTAATTTAGAAGTTTCTTAGGGTCTGGGTGCTGAAAGCATGCCTGAGGTCTCAGGTACCAGAGGCCCTCTGACATGCTTCGTTGAGTCTTTTTCCTTTGCCCATATGGTTTTATTCATTTATTTCTATTATATTATACATATTACATCATTTATGTCATATTCATTTATATTAATCATTCAGCATGGCTTTATTTATTTGATCATTCATTTAATAAATATTTACTGGGTTGCCCGCTTTGTGCGAGTTGATGAGGCACATTTCACTGATTACACTCACCCAATTGCTGATGTCTGCTCTGACATCCCTGAAGAGAATTCCTTCTGGACAAGATAATCCTTCAAAGGGCATCGTGCAAATAACAGCATAGTAGTCTTACAATTTTAAAATGACTACTCAGAGGAAAATAAAATCTTTTCTTCTGAGTGCAGTTTTTCCCTACCTTTGGGTATTCAAAAAATACCAACATGGTGATGAGAGACACTGTCTGTTCTTCCCCAGTAAATGAGACCTTTGTCATAATAGTCTGACTACACATCCTTTATTGTTTTAAATATAACACAAGGGTCAATTATAAAGGAATGTGACTGGTTTTCTTACACTACTTATAAGTCGATGGTAATCCAAAACCAGGAGCTTCTAATTTTTTTCGTACGCATGGGAGCGTGCGCGTGAGTGTATGTGTGTGTGTGTGTGTTAGACCAATGCCAGTGTTATAAATGAACAGCTTCTTCAAGAGATTCTTTAGAATAGAAAAATAATTCCTGCCACAAATTCTGATAGTTTGTTGATAATCAATTTCAAAGCATCAGATACAAGCATCAGTATAGTCCAAAGTGTGATGTTTGCTATATAATTGGACCTAAGGTTCAGAAACCAGTATTCAAGTAAGAATAGAAGAGAAAAAATTAAATTGCCTGTTTTTGGAAAGTGTCAGTTGTTAGTGGTTGTACATATGTGCTTTGGGGTTGCTCAGGATTGGTATTAACTGACAGATTCCCTTGCACACTATTGGAAGTAGTTAAGTGTCAAGGAAGCTAGCCGTCTGGAAATTGCGATTCTGAAGTTGAGTTCAAAGTGACAGCTGTTTCCAGAGGACAAGAGCAAAGCCCTTCAATGCCCACAGTCAACAATCTTGATAAAAGTAGTCATTTTGTTTGTTTCTTCTCTTTAAAAACACTTAGCCAAGCCTCAGTGTCAGAAAAAAATGGATACTTAAAATTATGGCCATACACAAAAATATTCCATCTATAAAATTACATGTTTTATAACTACCAAGTTAAATCACCTCTGGTAGTGAATTTTGGGAAACAGAAGGAGACGTGGGGCAGACATCAGCCCTGACTTCTATAACTAAGGGAAAATTATAAGTTTTATCTAAATTCAGAAAGGTTGGGAATGAGCTGTCAAGCCATGGGTGATGTACTCTGCCAAGGAAAATATTTCACTTAGTGAAACATTTGAAAAGTGGAACTATTTTCCAACTGACTGAAAAAAAGATGATTTGAATGGACAGCTCTCATAGAATATTTGAATAGGAGGGAGCTTGGCGATCACCCTTTCATCTTACAGTTGAGACAATTGTGAGGGAGAAAGCGTGAGGCTTAGTCAAGGGTTGATGGTAAACTTGGAGGCAAAGCCAGAACCACTCCTCAATTTCTTTCTACTAATAAGGTTGTCTTTTTAAATTCGAACTTTTATTACTATTATTGTTGTTGTTGTTATTGTCTTCATTGTTGTTATTACTGTAGTTTAGAACTCAGTAGGTATGTATTTATTTATATTTTTTTTAAAAGTATTTTATTTATTTGACAGAGATCACAAGCAGGCAGAGAGGCAGGCAGAGAGAGAGGAGGAAGCAGGCTCCCCGCTGAGCAGAGAGCCCGATGTGGGGCTCAATCCCAGGACCCCAGGATCACGACCTGAGCCAAAGTCAGAGGCTTTAACCCACTGAGCCACCCAGGCACCCCCTCAGTAGATATTTAAAAGCAGGTATAAAGCATAAGAATTTCGAATGTTGACTTAAAATCGACACAGTTACCTTTCTCCATAGAAAAACACTTCCTTTAAAAAACAAACCAGTATCTTCTCATGAATGTGAAAGGCAGAAGGGTCTTTTGTGGGGCAAATCTCACATATTCACAGCCAAACTGGAAAAGTTCTGGTCCTGTGCAGTGGTTTCCCAGGACACTGATGAAAGGAACAGTTGAGGATGTATAGGGGGAGTTTATTGCACCCCGCCTTCACACAAAGGCCAAGAGGGATGTAAGGAAGAGCTCCGTTTGCTTCTGCTTTATAGTCCGGCTCCTCCAACAAGCTGGCAGATATAGCTCAGAATCAATGTCCTGTGAGGCTGGGATCAAATGCTAAGTCACAGATCTCCTCCGCAAAGGATTCTGGCAGGAACAGGACTCGGGCATTGACCCTATAGAGTACTGGGGTTTTTACCAGGTGCATTGCTCTACCCAGAGCGACCTTTCTAGACAGAAGCCAGCATCTCAGCAACTCAGCATCTCAGAACGAGTAAGGGAGCAAACGGTAGAAACTGTGGCTTCTACCTCTGCCCTGGCCTGAGCCTGGGGATTCAAGAGAGCCCTTGGGTCCATTAACAGCAGACTCAGGAAAACTAAATGAGAGAAAATGAGCACTGCCAAAGCCACAGCCTCCCTCTCCAAGTTCCCTGTTGTATGCTGGTGTAACTAGTCACCATATTTTCAGATTGCACCAGTTAGCAAGATGTGGGCTTTGCAGAAATGAAACCTCGTGTATTCTTTCCAGCAGAGAAAATCTAGAGACCATAGGCAAGAGAGGCGTGTTATCTTGTGAGAGTTATTTTTAAAGATTTTGAATGACCTAGCAAAGTTGTACAAAGTCATGTATTTTTTAAAGATTTTTTTAAAAAGATTATTTATTTGAGAGCAACAGAGAGAGAGGGAGAGCATGAGCAGGAGGGAGAAACAGAGGGAGAGGGAGAAGCAGACTCCCCAGTGAGTAGGGAGCCTGATGCAGAACTCAGTCCTAGGACCCCAAGATCATGACCCAAGCCAATAGCAGCAGATGCTTAAGCAACTGAGCCACCCAGACACACCATGACTTATATTATTTATCTTGGAGTGAGAGAGCAAGTGAGAGGAGCACAGGAAGAGAGAGAGAATATCAAACACGTTCCCTGCTAAGCACAGAGCCCCATTCAGGGCTCCATGTCAGGACCCTGTGATCATAATGCAAGGTGAACCCAAGAGTCAGGTGCTTAAGCACCTGCAGCACCCACTTGCCCCCAAAGTCACATATTTTTACTGAGGACCTCATAGAGTGATGGAGAGGAAGTAACTACAACAAATGAGAGAATTTCATCAGGACTCTGAGGGTACATTAGGCTCTAATTTTCTATGAAGTTGCATTTCATATTGAGACACTGTTATGATTTTGAGGTGGAATAAGTTACCAATATTCATTCACATTTGTTATTTATTATTCTTTCCTATCAAAATATTAATAAACTGAGGAGTTACTTACTAGACAACATAAATTAATCTGATAGAGAACAGTGGCCAAGGCCTTGCTGGGTGCCCATCGTGGGCAATATTCTAGTATTCATTTGTAACAGTGCCAAACAAATTTAAAACATTGTCTCCGCCTTCCAGCAGCTAATAAATTTAGAAAGAGATAAGACATGTAAAAGTAGAGTACAGGTGAGGCAGAATTTGAGTAAGTGCTGATCTGAGGCCACAGAACATAAAGGCTTTTAAGTACGTCTTCGAGGACTAGAGGGAGGATACGAGTTGAACTTTGAAAGGAAGACGGGAACGGAAGAAGCAAGAGTATTTGGAGAAGAAACAAAGTCACTTAGCTGAAGGGCTGTATCTCTTACATGTTGAGGTTCTTTGGAAGAGACAAACCACCATTTCTTTGTTCTTCTATGTTAATATTCACTGTCCCCCATTTCTCTGTTCTCTTTTCCTCTTAAATTACCTGGGTTTGCATGTTTTCCTTACTTACTTCCCTTACTGCTTTTGCTGAGACCACTAATGCCTTCCATCCTATTAAATCTGAAGGTCAAGTCTTATCTTTCTAAACAGGTCAGCATCATCGGTGATGGTAGCTCCCACCTCACTTCCACTGGCAAACGTCCCTCACATGCCTGACATACCTGGCTTCCAGGCTGCCCTCTCTCCTGCTTTCCGTCCAGAGTCACTGATAATTTACTCCTGGTCTCCCTTCAAAGCCCCTGATCTTTCAACATTGGACTGCCTCAGGGCTAGGTCCTTGGTCCTCTCTTCCATCTGCACCAACTCCATTGGTGGTCTCCTCTGGCCTCCTGATTTTAAATACCACATAAACAAAGATAACTTCCAAATGTATGTTCTGAGCCCAGACACCTCTTTCAAACTCTGTATTCATGTATCTAACTACTCCTTGACATTTGTACGTGAATGTCCAACATATGTCCAAAACTGAACTCCTCATCTGTGGCCATTAAAATGTGCCCTACGCTCACCCTTTTAGTTGAGGTTGATGGCTACCACTGTCTTCCTGTTTGCTTAATCTAAAACCCTGAAGTCATTCCTTTTTTCCTTTCCTTTTTTTTTTTTTTTTGACAGAGAGAGAGAAAATGTGCACAAGCACATGGGTGTGGGACAGTGGTGCGGGGGCAGGGAAGGGGGTAGGAAGGGCAAAGGGAGACAGAAAGAGAGAATCTTAAGCAGTCTCCGTGCTCAGCTAGTGCCCAACGAGGGGCTCAGTCTCGTGACCCTGAGATCATGACATGAGCCAAAATCAAGAGTCAGACGTTAAAGAGGCTCAGCCACCCAAGTATTTTTTTTGACTCTTTCTTTCTATGACCACGTACATCTGGAAATATTTTTAAAAATTCTAGCATCTGACCGCATCTTGGCACTTCCACTCATACCGCTCTGATGCCATGTATCTCTCTTGGTTCACTCCAATGGCCTTCAAATAAATCCACATTTCTACTATTTTCCATTAGAAATCTATTCTCACTGACAGCTGAGGGAAAAAAAATTAAAAAAAAAATTTTTTTTTTAAAGAAATCTATTCCCAAAACAGAAGCCGAAGTGGTCTTCTAAAATGAAAGGCCATATCACTCATCTGATCAAAACCTCTTATGGGTTCCCAGTCTCACTTGAAGTAAAAGCCAAAATCCCTACAACAACCGCCAGGGCCTTCATGGTCTGGGATCCTGTCACCTCTCCCCTTGTTCCCTAGAATTGTCCTGCTCACTCGCTCTCATCCAGCCACAGTGATCTTCCCTCTTTTTTGGAACACATCAGGTAGGCTTGTGCCTCACCGCCTTTTTGCTGTTGCCTGTGCCTGGAATGCTGCCCTGCAGATACCTCACCTTCTTCAAGTACCTGCTCAAGGGTCCTTCGTCTCAGCGAAGCCCCCCTAACGCCTCCATTTTATATCGCAAACTACTTGCCCAGTCCCAGTTTATATTGTTCCTCATCTGTGCCCCTGAGAAAATGTAAGCTCCATAAGACCAGTGATCCTCGTCTGTTTCGTTTAATGAGAAAGACCACATAGCATGTGCCCAGCGTGTGTTCACCGAAGGAAGGAGCAGAGACTGGCCACGGTCAACTTAATAGAAGGATGGTATTATTGGATGTGTCTGGGATGGTTCAAAAAAGCTCAAGAAAAATGATGAACTCTGCTTTGATAAAGACTGGAATCCATCTCCTCAGGTCCCCACATCAGGCTAAATTATGATCTCCATTTGGATCAAGGTCCAAATTGCCAAAGAGAGTCCTGATTGGCTCACATTGGTCATCTGCCTGACCCTTGGCCAGGGAAGGCTGGGCAACTTGAGGGACCATTCTATCCAAACTGGCTCCCCCCGGAGAAAGAACAATTCCTCTCTTTAAAATCAGTGAGCTGTTATTTCTTAAAGGAAGAGTGGATAATCAGCAAACACAATAGACAGCCTGTTCAGTGGTCATTCAGCCAGCACTGACTGGGGGCTGCTCACAGTGGGGCACATGGGAGGGACAGACACATAAGCAAATATATGCAGTAAAATAGGCTACCCTCTACAGCGATAGAGAAAAGCGACCCACTGCTTCCCTCTGCAGTGAGGGAGAAGAGAGGCGCGTGGACCTTTTTAGAGGCTGCGTGAGATGTTTCATTCGAGAGAAACTGAGCATTTTATCCTTCAGTCCCGTTACCTATGGTTGCTAAAGCCATGCCAGCTTTGAGCCTCTTTCCTGGCAGTTTGAGGTACTTCTCGTGTTCTCTGCTTGGGGTGGAGGAATAGATTTAAGGAATCAGATCAACTCCAATAGCCAGAAATGAACAAGACCCCAGGAACTTGTGACTCATCTCACTTCCTCCGCAAATGAAGTGACCCAAGCAAAGCTTTACAGTCAAGTATGAACAGGGTGTCCTCGGGGAGAAGTGAGGGACCAGACCTTTGGCAAAGCAGGTGCTCGCTCAGCGACCTTAGGAAAGAGGCAGGAGGCCAGCAGAGCAGAATGACTGAATGCATTGGCAGGCAGGACTGGAAGCTGCCTGCTTGGGAGAATTTCTTCACCTCCCTAAGACTTCCTAAGATTCATCTTTGGAAGAGGAGAAAATGTGCCAGAGCCATAAGGCTTCATTCAGAAGATCAAATGAGGGCATGAGCTCCCGTGCGTAGTACAACCAGCACAGCGCCCCATCCCAAATAAGCAGCCGCCATGTTTGCATTTTCAGTGAATGTTTGCTGAACACCTGTGTGTCCAGCCTCTGCTCTAGGCACAACAATGGCCAACACAGAAAATAGTGCTTCTTTCCTGGGAGTTACCCCATGGTGAGAAAAGTAGATAGTAAATGCATCATGGGTTTTAAAACCTGCAGATGGTGATAGTGTCGTGAAGAAAAATAAAGACAAGGCAGATGGAAGGTAAAGGGGCAGAGCAGAGATGGACACTATGTTACTATAAAGGGTGGTCAAGGAAGGCTTCCTTGATAATGACGTTTGAACAGAGACCAAAAGGGATGTTAATATACAAGTGTATATGTAAGTAAGTATATGAAACTAGGTGAGTAGGTGCAGGCATTTATTTAAATGCTCGTATTTACATATATATGCTTACATATTCAAGTATTTGCATTACAGATTACAGTTAGAAATCAGAGAATAATGAGTTCTGACATCATCCTGAAGAAACTAAATCTTCAGGGTAATTTTTATTACTGAGAAAATTCAAATACTCAAAAATTCAAATGCTGCAGACAGCACATTCATGCCCATTTATTTAAAACTATCTGTAATTGTGCAAATTTCAGTGTTTGTGTCTTAGAAATTAGTCTATTATGATCATGTTTGTCTATTTTTTTGTTCAAAATCCTGGAAATATAGCATGAGGCTAGGATTCTTTTGAACTGGGAAGCTTTTTAAACGCCATTAAAATGGAATTTAGGATTTAAGGACATTACATAGAGCTGTAACGTTCTTGAGCTTGATTTCCCCACTATATTTGTTCCTTAAATAAAAGCTTTTTTCAGGGAGCAATCATCAAAGGAATTCTGAAGCTTTTCTATCTTGACTACACCTACGTGTTTGCTATTTTTGGCAAGCTCCCTCCTCGTCAAAAACATGCTTAAATTTTAGATTTTTCTTGCTTCTAGTGAAGTTCATGAGATTTGTCATTTTATCTTCGAAGTTGTTTTTTTCTCCCTAAGGTCATTATCAACTCTTGCCTCATGGTAAAAAGAGAGCGAGAAAGAGAGAGGGAGAAAGAAAGAGAAAGGAGAAGATGATTATTAAGGATCATTCACAGCCAGTGCTTCAGCCTGCACTGCTCTATTTCCCAAGTGCTCCGATAGGAGATTATTAAGGCGGTATTTCAGGAGTGTTTTAGAATTCAAATTGAACATATGTCAAGTGTTTCCTTGTGTGACAGTTGGCAACCATTCCCACCAGTACTGTTCTAGGGTTTTATTAGGTTATAAAATCTTGTGATTCCAAAGCTTTGTGTATATATTTTTTCCTGTATTCAGGTTTGTTATTTTTTTCTGTGATTGGCACTTTTTTAAAGAAAGCCATTTGGCAGGGGACAAGGGTTAACTGAAAGGGACAGGCAGGACGGCAGCTCCTCTTTTTCTCCGTCCCTCTTGTATACCAGGCGAGCATAAGGAAAATGTAATGTGCTATTCATTATTTGAAAAGAAATGCAAAGTCACACAGAGAAGAAAATTTTTATGAACCTTTGGGCTGGAAGACACTTACTGCTCCAAATTCTGATTATATTCATTAAGAACCCAAACCCAGATAGGTGGAATGGCTTTTTAAAGTTAATTTAGTGGTAGAAGCTGCGTCAGAATCCAAGATTTGTCGTTATCAACCCAGTGGTGTTTCAGCCATAACATTCTATTATCTAAAGTCGAGAGGAAAATGTATGGTGTAAATCAGCTTTTCCAAGACATACTCCCATTTCTGTTTTCTTTAATGGGGCACCAAATTTCCCATGCAATCAATATCATTTTCCCAAAGCTTCCTCCACAACTACCCCTATGGTGGTTTGAGAGAGAATTCAGTGTGAATTCGTATGAACTCTGAATAAATGTAATTCAAGAAACATTTACTGTACATCAAGAAAATGCTGGGCCCCATGCTAAGTCCTGGAGATACAAAGAGAAATAAGATGGAAAAGGCAGAGTTTGAAGTCAGAGAGCCTTGGCTTAAATCCTGGTTCAAACACTCAGCAGCTATGAGGCCTTGGAAAAATAAGTTAACCTCTCTGAGCTTCACCTCACTTGGCCTACTTCTGAGGACAAAATGAAACATACCACTTTGTAAATTGCCTAGTCTGCTTCACCCACAGTAGACCCTCGAATATGAGATATCCCCCTCTTTAACTCACAGATCAATCCACATAGTAAGAGACCAAACTGTGAACAGATAACAGTGATAGAATTTGGTAAACCTGCCGGGAGTTACTGCGGAAGCCTAGAGGACTTCCCTGGGTTACCCTAAAAGGTGTCTCAGGGGAGCAGGAGAGGTATTTGAATAAGGAAACCATTTGCCCAGCAGACAGGGATAAGGAAGAAAATTCCAAACCAAGGAAACTGCCCAAACAGATCACAAGCCTGAATGTGTAGGGCATAGAATGACACTGTTCGATAGAAATAAATGAAGCTAAATTTTCTTTTCCTTAAATTTAATTTTATTTTTTCAGTGTTCCCAAATTCCATGTTTATGTACCACACCCAGTGCTCCATGCAATACATGCCCTCCTTAATACCTGGGTATTAAGAAGCTAAATTTTCTAGTAGCCACACTTCTTAAAAAAGGATTTATTATTTACTTATTTGAGAGAGAGAGAGAGAGCACATGTGGGAGAAGGGCAGAGAGAGGGAGAGAAGCAGACTCCGCCATGAGCATGGAGCCCAACACAGGGCTCAATCTCATGACCCCAAGATCATGACCTGAGCCGAAATCAAGAGTCAGCCGCTTAACCAATGCTGTAGCAGTCACGTTTTTTTTTAAGGAGAAAAATGGAAATGAATTTTGAGACTCTATTTTACTTAGATATACATCTGAAGTGGTATGTGTCAACTTGTCCTCCATATAAAAAATTAATGCGATATTCTACATACTTTCCTCATACTGAGCATTTGAAATGCAGAGTGTATTTTCATTCACAGCACATCTGAATTCATACCAGCCACACCTGAAGTACAGGATAGCCTCATGTGGCTGGTCGCTCCCCTAGTGGACAACATAGATACAGAACAGCAGTGTGTGGGTAGGAAGGAGCTGGGGGTTAGAGAGGAAGGCAGGGACTGGGTGTCAGGGGGCCTTGCAGGCCTTATGGAAATGAACTTGACATTTTTAAGTAGGTGAGTTATATAATCACATCTGTAACTTACAAAGATCACTCTGGGGGAAAGGGAGTTTGAAGGAAGGACCAGCCCTTAGGAGGTTGTCACGAATGATCCAAGTAGACTATTCCTTCTCAGACTTCAATGTGCACATGTCTAATCTGAGGATCTTATTAAAATAGATTCTAATTCTAGGTCTTGGTTGGGGCCTGAGAGTCTGCATTTCTAACAGGTTCCCACAGGTGATTCTCATGCTGTTGGTTCATGAATTTCTCTTTGCGTAGCAAGGATTTAGAATAAAGAACTACAAAATAATGTAAAGGATTATTTTGCCTATCAAAAAGGAAGAACCTTTAGTTAATAATGAAAATGCAAATAAATGACACAATTCTTTACAGTCCAGAACTAACTACTTAGTGCTGAGCCCCTTTTAAAGTCATCCCTTCTCTGGGAACTCACTGTTGTCAATTAAGGATGTGAATGACAACCATTATCTTGCATTTCAATTTTGTTAACCTTTCCAGGAAGCTCATTAATTCATGTTAAAAGGATAAAGACATTTTGAGCACAAACTGCCTGTGATTTAATGGTCCCAGGGAAGAACATTTCGATTCCAGCAAATAAGTTGGAAACCACAGGACTATAACAAAAGTGCCCACATAAAGGTTGGATGTATGATAAATGGGTCCTAGTGTTTGACGCAGATAATGTGTTACCAGTGATGAGGCAGCAGAAGTTGGGGAAAGGAAATGACAACAAAACCAGCAAATTTTTCATTGTGTCCGTATACATTAAGTAATTTGGGAGATAAGTTGACCAATATGAAGAGTAATGTCATGGTTTTTCAAGATTAGTTTATTTTATATACTTTACACCTCCACTTTTTAGAGGGTAAAAGTAAATTAGCCCATTGTGCTGACTTTTTTCTCTTTCTTTCCTTTTCTTTTCATTTCATTCGTTTCTTCTTTTCTTTTTTTGGTAATAAAGAATTTTCTTCAGGGAAAATTCCTGATAGAAATTTTGTCTTCCCTTAATCAGACTTTATATTTTAGGACAATGAATCTTCGAGTTCATGGAGAAACACAAGTTATTATTTTTGGAATTCCTTAAAGGTTCCCAAATGATTCTTGGCCATTTGGTGAAGTTAAGTAAATAAGAATTAATGTGTTAAATTAGAATTCTAACATTTACATCTACGTTCCTTGGGAATGCAAAGAGTTAAACTGCATAACTTACTTAAACTTTTCCAAGACCAACAAAACTGATTTGTTTTCTTTCTTTTTTTTTTTAAGATTTTATTTATTTATTTGACAGAGAGAGATCACAAGCAGGCAGAGAGGCAGGCAGAGAGAGAGGAGGAAGCAGGCTCCCCGCCGAGGAGAGAGCCCGATGTGGGGCTCAATCCCAGGACCCTGGGATCATGACCTGAGCCGAAGGCAGAGGCTTTAACCCACTGAGCCACTCAGGTGCCCCTGATTTGTTTTCTTAATCAAGAAATTGAAAGAAGTCAGAAGGAAGTGGGGGGAAACCAGTATTTGGGAGATGTTTATATTGGGAAGACTTAATTGCTGTTATTTCTAAATATATGCATTTTCTTCTGTAATATTTTGAGTGCCCTCTGACTTAAGTAAGAATGTGTGTGCTTTTTGGTTTAGTTGTTAGATATAAAACCCAATTCAGGTCCAAACAATTAGGGCAAGAAAGCATTTTCCTTCTGCCAGTGTGTTCTACTCGGAAGTTAGCTTGATGCCCAGGACTGTTACATTGCTATCTCATGAGATCTCGTGGCTGCGCCTCTCCCCTGCCCTTGCCTGAGGGCTGGCACAATGACCTCATAGCTGTGCTGGATACAGCAAAATGGGTCCTTAAGGTACCTCTGCAGAATGAACCACGGCATCTGGTTGCCTTGATTTCCAGGCACATGGGACTCAGTCAATAACTAATTTTCTTCCAATCTTTGATTTCTAGATTCCCAACATACCCACTAGGCATTGGTGTCCAGAGTTTCCACAAACATTGGTGTCCAGAGTCTCCACTAAAGTGGAGAAGTACAGTGAGAGGAATAGTCTAGGGTAAGTGAAGGTAGAATCATAAAAAATCATAATCACAAATCACAAATCATAATCATAATCATAAGTCATGATCATAAAAAAGAGAACACTAGTAGCTTATGGCAAAGGAACAGTGGGACACTTCAAAAGCTAGAGTCCATGGGCAAGGTTGAAGCAGGAACAAGAGACCCCTAATAACTATCTTTGCCCAGACCCTGGGCTGACACCTCTGCAAAATTCTCAGGTACTCTGCACACCAGCACCAAAGGGCAGTTATTGTCATTTCCATTTTATGGAAGAGAATAATGAGCCTCAGAAATACTAATTAAGTTACTCAAGGACACAAAAATTTCAGTTGAAGAACCTAACTGCTTGAGGGTGTTAAGAAAGAATAGACCTCCTGCTTTCTAAGTAGGGGAATGGTGACTTGTCCTGCATACTTTGGATAGTCACCTAAGAGGTCAGCGTATTGCAAAAGAAGCTGTCTTCATTGCTGGCTAATTTCCAGAGCATACCTTCTATTGTCTCATAAATTTTGATGGACAAGTAGCATCTGTATCCTGGCCCAGTGTTAGAACAAATTCTCATAATTTCAAAAGGTCAACAGTGTACAGCTCTTTCCTAAATCAGTATGGTAGTGTATGGGCTCCCTGTTTTTTCAGTCTGGTTGGTTGATCATTCCAAAAAGAATTCTGCCAGTTCTGTTTAAAAGAATATTCAGATTCTTTCCACTTTAAAACTGTTATCCTTTCTTTCCTTTGTGACGATCTCCAGGTGGCAACCTAGAGCATTTCATTGATTTAAGATTATGTCAAATTGCAAAAAGGCTGAGTGACACCTTCTAAATGCCATACTCTACCATAGCCACTTTGGGGAAAAGCAAAATCCATTTTTAAAATCTGATCTTTCTTGAGAGCATGTTTGGTACATGTGATTCACTTCAGTTTTGCTCCAGTCATCTGCATAAAAGTTTTACAAAAGGATCTCCACCAGTGTGAAATTTCATCATGAGGCTTGGAAAGAATGCTTTACAAATGCCACAGTGTGAAGAAAGGTGAGGTCATGCATCAAGCTGGGGTCACCCTAGAGATAGCTCATAGAAAGAGTTCATCTTCATGGCTTTTTATTTAATAGAATACCACCCAAATCAAAATGCATATGTAAATGAGACATTCTTACGTTTTGAAGTTAGAACGAGTTATTAGGTCTTCAAAATATTAGATATCTTTCCCACAATTTCTTTTCTGGATGAAAAAAAAGCTACATTGTCTTCTTGCTATAATAAGAAAAGCATCTCTTCGTACACTCTACGTATATCTAATAACAACATTTGGACAGATTTCCCAAGAAATGAAAAACCTAACTATATTGTTTGGAGGAGTGAATACGAAGGCCATTAAGAAGGCACCTTCAGAGGCACGTGGGTGGCTCAGTCGATTAAGCGTTCAACTCTTGATTTCAGCTCAGGTCAAGATCTCAGGGTCCTGGGATTGAGCCCCACATCAGGCTCCCTGCTTGGCAGGAAGCCTGCTTCTCCCTCTCCCTCCCCGCCTGCTTGTGTTCCCCTTCTCCCTGTGTCTCTCTCTGTCAAATAAATAAAATCTGGGAAAAAAAAGGGGGGAAGGGTAAAAAAAAAATCTTTAAAAAGGTAATAGAAGACACCTACATCTTGCAACTCAGATTCATTGCTAGAAACTGACATGTCACAAATTTCTGATGTGTCGGTTATCTCGGTGGTTCTGGCCAAGCTGTATGTCCATGTGGTTAGACATTTTGATCATCTGGTGTTGATAATGTTTTCATCATGAGATAACTTAAGTTGAATATGACCTTGAAAATAAAGGAAAGGGGCTTTTAATAGACTTTTTCATGGAAAAACTTTTATTCAAGTGGTCATTTATACTGAAAGACACAGAAGAGCGTTAGCTGAAGATGATGCTGTTAATAACGGCAGTAATAACTCGGAACTCATTATGTCCTAGGGCTAGCGCATGTTATTCTATGTTACAGTTCACTAAAATATTTTCACATACCTTATTTACTTTAGTCTTTCCATCAACACTATTTGTGAGTTTTTAAATCTTATTCGCATTTGATTGATGAAGATACTGATGCCAAAATAAAAAAAAACAGACACAACACTAGACCCCAGGCCTTCTGACCTCCAATCCCATAGAATTACTCCACTGAGAAGGAACAAAATAAGCAAGAAGCAGTGACAAAGAAAAATTGTAAACTCCTTAATCTTACCATCTCTATGCTAGATGTTTATCCTTCTCCTTGCTTAGAATGAGTGTTGGTATATAAATCCCTAGAGTTAATTTTTTTTTTTTAAATCCAGAGATTGGCATTCCATATGTGCAAAAGAAAACATCTCAAAGACTGGGCATCTCACCAAAAAACTATAGCCCAAGAACAATGCTAAGCAAGCCACACATGCAAGAGACACACTTGATCCTTTGGCATTTTGTGCCTTTTACATACTTTTTCTAACCTCCAGTTCAATAAATTGATTTTATGTCTCCTCGTATGACATTGTCCTTTCTCTTAAAGTCAGAGTGATTCCCTAATTTTAATATGTGCAGTTCATAACATAGAAAGTCATAACAATGAAAGAGAGGTGTGTGATCTAGAAAATTTTGAGTTAAAGAAGTTTAAAAGTCAATTTGAATTAGCTCCTTTTTCAGGGCCCCTTTTCAATTTCTAAATGGTGAACTGTGTAATAAATCTTTGAATGCTGTATTTTTTAAAATAAGGTGAAGTTATCAGGAAGATAATATACACTAATCATAGACTGAGGTTTGTTAGGGCACATTTTTTGTATTTTTTTGTATTCAGCATACTCAGATTTTTGTATTTAGCATACTCAAGCTTAAGGCAAATGTGATCTGTGCCTTAAGTTAATAATTTGTATTGGTAAAGTGATTTGGAGGAAGATTTTGACCTTGTTAATATATTCTGACAATAGTCAAGAGGGGAGGCACTAAAAAGACTGGAAGGATGGGTACAGATGAATCATGGACAAACAATCTAATTTGGCAGTAAAATTCAATTGCACAAGTCAAGTCAATGAGAGGGACAAGGGGATCACAGGACTGAGGGTCCGGTCAGCACTGTGAACCCCACATGTCCCCCCTTGAACCTGACGTTGGCAGACTTCCACTGCTCAACCAGGTATGACTTGAGCATCTCATTTTCGTAAAGAAGGTAGGCAAAGGAGAACAAGTTCAGAAAGGGGCCACAAAAATAATTATGAGGGTTCAGTTGTAAGAATAAAAATAAAAAAGAACAGAATATCCTCACTGCTTGGCTGACAGCTCTGCTAGGGCATGGATGGCAGAAGGGGGAGGAATTAATTGCAAAGAAGGAGCTAAGAAGTCTGTAGAAGTTTGGGAAGGAAGCATTTAGCAGAACCCTGGAACTTTAAAGCTGTAAGGATCGCAGGGATCATCTAGAGATTTGGTTGGAATTAATGA
>NW_022631015.1:12211585-12308220 GCF_010015895.1 Lontra canadensis
CTTTAAATTTATATACCCCTTGAATCATAGGAAATGGAGCTATATATTATATAATTAAACTTATATAGCCAGTTAATGCCAAAGATGATGAGTAGATACTAACTTCCACCTACGCTCTTCTATTTCTAGCCTAACTTATTTATTGAAGAAAAAATAAGTATTATTTACTCTTTATTAGTTTGTAGCCCTCATTAGCAGTTTATGATAGTGTAAAAGAAAAAAGAAAAGAAGGCTTAGGAACAAAAAGCTACATGCAAAATTAATTATTTTTATGTTCTGGCAAATGGACTATATAACTAGGCAAAAGAGAAGTTGAACAAGAAGCTAATTTTAAAAAGAAAAGATGTATCTACAAGTGTCAAAAAAAAAAGCAGTTTTAGAGATGACTGGCCTGATCCAAGTGATCCTAAGAAATTTGGAAAACACTGACTACTGACTTCATTAAATCTAAAATGCTATCAATCATAGGATGTACCATTATTTTATCTGTCACGAAAAAAGAGAAAACCAATTAAACCGTGACACAATGCTGTCTTATGTCATCAATTATAAGATGCATCTTGCTTCCTGAAATGTTAAAGTGTTTCTTAAAATGCACATAGTAGAATCAATGAAATACTCTTAAGCTTAAACCCATAGCAATTGATTAGGTCTCTAAACTCAACATTGACTGTCTTCCCCAGGAAAGCCCTTGACACCCAAGATCCTCATCACTATCATTTTATTCTGAGAGGAGAAATTTTAAAGTGACTGTGAGTTTGGGGGTTTATTCTCCTTTTTTAAGAGAAAATTGGTTTTTAATTCATTCTCTGTTCTTAGGTGAGAGAATGGCAAAATAAAAATCTTATGTGAAGATCGCTTATCTGTGTGGCTTTTCAGGGAGGAGGAGACACATTCCATTAGACAGTGAAGATGAGCGTGCATGTTAAAATATCAGGCTGCCCTTTCAAAGCTTGTGCATTCACTTGTGAATTGCTACCGAGCTGCACTGTCTTATCTGTGCTCTGCAAAATTGTGCTGCTCTTTGGTCTCATTATCTTTTTTTTTTTAATTTTTTAATTTTTTTATGAACATATAATGTATAATTAGCCCCAGGGGTATGGGTCTGTGAATCGCCAGGTTTACACACTTCACAGCACTCACCATAGCACATACCCTCCCCATGTCCATAACCCCACCACCCTCTCCCTAGCCCCCTCTCCCGGCAACCCTCAGTTTGTTTTGTGAGATTAAGAGTCTCTTATGGTTTGTCTCCCTCCCAATCCCATCTTGTTTCATTTATTCTTTTCCTACCCCCAAACTCCCCACGTTGCCTCTCCACTTCCTCATATCAAGGAGATCATATGATAGTTGTCTTTGTCCAGTTGACTTATTTCGCTAAGCATAGTACCCTATAGTTCCATCCACGTCGTCGCAAATGGCAAGAGCGCAGGCATCTGCGGGTTTTGGAGAATGGTCTCATTATCTTATCACTTCTCTGTGTGTCCTCTTTCGGGAAAGTCTTTGTGTCAGTACTGCTGCACTTAGTGACCCACAGAAGTCTGGTACCTTTGAGCCAAGCAAGGAAACTAATCAGGACCTAAGGACCGGGAGGAGGAGGGAGGAATTTAGACCTGAGATTGGTCTGTTCTAGGTCTCCTCTTCCACCCTCGCACCTGCACCACTAACCCTGACCAGCCTACCTTCAGGGGGAAGTGGGGAAGGAGGAGGCAGACTAGAGTGCATGGGGAGTTTACACTTGAGCTTCGAGTCTAAAATGAGTTTCAATAAATAGGAAAAAGAAACACATTACTGTCTATCCATACTGAAACATGCTAGGAGCATTGGGAGTGCCACCATACTCTTTTCTAAATTTCTCTAAGCTGTGCTCTAATTCAGAGTTTCCCAGTTTAGACACTACTGACGTTTGGGGACAGATAATTTGTTGGAAGGGGTGGGAGCTGCACTGGGTAGTGTAGGATGTTTACCTGCATCACTGGGTTTCAGATGCAGGTAGCACCCCCCCCAATTGCAACAACCAAAAATCTCTCCATCGCCAGCCAATGTCCTCCAGAAGGCAAAATTACCTCCCCACCTCTCTCCATATGAGAACCTCGCTCTAATGTCTCCAGAAAGAAAAGCTGCAGCGAATGGAGTAAAACTCCAAATAATAACAAATGAGCAATTGCTCCTCCACAGAGGGCTAAAAAGAATTCCTTATTCTAGAATTGGCC
This sequence comes from Lontra canadensis, assembly GCF_010015895.1. NCBI lineage: Eukaryota > Metazoa > Chordata > Mammalia > Carnivora > Mustelidae > Lontra > Lontra canadensis. The sequence goes on from NW_022631015.1 coordinate 12,213,799, forward strand.
AAAGTCAAGCAGAGAGGGGGAAAAGATGATTACCATCACTTGCAAAATATTGTTTGGAACTGCCTTGTTGTCTCTCACCTTCTTTTGGAATAATGTCCATTGAATTATATGCCAGTTGAATTATGTGATGATTCTCATATTTAGCTCAGAGAAAACAACTCTGCATTTTATTCAGTGACCTCTAAGAGGCGCTTTGAAGTCTGACTTACGTTTATATATCTTTGAAAATTCTTTTGTCTCATCAATTTTCCCAAGTTCTTCCCGTATGTTCTGTCTTGCTTGGAATGACTCAGGCGCTGACAGCCTAGGAAATGAGAAAACATAGTGCATGAGTTTAAATACCTGAAAGGAGAGAATTCACTGAAATCAGATTTATTTGAAAGATGATGATTGGTCCCATTATACAATGATCTTTGCTGTATGAAATCATTTCTTATAGAAATTTTAATAAATATTATTTTATTAAGTATTATTTTTTGTCACTTAAGAGTAGGCATCAATTGACCACACTAGTATGAAAATACACATTCTAAAAAAATGAATAATCATTAACCCATAGAAATTTATTCAGAAACTTTATTGTAATTTACATGGGTTTTGCTACAGACTTGCTCAGTAACAGCAATGACTACCTCCTGTGCTGTTTGGAATCTCACCTCTCTTATCCTCAGCATATGTGTTGCAAAAGAATTTTCTTTTTTGGTTACATGTGGGTTGTTTGGGATTGGGCTTTTAACATTTTTTGGTAATGTCTGGGGCAAAAATTTATCAAACTCTCTTATTAGTTAAGTCAGAAAACTTCAGAAGAAATGACTCATCTGTACTCTTGAAAATATCACACTTGGAAACCATCAATTAACACAGTATGGAATTTACTTAACAATGCTTTTTGAGGTGTCAAACTCTTCAACTCCTTTGTAAAATAAATCTCTTCTTAAGTGATCTGGTTTACTTGAGGTCAAAGGGCCACAAGGACTTCACTTTTCTAGAAGCATGAGGTATGTATGCATGCATGTATGTATGTATGTATGTATCCAATTCTGGCTCACATTCTCTCAGCCTCAAATAGTCCTCCTTAGCCTCAACAGCCTCTACACGGTCACCTCCCTTCATGCCTCATTCCCTGCTCTGGCCCGCCATGACATGCTCAGAAAGACACTAATGGTGGATCGTCAACTTGAATGGCCTCCTATTTGCTTCCTTACATTGTAGTAGTGTTTGCTGCTGTTAACTAACCACAGTTCTGTCATGGAACTTCCATCCGTTGGCTTTATAAGGCTGCTTTCTCCTCCTCTTCCTACTCCCCAGATGCCAGTGTCGTAGTTTCCTCTTCCTCCTCCCTAATCATATCTATCTTTGTGTTGTAGACTTGATCCAGTTCTCTTTCTCTACTGTGGCTTAGAAATCCTACCCAGCCTCAGGGCTAGTGTATGCCTCCCAAATATATAGATTTGGAGTTCGCACTCTGGGTTTAAAATCTAACTGGGCCTCAGTTTCCAGTAGTTGTACCAGTAGGTCCACCACGCTGTCATGTGCGTAGGCTCCCATTCTAGACTCATGGCATCACTGTTGTCTTTGCCATCACCACACTTGAATCTAGAAGAAGCTTTCATGTCCCCCTTTTTTTCCTTCATGCCACACATTGTAGCAGTGGCAAACCAGGTAAGAGGGATTGTTATGATGTCTCTGCTGCCCCCTCCCTTGTTTTTCAGTCTCACATCCTGGTTCAGGTCCTTGTACCCTCTCTTGCAGCACGTGTCCTATTTTCTCCTTCTGATTTGTTCTACAAACCGCTGCTACAGCTTATCTCTTTATAAAGAATGATTCCTTCCAAAGAATGGAACAGTTTCCCAAGTTCAGAAACTTGTAGTGGTCCTTCTGATTATGCAATGCCTTCTACTTTCTGACGTCAACCTACTTATAGCTGCGATGTCCCACATGCCAGTTAACCCAGACAACTCCCTGTCCCCTGAATATGGTCCACTTGCTTGTCTCTGTGCTCTCACCCTGATCTCCAAGTATCCTCTCAGAACCCACACATCAGCGGCACCTGAGAATTTGCTAGAAAAGCAGATTTGGGCCAACCTCAGATCTGCTGACTGAGACACTCTGAAGGGAAGTCCCAGCAATCTGTGTTTTAATAAGCCCTTCAGGTGATTCTGATGTGTGCTAGCATTTGCAAACTCGAAATGCTTTTTCCTGTCCTTTCTGCTAAAATTTGCTCACATTTTTTTTAAGATTTTCTTTATTTTTTTGACTGACAGAGATCACAAGTAGGCAGAAAGGCAGGCAGAGAGAGAGGAGGAAGCAGGCTCCCCGCCGAGCAGAGAGCCTGATGCGGGGCTCGATCCCAGGACCCCGGGATCATGACCTGAGCCGAAGGCAGAGGCTTCAACCCACTGAGCCACTCAGGCGCCCCTGCTCACATTTTTTTTTGAAAAATTGCTTAGATATGAGGTGTGTCTATGAGGTTGTCTCTGATTCCCTGCTCTGCTCCTACATCAGCCTCTGTCTTTATCATGCCATTTGCAAGGTTCTTCCTTATTTCCCACTTATATGCACCTGTTGGGTCACCCCGGTAGATGTTATGCTCAAGGATAAGGAGGGCATGTGTGTGTGTGTTCGACTTTGTTTTATCCCCCGTCTTGGTATTTTGTCATTTGCTCTATATTGTTAAGAAATAGAATTGAAAGCAATAAATAAAACTTTCCTAATTTGTGAGTGATGTCATTCATCAGAATCTGGAAGGTTATCAGAAGCAATGAAATAGCACTTATAATTTGGGAGAATAGCTTTAATATTTTAATAAAATAAATCCAGTTTTTATTCTCACATGCCTCTTCTATTAGGAGGGGCCTGTCTGATATTGTGGTATTGACTTCAGAACATTTTGATGGTCTGATCTCTGGAAAAAAAAATTCTAACACCCAATAACATCACAGAGACAGGAAGTGATGTTTTCAGAATGCAAAGTCCATAGTACTATCGCAGTTGGCATGGTTGTTTTATCCAAAGGTGTATCTAGAAACAAAGAAAACCTTTTCCCAGACAAGTATGAAATTTAAGTTTTAAAACCAGTGTGCCTACATTTACCCAGTTGTCCTCCAGCTGTGATTTGAACTCTTAGCATTCCATTTTGAACCGCTGATATTTGTTGATTGATTTGAGTATTATTTAGTTATAATATAAAACCAAGTCATGATGATATGCACATATGTTTGATATAAAATAATCTTACAAGCCCAATTTTCTTAGCGAGCAGACTGGGAGGAGGGGTGAAGGGCAGAGAAATGAAAGGCAGAAAGAATAGGGTTTGGGTGTGTCACACTGGTGAGAGTAACCAATCTATAATTTCAAATGTAGCCATAAAGTGCAAAAACCTTGCTTTAATCGGTTTCTTTGCTTGAGATTGGGTAGGCAATTAAAGTTGCGACCAATTCACGCTTCTCATGATTGGCCGTAAAGAATTTAAGGTAATGAGTTCTAAATTAGGAAACTCACAGAGCGTCTACTCTATACTCAGCACTTAGAAAATGGCACCTTAGCTCTTAAAACCTCCCAGAAGGAAGATACAACAGCCTCATTTGACAAATGAAGTTGCCTCTGCAGGGGAGGCTAAGACCCTTGTCCAAGATCTACAGTCTGCATTGAGGAAACTCACCCAGACTTGAGCCTGAACACGATTGGGGCCCCTTGAAAGATGAAGGTCAGTGGTGCTCAACCTTCAGGTGCTTGCCGTCCTTTTGAATTCTAGACATTTTGGCAGGCATTTTAAAGAAAGGCAGAGACCGGGAACAACTCACGTCAGTGCTAGCTGTAGGGTAAACCCTTCCCCAGGAAGCAGTGGCTGCGTGTACATGTGAGCATCCTCAGCTCTCCAGCTTTTATTGGTGACTTGCTCCTCTCTAGGCCCTGTGGACCGTGAGCAGAGCTGTGTGTGGCTCTCTCTGCACATCTGGACCCAGGAGGCCCATCTCCGTCCTCCAGTGAGGGGACTTCGCTATGTTGGAGCTTGAAGTTAACCACACATTTCACCTCCACACTTTGTGACATATCCTCTCAACTCAACCTGACAGTCATTGTGGAATATTCCGTTATAACAAAAATAAGCTTTACACGTGGCTAAAATTTTGGCAGCATGTGTGACCGGATTGCAATACTCAAGGCCCCCTGGAAGATATCATCTCGCATCTTTTGAATGATTATATAGTGGAATATAAAGGCTTGGTCTATCATATAACAGAAACGTGAACAGAAAATTTTAAATGATGCTAATTGGATTCTTAAAAGCCTCTTAAAAATTACGACTTCTGCCATTCATAGCATGCTTTAATACTAGAAATTATCTTTCATAGAGTATAATTTCATCAAACAATGCATTTTTTAATAAATCAGGTCTCCATGATATATTTCACTAGTAAGTGCTATAAATTCAATCTTTAAAATGATTAAAATACTTCAAACTCCCTGGGAAAAAAATGACTGTCCTTAAAAAACATAGCCAGGAGGACATGTATTTTCAGAATCTTGAATTTGTTTGCATGATAACTGCAATTACAAATCTGGAGTTTTTAATCTAGCAATCAGATGACAAGATGAGCAATTACCATTCCATGCTTAACTATTTTTATGATGACTTTTTTCCCAAAGCAGCTGTTGTAGTTAAAAACGCAAAGATTCTTATTTTTTCTTCCCATGCTACAGTATTTTAGCAAACAAATCTCTGTTTCCCAAAACATAAAGAGTCTGATTCTGAAGATGATGTAACACATGTGTACTTTCATAGAGTTTCCAGTGCTTAATGATCTTGTAGATGTGGGCTTTTATTTTTTTTAACCTCACAGAATGCTTAGTGTAGAATGGCTATCCAATGAGTAGTTCATGAATGGAGGAGTGAATGAGTAATATTTGGATTATTTGACTGTATCTTTCTAAAAGTGATTGTGTGTGTGTGTTTATGTGTTAGCAACTGGTAAAGAAAAGCCAAAATATTTACTGATGCTATTTTCTTTTCTTCCTTGACTGGCTGATGACATTAAAGAGGTAGATAACGTTCTCTGGAGAATTTCAAACAAGAGACACAAGTGTGCATTAGAGAGTTTGAGTCTCTGTGTTAATTACAATGTCAACTCAACAAAATACAAGGGAATGAGAAAGAGAGGATGATGGATAAATAAATAGATAAATACCATGATCAATGCTGATTTCAGATATTTTGTTTTCCCAGCAGACTGTTTTGGTTAGAACAGAGACATGTAAAATCTTATCAAAGAGCAGGCAGAAACTCTGATCAAAACTCTCACACCAACCCAGTCTTAGTGAATCCATCTAAAAAGATGCTTCCTTTATAACACCTTCACTATTCATCACAGGCATTGCTTGTTCCTTCCCTGTCTCTGTGTCTTACACTTACTTGCATCCTTTCTATTATTACTTGTTATGCTGACCTCCCCCCAAAATATTTGTTTGGCTGTTCTCCCAATAGCCTTATTGTAACTTTAATGGGTAAGACCAAGTTTTAATAATCTTGGCACCTGCTGTGTCTGGCATAATGTTTTTACCCAATGGAAGTTGTTGAGTTTGATTGAGGGAGGGTAATTATGTAACATACTCATACCTCAGCTGCTGTTACTTTAAGAAGATTTACAGTTTAAAAGTAAAATCTGAAGAAATCAAATTTTCCACTTAGGCTTCAGGACTGTTTCTGTAATTTTAATAGGTTTGGTTTTAATATATACACCAGGTCATCCTGGAAACAGAGATCACAGTGTAGAACTTGGCCATTCCTGTTTGTAGGAACTTTTTCTTAGTTTCTCCGTGACGTCTCAAAGTAGAGCTCTGTAGCAAGTTCTGACACATATAATGAGTCAACATATTCGTGACAAGCAGGTAACTTTTCCATTATAACTTTGTGTGCAAAAAAAGTATTTTGCCACCCACATAGTTTCAAATATGACATTAATGTGATTCATTGTAATCTCGTGTGCAGAAACTAGTTTCTTGAGAGCAATTACTAACCTATACAACAAAATTCTTAATCGGTCTCTGAAATCTTAGTACCGTTATTCAGTCCATGGGCACATTTAAAAATACACTTTCAAGGGTGCCTGGGTGGCTCAGTTGGCTGGGGGTCCAACTCTTGGTTTTGGCTCAGTCTTGATCTCATGGCTTGTGAGATCCAGCCCTGTGTCGGGCTCTGCATTCAGCCGAAGTCTGCTTGAGATTCTCTCCCTCTGCCCCTCCTCTCGCTCTCTCTCCCTCTCTCTCTCAAATAAATAAATAAATCTTTTATACTTTCAAATTTTAAAAATTTGTGGAAAATAAATTTTCATCGCATTTCAGTAGAATTATTCATCAATTCCCATCAAAGGTACTTTCATTTAATTTGTTTCAGCAATTCTCATAAAAATTTATCCTGACGGCAATTTTATAGGTGCCAAAGGATACGTCTATAAAATTCATGATATTAGGGTTACCAAAACTAGTAACAATTAGAAACCACCATCATATACAAGAGTAGTGGTTAAACTACATTAAACTGGTACAGTGGAATACAAGGGAGGTATTTTAAATGACATAGAAATATTTTCGTGAATTATGATAAAGGTTAAAACATCAGGTTGCAAAACTATGCAGGCTCAACCCCTTTTTGAAATATAATACCTAGATGAAAAAAAGGGAGAGAACATCTCTCAGTATTGCTGCCACATCTTTAGGTAAAAAAATGGTCATGGTTTCTACTGTCTTATTTGTAGCTATATGTACTTTCTGACTCTCTGTAATAAACACAGATTGCTTTAGCAGTAAGGCAAATAAAAGCTTTCACTGATATTTACACAGATTCTTTCCCATGGTATTAATAACAACAATTCCCCTAGTGTAGGAATAGCAGATACTCCACACTCAAGAGACCCCACTCAAAAATTTCAGCACTTTGCCCTAAGTAACCTTGATGGAACCTTATTTTTTCTCCACACTGGGCTCTTAATTATCCATTAATCCAAGCTAGCATGAGAGGTGAAACCTGTTTGCCAATTCTATTCTATCAAACAAAACAAAACAAAACAAAACAAAACAAAACAAAACAAAACTCTGTCCCTGGGATTGAAATTCTCTTGTTGCATTCCAGTGTTTTATATAATAGTGTTTTAATTTCTCCGCTCAAAAAAAACTTATCTTTCCTTCCAAGGAAGTAATGTAGACTAATAAAATGGTAGATGGGAGGCCAGATGTCTTTCCTGGAGAAAAAAAAATTAATGCTTTAAATAAGCTTCATAGTTCTTGTTCATACAAGATCAGATACAGATGCAAAGGCCTCTGGATTAGAACTTTCCTTTTATCTCCCCCCCCAAAAATATATCAAACTTTATCTTTTGTGGATAGCAAGTCATGTGATTTGACTATTCTTCCAATGGATGGTTAGAACAATAAATATGTTTTAACATAATTCTTCTTGGTATTAAAGTCCAAGGCCTCACCCTCGTAAGGAAAGTGGTCTAGGACCCTAAAACTAGTGGATGGAAATATAGAATAAATGAACTGAATTTACTTAAAACCTTTATCAAGGCAGCCCACTTCCATTGCCTGGCTAGTCATCTTCGCTTGTCAAGAAGTCCCTTATATGTAGTATATTCAGTTTGGGTGGGTATGGGGCAGAGCTAGTCAAGTGAAATCTATCTGGGTTAAAAACAAAATCATTCCTCCGATTATTTCTCTCTTCATAAGGTACACTCATCTCAAAATCTACATGTTTTTAAACTCATTTTTTCCACTGGTAATTAATTGAAAGGGGGGAACAAAGTTGCTCCCTATTTTATGACAATTTAGCATTTGATCTTACATCTCCTTTTCTCCCCAGAATAATTCATATTCCTCTTCCTGAAGATGATACCTCTTTCTTATTCCCAGGCATTTATAAAAACACTCTCACTGAATTTCACTTAAGATCTGTGTGATGCTCCTTTGGCTTTCAAAAAAAAACCCAGAGATACACTTGGGTTCTCTCTGTGCATTGTGTTTCTCGTAAAAAAAATCCCTGACAGGTCTTAGCAGCTGCAGAACTGGAAGGCTGTTCCCTCTGTCAGGAAGTGACAGTGGCTTGCATTCCAACATCTTCTCTGAGGTGACCCAAGAGCAACCACCCTGGCGCGCCCTGCTCACCCCTCAGTGTTCTTGGCCCCACTTCTCTCACTAAGTGTGGTCTTCCTCCTCTGTCGCCGGTGACATCTTGCTTCCCCCTTCCCCTGTCATGGCTTCTGCTTGCTTTTCTCTCTGTGCTTCTTTGTTCCTGCTCTGCTCTATTGTATGTCACCTCTCTGTGTGTCTCATTCAGACTCCTCAACAAAGAGCATCTTACCCCCTCGTACCACATGGAGAACACTCAGGAAGCAGCAGGCTTCTTAGGACTTAAATGGCTGCCTTTGTGTCAGGTGTCCATCCTCCTGCCTATTAGATGTGTCTGTGTTCCAGAAACTCTTCAGAAATGGCCATGGATTCAGCACGTGTTTCTTCCACCACGTGTCTGGTAGCTCAGTGTCCTAGATTATTCTGCGAGCTGCAAGGTGGTGTGGCACTTAACGTAATATGAAGAGGCTTCATTGCTTGTTTCCTGTCATTCAGAGATGGCATACGGGGGTTTCAGAAATCAGAGGAAGAAGGAAGTGTCATAGTTTGAGAAAATGTTGAAAAATGTAGGGGCTCACAATTTGCCTAGTCACATGAACCTTTGAAATAAATGCAACATAAGATCCGGCCCTGGGTTTATTTAAAATCATTACATAGGGGTGCCTGGGTGGCTCAGTGGGTTAAAGCCTCTGCCTTCAGCTCGGGTCATGATCTCAGGGTCCTGGAATCGAGCCCCGCATTGGGCTCTCTGCTCAGCGGGGAGCCTGCTTCCTCCTCTCTCTCTTTCTGCCTGCCTCTCTGCCTGCTTGTGACCTCTGTCTGTCAAATAAATAAATAAAATCTTTTAAAAAATAAAATCATTACATAAAATGCATCCTGATTATAGATGGTTATGCTGGAGAATATTGTCTCATTACTGAAAAGAACTGGTAGGTTTCAATAATTTGACTTGTTCAAAGTTTATACAGGTTTTTTTGGCAAGAAACATTCCCTGTCTTGACATGGGTGGTGGTTACAAGGGTATGTACAAACAGGAAAAAAAATCCTTGCGCTGGACACTTAAGCTTAGTGTACTTGATGCATTCTATTTGATTTTACTTGGCATTTGCTATCCTTCCATTTGAAGGACATTGCATGATTTCCTTCTTCTTTCCCAACCCTATCTTGGCCAAATCTTCTCCAGCTTGAGGCTCTAGCTTAAACAGGCCCTACACTGCTCGATCTTCTCTTCCTGTCATTCTACCCCACATCCGTCACCTTTTCTGAAGTACTTCTGATCTGCTTCTGTCTTCATCGGGTACACTTACTTCAGTAACTCATGTCTTTCTGTTACTGCCTACTTACCAGTATACTTCCTAAAGGCAGGCATCATCCTTCATTTTGCCTTTATGTCTCCATGACAGCCAGCACAGGACTTAACTCATAGTAGGATTTCACTAAGGACATGACTCCAGGGGGACACCTGTGTGGCTCAGTCAGTAAGCCTCTGCCTTTGGCTCAGGTCATGATCCCGGGATCCTGGAATCGAACCCCGAGTCAGGCTCCCTGCTCAGTAGGAGGTCTGCTTCTCCCTCTCCTTCTGTCTCTCCCCCTAGCTCCTGTTCTTTCTCTTTCCCTCTCACAAATAAATAAAATAAAATTTAAAAAAAAAAAAAACAAAAGAGGACATGACTCCAGGAATGTCAGAAATGCCAGGAACCATAGAGACCCATGGCCCTTTATTCTTTCTGAAGGAGATAGCTGATACACAGGGTGTGTGTAGGGAAAGACGAACCAGCACGAATTTTTTTGTTATTAATAAAAATTTTACAATTTTATTTTTTTTTACTTACGTTAAATGCGTAGACATAAGATGAAATCAACCATCTTTGAAGTCTACAATTCCTTCACCATATTGTGCACCTACCACCTTTATCTGGTTCCCGCACATTTTTATCAGCCTAAGAGAAAACCCTGTACCCATTAAGCAGGCTCCTCTGCTTCTTCCCCATCCCCAGCTCCTGGCAACGGCTAATCTGCTTTCTGTCTCCATGGATTCGCCTATTCTGGACATTTCATATAAATGGAATTATACAATATGTGGCCTTTTGTGTCTGGCTTCTTTCATTTAGCATAATGGTTTTGAGGCTCATCCGCCAGGCATCGTGTATCGGGGCTTCATTGCTTTGCATGGCTCAAATACTAGCGTTTTTGAGCACGAACAAAGCAGCAGATACCGTGCCAGCTTCTTTCCATATGTAACCCCATGTAGTCCCCCGTAGCAGCCCCAAGAAGCATAAATAGTATTATCTTGATTTTACAGATCTGAATACTAAGGTTCAAAGAAGTGATGTCTCTAGCCCCTTTGGAAAGTGAGCCAACCAGCCCATCTGGTCTGGGATCCACATTCCTGACCCAAGTGTCCCTCTTGCTAGGATCCTTACCTCACATCTGGGTCTGTCTGTGCATTCCCTGCTGACATATTAGTGACACAGCCTGAGATTTCGGAGTGGGCCACCCAGACCCTTGTCTATGGATAAACAAGACCCTTGTCTTGTTTGAAATCACCTGTTAGTTCTCAATACAGATACTTCACAGAAATGTCCATTGCTCTCCAGTGGTGGGTAAAGTTTCAGACCCTTGAAACCTGAAAGCAATTTTCCGTCAGTGCCTGGTGATCACCAGAAAAGGAGGTCTCCTCCAGCTTTGTTTAAACTGCTGAAAAGAGGGGGTGCTCTGAATATGTATGAGCATCACGGAGGCAGCAACAGCAGAGGTGAATTTTAGTAATTAATTCATTAGGCCAATTTATTTCTCTAATTGGTGGTGAAGATTTGTCAACTAGGAGATAGTAAAAACAATTAAAAATTTTAAAAAAACTTGAAACTTAGTGGAGTTTGAGTATTAATGATGCACAGAGAGATGAAAGCAGACAGGAGGCCCTAATTATTTCTCAAATAAGTGTTTAAATATTTACAAATTGCATTTCAATGAAACTCATTTTTATTTTTATAGGCATGTGCTTGTCTCCATTTGGGCTGGGATATTGGTTCCAAACACAAGTCCGGAGGGCCCCTTCACAGTTGGAGGGTAGCATTCTTAACCTTGCGTTCATAACCACTCCAGGGGGACAGGGAACACCTTGAAATTACCTGGAAAATGTTCCATGTGTGCATTTTTCTGTGATGGGAACGCAGAGCTTTTTGTCAGATTCTCAGTCTAGGAACCAGTACTTCACAGTTTTCTCCCTGACCCCCTGAAGTGGCAGCCAGCTGACAATGTGGGACCCTAACTTTCTCTGCGATGGGAAGAGGGGCTTCTGTCATCCCAAATACCCTGACGGCCAGCTGGCCCCTTAGCAGGGACTTGGAGCCCAGCCTCAGAGAGGCTGTCCCTCTACACCTTCCACATGTCCCTCTCTTACTAGTAAACCAAACCAAACCAAACCAAACCAAACCAGAGACTGCAGCAAACACAGGGGCCCGTAGGTGAAGGTTAACACTGGAACCAGGCAGCTACCGGAGAGTTTTCTGCAGAGAACAAGAGTGAGCAGAGCCTTGTAACTCAAAGTGTAGCCCATAGACCAGCAGCAGCAGCAGCAGCATCCCCACCCTGTCCCCCACACCCCTCACTACCCCCCACCCCGCCGAGTTTGTTAGAAATGTAAAATCTCAGGCCCCACCCAGATCAGCTGGATCAGAATCTGCATTTTTAGCTGGCTGCCTAGGGATTCCTAGACCCAGTAGAGTTTAAGAAACACTGGTCAGGCTGGTGTGCTCATCTGGACACCACTCTCCATTCTCAGCATGGCTCCTTGTCCTCCATCTCCTGTAGGAAGCCACATCCTCTCTCATCGCCCTGATTCTAGCTCCTGCTGGTCCCTGACGTCAGTTAAGGAAGCCGCAGTTTCTAATGCCTGTGATGTCCCCTCCAGCCTCTGTCTGGTGCACACACTCTTGTGGCTGCCTTTCCTTGGTGGTGCTGTGATAGGAAGAGAGAAAGGGGGCGCCTGGTGGCTCAGTTGGATGAAGTGTCCTGCTCTTGATTTCAGCTCAGGTCATGATCTTACGGTCATGAGATTGAGCCCCATGTTGGGCTACATGCCGGCTGTGAAGCCTATTTAAGATGCTCTCTCTCTCTCTCCCTCTGCCCTTTCCTCTGCTCACTCTTGCACACGTGTGTGCTCTCTCTGTCTCTCAAATAAATAAAGAGAAGAAGAAGAGAGAAATGAATTGGGAGATTCAGTTCTCCAATCCCTTCTCCATGGGCCATACAACCATAAGCAGGTCATGGCCTCCTGGGCCTTGTTTCTTCATCTTCAACCTTCACAGGGTTGTGGTAAGGATCAAAGATGCTGAAAAGCATATTGTGCCTGGTTCCCAAACTGTTTCTTTTATTTTTTTAAAGCCACTTTATTGAGGTATGTGTGACATGCAAAAATATATTCCTGTTCAATGTGTCCAACTTGATAAGTTTGGGGACAGGTAGGCACCCATGAAGCTACCACCACCAACCAGGTTATATATATATATATATATGTATATATATATATATATCCATCACCTTCCAAAGTCTTCTCCTGCCTCTTTTTTATTATTATCACTGTTATTCTTGTGTTATTATTATTTTATTATTTTATCATGGTAAGAACATGTAATGTAGGGTCTACTTTCCTGGCAAATTTAAAGTGTACACTACAGCATCGTTGGCTGTTGGCACTGCTCTGTGTGGTACATCTCCAGAACTTACTCAGCTCTCTGGAAAGGCAATGAATTGGGAGCTAGCGAGTATGCTTTTCTTTTCTTCTTCTATTTTTTTTTTTTTTAGATTTTATTTATGTATTTGTCAGAGACGGAAAGAGCATGCAAGCAGGGGGAGTGGCAGGCAGAGCAGGAAGTAGGTTCCCCACTGAACAGGGAGCTGGATGTGGTACTTGATCCTTGCGCCCTGGGATGACCTGAGGGTGACCTGGGATGACCTGAGCTAAAGGCAGACGCCCAACCAACTGAGCCACCCAAGCATCCCAACGAGTCTGCTTTTCTTATAGCTGATCAGGCTCTGACTAGTTTTGTGTGAGTTTAGGTAAGTCTCTTCCTCTTTGTCTCCTGGCTTATAAAATGAGACTTTGACCACCATGCTGTCATATCTTTCCTGACCCTGTCATTTTATGTATTACCTCGAGGAGGAAGCCATCACCCACCAGATGTTCTACAAATGATGAAAAATGCTGCACTGTAGAGTCAAATGCTTGAAGGGTATCCCTTGGGACAAATACATGTTCACTGTTCCACTTCCGCAAACATTAATTCCCCCCCCCCAATAGTGATTCTGAGTTACTCTGACTGCTTTATGCAACCCAGAGCCCAAATCCTTGGTCCTTTGTGAGATAGTCTCCATTGGGTTCGCCTCAAAACACAACGCACTTCACACGCATTGAGCAGGGTTGCCAACGCCTCCATGACAAAATGAAAAGATTAATTTTTGAATTTCAGTACTTGGTGTTTATCTGTTTTGGTGCCAACTGCCATTGTCATGACACAGTCTCCCATGCAGACAATTATAAAATCACGCTGAAGGAATCCATTCTAATTGTTTTGCTTGGAGTTATAATTCAATGAAGAGGCATCGTGTATTTAATTAGGAGGGCCACCACGCTTTGTTTGAAGTTTCAGCCATTCTTTGACTTCCTGTAGATATGACTCTTTCTCACCAAACCATCTCAAGGAGCACCCCCGCAAAGCCAAGGAAGTATAAGGAATGGCTTCGGTGGTGGCAAATTAATCTGTTCCCCAGGATTGAATAGTGGGCGCTAGTGAAGTTGCTCTTGCCTCTTTGTGCTTTACAAATGGAAAAGGAAGACAATAATCATTCTCCTCTTTTCACTGAGCGTTACTGACAGTGGTGTGGGAGGGGAATGAGTGATGAGAGAACAGCCCCTTAACTCCACCTTCTCCCAGATTAAGTCAAACTGGAGAAATCCCAGCTCATACCCAAAAAAGGGGGACCAAGTACCGGCTTAGGGGGAAGTTAAAAGAGAGAGCTGATTCATTGTCCTTCAGTTATTTTTTACTTCTACGTTTTATCCCTTTGTCTCTTTTCTGCCCTAGACAGCTTCCATTACCTAACTGAACACATAAGAGGATGCAGAGCCTTTCCACAAGAAATTAATGGTGTTTACGAAGTTTGGTTCCCTTTTCCTCATGCATGCCCATCTCCTAGGGGAGCAAAGCTCAGTTTGCAAGGGGAAGAATATTTCCACTGGGGACAAGAGCAAGTTAACCCAGCACAGCTCATCACCCCTAAGGGTGGACCCTTTCTGGATATGTAAATAACAGCAGCACATGAATATTATTAAATTCTAGAACCTTCCACCAATGCTACTTTGAATAGTTTCCTTTTGACTCAGAACTGGAACTCAGCAAGTGATGCTTAATTTAAATGAACATTGGCATTAACTTGAAGAGGCTGTCAACCTCTCATTAATATCCTGATGATACCTGATCTATTCAAAATAGGTACAAACCACTCACCCTTTTATGAGAGCTGTTTTACCAGACCCATTCTTTTTGAGCCTCAAAGAATGGATGTCATCTCTTAAACATTTTATTCCTCTCTTAATCTGAGGTTCTCTCTAAGGAAAATTCAGTCATTCCCTTTAGCCTTTTAGATTTATGTAATTAAACCCTGTGGGTGTGTATCTTGGGTTTCATATCAGGGAGCGACAAAGCCTGATTAGTCTCACTCCCCAGGGACAAGTCACTAGTCTGAGACAGGTTTCTTCTTATTTTTGAGAGCCTCGTATTGTTTGACATCCTGGTTTGGAGACCTCTATCACTTGTGCCGTTATCCCGCAAATTACATCTGACACTTTTTGTCTGTCTTCACAACTTTAAAGTATCTTACAGTGTTTCAGCAGTGGGAAATCCTGTTTTCATCTACGTAAATTGCAATAGCCCAGGCTTAGAAGAGAGGCTTTGATTTTTTTTTTTTTTCCTTTTGCTTTGAAGGATCTTTCCAATTTTATTAACAGACCAGGACAGTCAGAAGGATGTGGTAACAAGTGTCAAAAAACATCGTGAATTACCTATTTCAAGAACAAAGATCGAGTTATCAGAACAGTATTTACATTGGGGTAGGCTGTGTAATGGAGTTTTTATGGCTTAGCTGTGAGAGCCCCCACTGGGGTTAGCTGTGAGAAAGGAGAAAACCACTTTGGTGACTCAGAAGGATGCTCATAATTTATACTGAGGAAGAGGATAGAGAGGACAAATAAGGCAGTGTGTGAGTGTGTGTGTGTGTGTGTGTGTGTGTGCACCCATGTGTGTGGTACATGCGTGTAGTGGCAGGATTTTTACAGTGGTAGTATGGCTTCCCTGAAGTATGAGTTTAGTCATACTTGTGTAGTGATCTAAAGATGATACTTTTTATAAACCTTTACTGCCTTCTGGTATTTTTAGTGAGTGGTGGGAGAAAAGATTGACAAAGGGGACTTTGACCAAGAAAATGGTGAAAACAAAATTATAAAGCAGGTGAAGTTTCTGCCTCTGTCTCCCTTTTCTGCAAACTTTTTACTGCTCTCCATACCTCCTTCAGAATTTTCCATCCATTAAATCCTGGGAAAATAGTTTTAAACTTATTCATAGCAATACTAAATGGCTTGGTAGTTCATAAAGTAAAATGGTTAAAGGTTGGAAAGATCTGGGGTTGAATCCTGGCTCTGCCACGTACTGTAGAATCTTGGACAAGTTCTTCTCTGAGACTCAGTTTCTTATACTCAAAAACGGGAAGAATCAAACCTTCCCAGTGAATTGCTATGATTGAGTAAGGTAGTGCTTTAAGGCACTGAGCGTAGGAGCTGGGACATGGTAAATGCCTAAAAATGATAGCTTTTGTTATTGTTGTATTACATCACCCCAAAGGGAGAAAAGAGATTTCAAATCTTGGGGAATTTTTCTAACACTTAAGTTGGAAGACTTTCATTATATTTTTCGGGAAATATAAATACTGAAATCAAGCCACTTCCTATTAGGAAGGGGGACTATGTATCACACAGTATCACCACTAATTCAAAATAAGCAAATGTTTGGGCGCCTGGGTGGCTCAGTGGGTGAAGCCGCTGCCTTCGGCTCAGGTCATGATCTCAGGGTCCTGGGATCAAGTCCCGCATCGGGCTCTCTGCTCAGCAGGGAGCCTGCTTCCCTCTCTCTCTCTCTCTCTCTCTCTCTCTGCCTGCCTCTCTGTCTACTTGTGATCTCTCTCTGTCAAATAAATAAATAAAAATATTTTTAAAAAATAAGCAAATGTTTAATTTTTTTTTCATCTTTATTCAGGTATAATTGACACATAAAATTGTATGATAATTAAAGTGTGCATCATGGGGATTTAATACATGCATACATTGGGCAAGAATTCCCCCAATCTAAGTAATTAATATACCCATCACCTTACATATTTATCTTTTTTATGTACGAGAACATTTAAGTTCTACTTTGTCAGAAAATTTCAATTATATAATACAGTATTAGCAACTGTAGTCACCATGTTTCGCATTCACTCTTCAGATTTTATTCATCTCTGACTCACTTTGTACCTTTTTACCAACTTCTCTGTGTTGTTCCCAACACCCCTAGCACCAGATGAGCACTCTTCTATCCTGTTTCAATGAGTTAACCTTTTTTTTTTTTAAATTAGATTCTACATATAAGTGATACCATGCAGTATTTGTCTTTCTCTGTCTGACCTATTCCACTTACTGTAATGTCCCCAAGGTCCATCCGTATTGTCCCAAATGGCAGGATTTCCCTTCTTTCTCATGGGTGAATAATATTCCATTATATATGTATACCACCACATCTTCTCTTCCCATTCATCTGTTGATGGACACTTAGGTTGTTTCAGTGTCTTCGTTTTTGTGAATAGTGCTGTGATGAAGATGGGAGTACAGATACCTCTTCAATATCCTGTCTTCATTTCCTTTAGATATACACCCAGAAGTGGGATTGCTGGTCATACAATATTTCTTAATTTAATTTTTAGCAGAACCTGCATTCTGTTTTCCCTAATGGATGAACCAGTTTACATTCCCATCATCAGGACACAAGGCTTCCCTTTCTTCACATCCTTGCCAACGCTTGTTATCTCTTGATTTTGAATGATAGCCTTTCTAACAGGTCTGAGGTAATACATCATTGTGGTTTTGACTTGTATCTCCCTGACAATTAGCAATGTAGAGCACCTTTTCATGTACTTGTTAGTGATTTGCATGTCTTCTTTAGAAAAATGTCTACTCAGTTCCTGTACTCATTTTTTTATTCTGTTGTTTGGGGTTTTGGTTTTGTTTTGTTTAGCTTTTGAAATATATGAGTTCTTTATATATCCTAGATATTAACTCCATATCAGACATGTGATTTGAAAACATTTTCTCCCTTCCATAGGTTGCCTTTTCATTTTGTTTCTTTTGCTATGCAGAGGTATTTTAGTTTTATGTAGCCCCACTTGTTTAATTTTGCTTTTGTTTTCAAATCCAAAAAAATCATTGCCAAGACCAATGTCAAGAAGCTTACCCTCTATGTTTTCTTCTAGGAGTTTTACGGCTGCAGGTCTTACATTCAAGTCTTTAACCCATTTTGAATTGATTTTTGTGTGTGGTGTGAGATAGGGTTCCAGTGTCACTTTCACATGTGGCTGTCCAGTTTTCCCAACACCATTCCTTGAAAAGATTATCTTTTCCTCATCATATATTTTTGGCTCCTTTGTCCTGTATTAATCAATCATACATGCCTAGGTTTATTTCTGGGTTATATATTCTGTTGTATTGATCTATGTGTGCATTTTGTGTGAGTACCACACTCTCTAGTTTACTATGGCTCTGTAATATAGTTTGAAATCAGGAAGTGTGATGCCTCTAGGTTTGTCCTTCTTTCTCAGGATTGTTGTAGTTATTCAGGATCTTTTGTGCTTTGATACAATCTTAGAATTGCTTTTTCTCTTTCTGTGAAAAATGTCATTGGAATATTGACAGGAATTGTATCAAATCTGTAGATTGCTTTCGGTAGGATGGATACTTTAAGTAAATGTTTATTTTTAAGTTATTTTGTTTTTTGGGAGTGTAAGAATATGTCATTTAGTATTTACTGTGCAACACACCATCCTAAAACTTAGCCTAAAATGACATTTATTATTTCTCATGATTCTGAATTTTCTTTTAATCTGAGTGTTTCTTTTAATCTGAGCCAGTGCTGCTGGTCTAGATGGTCAGGAATGGTCTCACTCACATGTCTGGGGTCTCAGCTGAGACAGGTGAGGTGGCTGGGCTGGCTGGAGCTTGTGTTATCCTCCAGGAGGCTAACCTGAGCTTTTTGGCACTATGGCAAAGGAGTTCCCAGCAGTAGAAAGGGCGGATCCTCAAAAGCAAGCACTTTTCAGCCTCTGTTTGCTAATTAGTCAAAGCATATCCCATGGCTGATGAAGATCGAAGAATTAGAGCACCCACCACTGATGGAAGTTACTACAAAAAAAACCTATGGTCATTCAAACTCCACAATACAGGGGTTTTAGGCTAGCCAGTCCTTCTAATCTCCATACACAGCCCTAAAGAGAGTTCTTCGAGTATTCTGTAGTGAGTCTACAGCTTTTTTCCCATAAAGAAATGGAGGTCTTTGGGAAAGTGCAATACTTTTTAGAGCACAGACTTATCATCTACATCTAATTCTTGGCCTTTCAATCACTACTAAGTTTCCCAATAAGAAAATATTTGGAAGTGGCTTGAAAATGTGAAAGGGACAAGGAAAAGTAAGCCATTGTTATCAGCTCTCAAGGCCAGATAGGGTGGCTTTTCTTAAAATATATCTGTCCCTTTTTGGGGAGGGTGGTGCTTGGTTTCGGTGTTTTTTTGTTTTGTTTTGTTTTTCAGAGAATGCTCATACAAACAGTTCTCATATTTTAACAATTCAGCTTCTGTTCCTAATCCTTGATATATATATTTTTAAGTTTGAAATAATAAAGAATTCAGATTTTAAATGAAATGCTTGGCTCTTTGATTTCACATTCATTTCCATTTTCTCTTGCCAAAATAGAAGCTATGCCTTTGTAAATCTCCCTGTAGAGTAACCCTACTATAAGGACATGGTACTTGAAGATAAAAGATCAGATGAGAAAAGGAGAGAAGGAATGGAGGAGAAGAAAGACATGCAAGTGAGGAGTAGAAGAAAATAGCAGAAAGCATCTCTTTGCTCTTAAACAAGTTTCTACATCCTTAGAAATGTTAAAAATACGTGTTTGTGGGGCGCCTGGGTGGCTCAGTTGGTTAAGCCTCTGCCTTCAGCTCTGGTCATGATCCTAGGGTCCTAGGATTGAGTTCCGTATCAGGATCCTTGCTCAACAGAGAGTCTGCTTCTCCCTCTTACCCTCCCCCCTCTCATGCTCTCTCTCTCACTCTCTCTCAATAAATAAATAAATAAAATCTTTAAAATAAATTTAAAAAATCTTTAAATAAATAAAATCTTCTTAAAAAAGTGTTTGTGGGGTGCCTGGGTGACTCAGTGGGTTAAAGCCTCTGCCTTCAGCTCAGGTCATGAGCCCAGGCTCTCTGCTCAGCAGGAAGCCTGCTTTTTCCTCTCTCTCTGCCTACTTGTGATCTTTGTCTGTCAAATAAATAATAAATAATCTTTAAAAAAAAAAAAAAGCGTGGATAATGTTATGACAGAGTGAGTATTTAATCATGTATGTCACACATTTTACAAACAAGGAAAGGAGGGGCACCTGGTTGTCGCAGTCAGTAGAGTGTGTGACTCTTGAACCCAAGGTTGTGGGTTCAAGCCCCATGCTAGGTATAAAGATTACTTAAAAATAAAGACTTAAAAAAAATTGGAAGGGAGGTTAATTAAAGGGCTGAGCTTCATCCAAGTTGATCCACATTTGAACCCAGATCTGATTTCACTGTGTCTTGGTAAGTGATGTTTAGGAACGTGAAAATGCCTTGAGAGAAACTTCTGGAGAAATTAATTTTACTTGTAAGCCACATGAGGGGATCATAGTTGGTGTAGATCCCTCTGGCTTCAGGTCAAGTAAGATGAGACTTAAGAAGCGAACAAGAACAGTCTATTTCAGGTCATGCTATGCTGTGGAGCTCGGAGGACTATTGTAGGACTCTGGCTTGAGTAACATGAAGGACAGGGACCTCACTGTGGCTGCAGAACAGAGGTCTGTGGTTTTGCAAGTCATTGGACTCCTATCAACTAAATGTCAGAGGTGTGTGTTTCCAGGGAACGATATGTGAGCAGAAACAGAAAACTGATCTGGAGCTCTTAACTGGATTTTGGCCCCTGGATTTGCAGTGAGATCCCAGCAGGGAAGACCTGAATAACCGTGGGTTTCCAAGAACCAGAGACCTAGTGGTAAGCCACAAGGAGCCAGCCAGTCACCCTGGTTGGGAGCCACCAGGGAGAGATACCAAGTGAATGAGGGCTGGGGGACAGCCAGGTGAGAGGCCTTTTAACACTCCACAGAGCTTGCCATGAGAGACTGTTGATTTGGAAACTCTGCTTCAACCAGAAGAAACCAATGCCAATCCACAACAGAGCTGAGCAACGAAGACATCCCCTGATTATCTGTCTCTTCTTTCCTGGCCTTTCCAGAGTCCTGGAGGAGCAGGGGCATCTAGGGCGTATGGGCTAAGGGCAATGAGGAGGGCAGAAGTTCAAGTAAGGAGAGAAGTGAAGTAGACTGCCTCTTTCCCAGGGTAGGTGTCTAGCCTACAGCCGTCCTAACCCACAACTCTGACTTCCACTAATGCTCAGCATGGGGATAATAAGCCAAACTGGGCACGTGAATTACCTGGTTGACACTGTTTCAAGGTCTAAAGTGAGAAAAGGATTTGTTTTGTTTTGTTTTTATCTCTCAAAAGGTAGCTGGCATTAGACCACAGAGGGGGTTTGCCAGAAAGTTTATGGTAAGGAAAATGTCTTTTGATTTACCTTTTAAGTACTCCTTATACAATAACATTGGGTCAGGAACATGAGTGGCTTAGCAGTGGCAACAGATGAACCTTATGGTGCCTTGGTAATAGATTTACTGATAATACCGTGGTCATGGTCTTAGTGTCCCAGCAGCAAGGGTTGCTTATCAAGCAAGGCCACATCAAAAAGCCTGATCATCTGTGGATATCACCTAATTCTGAAGCTCTACCATCTACCATCACCCACATAACCTTGGGCAAGCTACTTATATTCTCTATACTTAGATTTCTAATTTCACAAAATGGGAGGAATAGTACACATTTTCATGAGATTTTAGAGGACAGTAAATAGGTTCATTTATTTCAAGAACCCCGAAGAGTGAATGAATGACAGACACATGGGGAGCCCTAAATTTGCTATTTCCAGTGACCTTTATTAAAATCCACACAGTGAATCCAAAAAGTTAATTTGAAAACATCCATTCATTAAGTGCATGATGAGTTTAAGAAAAATAAAATATAAGAAACATTCCAGTGGTTCCATTCCCAATAAAAGATGCATGGAATTTTTTGAGTGAAATGAAAAAAAAATTGTTAACTATACTCTGCTGGTTATTATGCACACACCAAGCCTGCCTTTGGATCTGGGTAGATCTGTCCTGTTGGTTTTCATGTGGATCAGAGATCTGTATAAAATATGAAAGCCCTGGAAGTGAGCTGACCTACTTCCATGTTTGGAACACAGTGTTGTATTGAATTACATGAATTGATTTTTAGAAAATCCCTCTCTCAGTTGGAGCTTCAGATTCATTCTCTGTTTTGCCTCTGTCTGTGGTTTCATCTGTTATTGTAATAGAGGAGAAGTAGTTTCCTACCACTTCAGAAGCTGGTATTTAGGGTTCATTCATTTCATCCATTTTCTTTCCTTATTTTGCAGACAAATAGAAACTAAAATTCGTTAGCTGTTAGGGGTCATTTGCTGCTTCATTGGGGTATGACTACATTTTGATTTTACGCATTCCTGAATTTTTTTTCATGATTTTCCTTCCAAGAGAAGGGAAATTCTGTCATCTGCCTGATGTGCCTAATGGGATTATACATCTGCATACCATTAAGGAAGAGAGAAGCCACTTAAATACTTTTCATTCTCAATCTACTGCTCTAGAAGAATAAGGCTTAAGGATGGATTTCAGAAGGTTTAGAAAGGAGCAGGGAAGGCAGAGATGGAGACTAGCAGGAAAACAGATAATGCTCGTTCCTAGCTCTATTTGCATGGCACACTTAATCCCTTCTCTGTCCTGTAATAATGGGATCTATTAATACACTTGGGTCTTGAAGTTTCTGACGATTAACATTAATATATACATGTGTGTTTGGATCTA
Organism: Lontra canadensis; assembly: GCF_010015895.1. Lineage (NCBI taxonomy): Eukaryota > Metazoa > Chordata > Mammalia > Carnivora > Mustelidae > Lontra > Lontra canadensis. The sequence continues at coordinate 12,236,239 of NW_022631015.1, forward strand.
ACACCTAGTGTAGTGGTCAAGAGAGCATGAGTTCTGGAACCAGAGCACCTGGGCTTGATTCTGAGCTCCGTCCTTACTTCCATCTTCCCGTGACTTCGGGCAGGTAACTTCTGCTCCCCATGCTCGGGTTTCTACATCTATGGAATGAGTGCAAAAGAAATTAAGTTAATATATTGAAGGGATTTGGAAGAATTGATGACATTATTAGCTATTACTAGTTGTTCCTCTGCTCTTCTGAATGAAGTGATAGCTGTTTAGTATTGTTTCTCCATTTTATTTAGAAACATATGAGCATTTACAAATGGAATAGAAAAATGACTGAAAAGCACCAGTTTGTGTTAGTATAGCCATCTCTTTAAGAAGTTTTGAAAAAGCATGTGCTAGAAGTAATAAGTCCTATCATTCTTGTTTTTTACATGGCACATACATTTTTTGCCTCCAAAAGAAGAAATAACCCTCAGCCTATGTGCTGCCTTTTTCCTTCCCCAGTGACTTCCCTCTGATTTTATTCTTTGTGCTTTTTTTAAAAGATTTTATTTATTTATTTATTTATTTATTTGACAGAGAGAGAGCGTGCACGTGAGCATGAGAGGGAGAGGTCAGAGGGAGAAGCAGACTCCATGCTGAGCGGGGAGCCTGATATGGGACTCAATCCTGAGACTCAAGATCATGACCTAAGCCAAAGGCAGTAGCGCAACTAGCTGAGCCAAGCGGGCACCCTATGCTGCCGCTTTTAAAGCAAAGATATGCATGTGCCCCATCTTACATCAGGACCTTTTTTGAAAGAAACTACCCAGAGTCAGCCTCAGGATCACATGTCTATTAATAGCAAAAGAATAACCTAACCTCTCTATCAAAATGAATGTCCAAGTTAGATTATTTATTTTATATTTTTAAAATAGTATTTATTTTAGAGAGAGAACATGAGCATGGGGGGTGGGGTGGAGGTGGGGGGGTGGAGGAGGAGCAGAGGGAAAGAGACTCTCAAGTGGACTTCTCACTGAGCATGGAGCCCAATGGGGGGCTTGATCTTACAACTTTGAGATCATGACCTGAGCCAAAACCAAGAGTTGGAAGTTCAACTGACTGAGCTAACCAGGTGCCCTAGACTTTTTAGTTTAGGAAAAAGATTGGATTTAACACAGGAGGGTCACATTAGGAGTAAATAGCAACCAGAAATGAAAGATCCCTGTGCTCTGCGATCTGTAGCCACCATCACATGGAGCAGCTAGAAAGTTCCTCTTCACTGAGAATACTCACCTATTGAGCATATAAACAACAATCCTTCTTAACTAGTTAGTCAGGACCCAAGGATCTGTTGTCTTTCAGTTCTGGGTCTTTTGGGACCATTGACCCCAAGTAGTCAGGAAGCTAAACTGCAAAGGTGTAACCTTTAGGCGAACTGGGCATTTCAGCCCTGATCATCTCTTGAGAGACTCCTGGTCATTTTGCTTCCTCCTAGCTACTTCTTGCTTGCTCGTGCTTTCTGCCTTTCCAGCTATACTTCCCAGAATTTCTTGCTGTCTCCATTTTTGCTCCTTTCTTCATCAAAGGATTGCATGTTTGGCTGTGTCACTGTCATCTGCTGTGTCATTGCCTTTTTCATCTTTACCTTGTTATGAAATGAAGGTTTCTAAACTCATGATTACTCTGATAACCTCTCCATTTATTAGGAGGGTAAGGATTCAAAATAAAGAGCAGAAAGAGAAGGGAAAATTTTTAAGAGGAGACTTTATTCCACAGTATTAAGTTTACATTAATAGTGGGATTTTTTCTAGATTAGTTTTCTTTGAACTTTAATTAATACTCTTTTTTTGAACTTTAATTAATAATCTTAATGATTGGGAGTGTTTCTCAGTATGGCTCTATACATTCATTTATATTACAAGGCTCTATAATGCTGAAAGTAATTTCTTCTCATGACTAACTCCAAAAATCCAAACACTTCACTGATTGAGTTAGAAATAGGAGAGCCAACAAACTGTACATTTATTTCATCTTTTGTTTTTAGAGAGTTTATTTTTATGTGATCTCTACACCCTAAATGGGGCTCAAACTCACGACCCCAAGGTCAAGAGTCTCATATTGCACTGACTGAGCCATCCAGGAACCCTTCATCTTTTTTTTTTAATTGATATATTTGCCATTTTTTCCCCAAATAAATTGAACATTCATAAAGATACATACCCTCCAATAAGATAGCTTGAATTTAAAGTTGTGACAACCCCTTCCCCCCAATAAAAGAAGAAGAAAAAAATTAAAAATATAGTTGATCTCAGGGTCATGAGTTCAAGCCCCGTGTTGGGCTCTGCCCTAGGCATGGAGCTTACTTAAGAAAAATAAAAATAAAAAGTAAAGTTAGAGGCAGTGTAGAGCTCAAGAGGCTAAACATGTATATCTTCATGACCCAAGCCTCTTCTTTGGAGGAGTTCACCTGGTTGACTAGAAACATGGAAACATAATCAAATTTAGTAACAATTCCTCAACTTACAGATGGCTTTTAACTGAGAAAGAGTCTCTTCTGTGGGGACCCAAGTGTAGCCTATTTGCTGCTTACTATTCATTCTCTCTGCCACTCAAATAGACGGTCTTCAAATGACTGTGACATATCTATAGGCTATCCTTGAATCTTCTCTAATTTATTTCTTAAATACATAATTTATAACCTTTATTACTTTAATATTAACAACAAAAATCACTTGCAATCCATCTCAAACATACTGTGCTAGAGAACTTCCAGGTTTGCACAGTGCTCAAGGTCCATAAATCAATGTAAAGGAAACAATAGCTCAGGTTAAGGACAATTAATCTTGAAACAAAGGTTAAGCAGGGATTTCTCTCTCCTGTAACTCCTCACGAAGATGAGCACACTTTGATTGCTTAGATGCCTTTCTCCATGACATCCTGACAGAAGTATTAGGAAATTCCATTGGATTAATCATCTTAACAGTCTTGAAAATTCCTCCTCAAGTTTTCTTTTTCTTTTTTTAAAGATTTTTAAAATTTATTTGACAGAGAGAGAGAGAGAGATCACAAGTAGGCAGAGAGACAGGCAGAGAGAGAGGGGGAAGCAGGCTCCCCACCAAGCAGGGAGCTTGATACGGGGCTCGATCCCAGGACCCTGAGATCATGACGTGGGCTGAAGGCAGAGGCTTAACCCAAGAAGCCACCCAAGGTGCCGCATCTCCTCAAGTTTTCTTGAAAGAACTTTTCTTATCTTTTGCTTAATCACTTAAGATACAAGGGCTATCCAGATACGTGCTAGAACTTCACTGCATAAACGTGGAAGCAAGTTCACTCGATTGTATTTAACGTAGGACCGGGTTTCATAAACACTTTTGAGTCACAAACCCTTGAGAAGACAATGAAAGTTATAGACTCCTTCCCCATAATGATGCACAAAGTTTTATAATATTGAATGTGACATATCATTTCAGAGATTTTATAGACCTTCTAGAACCTATGCAAAAGCCCTCTACCCCAAAGATGCCATTCATTCTAACTTAAATAACTTGACTTTGGTTATTTTAAGGTATATACACATAAATGAAAGCCTATATAAATAGTACATTTTGTTCTGGGACTTTACTAGAAATGACCATGGTGTCAATGTCAAGAGACAGACTGGGAAGTGTTTTCATTCACATAAAAGGCAACATAAGTCCCCAAACAGATGCAGATCTAATTTACTAAAATTAACAGAACTGTTAAAATAAACAGAGCTGTTTATGACTGAGATATTCAGTCATAAACTGAATATAAACTGGAGCTGCCAAATATTAATATTTCAATGGAAATAAAAGCCAGCTTAAAAGAAAAGAGTCCCTCCTCATGAGAAGACTGGACATTGGCAGGTGTACCAATGATATTTAAAAAGGCTGAAGTGAATTCTAATATAAGCTTCCAACCACGTTATATGACAACATAAAATGAAAAGTGCTTTCTTTTCTGACTTAAGAGAGGGAGGGAGTCTTGAAATAAATAGAATATTTAGGAGCTATTATGATTTGATATTTGGGCCTTTTCAATGCTCATTAGTCACTTTGGTTTTTAGCAATTGTTTAATGTCTCTCTTTTCCAAAAGAAAATGTAATTTGGGGATGTGATTGTCAGGTTAATCCAGAGCTAGAATTATCTATACAAAGAAGTAGCTGTGGGCTTTGATTACTTTGCTAACCTTAGCCAATCACAGTTGGCTTAGTGGGTAGGCAATAAAATTGTCATTCTATCATTTTCCTCATATGACGTCAATTAACCAAAAGGTTATTTATAGGTCAAGAAATTCTCTGCTTAAAGTGGAACATTATGCTTCTCTGTTCTCTCACTAGTTAAGAATTGCCACTGATTTTTGCAGTTCCCTACTTAAATACTATTAGAACTGATACTGTACATTTTCTACAGGACATGTATATGTATTCAGCATGAAAACATGACACATGCAAACCCAGAAAATGAAGCAAATTATACTGCATGAAAGGACATAAAATTATGAGGATGTATTCTTTTTATGTGAAACTATAAGAAGTAGATTATCAAAAGTGTTCTATGGCGGTGTTTCTTTTGGGGTTTTTTTTATCAGTAACGATTGGTGTTTTAGTATTAATTTAAATTCACATTTGAGCACTTTTGAAAGTGTAATATTTTTGTAAAAACGGAGAAGGAAATACGGGAGAATTTAATTGTAATTTTTTGTAATTGTAACTGTCTCTGGGTGAGGAGGATTTGGATGATTTATATTCCCCACTGTTTCTTTATCTTTGTTTTCTAATTTTTCTGTAATAAAATACAGTGCTCTTTTAATGAGCAAAAAGCAACAAAAGAAACTTCATTTTGGGGGGAAAATAATGCTTTCATTGTAAAAAAAAGAAATGTGGGCCTTTTTAAAAAGCAGTGTGGAAGAGAAGCAAGACATATTTCGAACCCTTTGGCCAAGAGGAGTCATTGCAGAGATGAGGAAAGGCAGTGCCTGTTTTGAAGGACTGTGAGTGGGGTGTCTCAAAAAGAAGAAGTAAAAATCAAAATCTTGAGGCTAAAGAAAAAAATTCTTTCTAGTAGTGAAAAGAACTATTTACATGAAGTTTGTCTTAGCCTAATAGACCCATGGGGGACTCTTAGAAGGTTTAATAGAAGAGTTTGGGGACACATTGTAGCCTTAAATACAAGACCAGGGAGTTTTGTGCTTGATTTAGGAGGAGATGGGAGTTCACTTGAAAGCAGTTGAGTAGGTGGGCGATGAGATTAGTGCTGTAGTTGGGAAAAATTAATCTGCAAACCAGGGTAAATGGCTTGGGGAAAAGAGTAACAGTAGAATGGGTGTAAGATAGACTCTTTAAAATGGCCCAGAAGTGACCTTGAATTGGGCTCCAGTTTCATGAGTGGAAAGGATAAGTGAGATAGTAGAAGATTGTAAGAGAAAATTAGAGGTGTCCTTAATTCCCTTCATCCAAGACACACCATTTATTCAGTTCACAGCTGAGTCTAAAAACCGAAAATGAACTAAAAACTCTACTCAGGTTGAAGACCCAGCTGACTCAACTTCCCAGAATCTTACTCTATTCTCCTCACTGTTGCCCTCAAAATAGGATTCAAGTCTAGGGAAAAAAAAAAAAAATCTGTGAGAGAAGACATTGATAATAAAATATTTATTTCTTTAAGTCTCTGCTTTATGGAATCAGCATAGTTAAACCTCACATTGATAATGTCTATATTGAACTTGTAAATAAAAAAGATGATTTGATAGAGTGAGAGAGAAAGAAAGAGAACCAAAGAACATGGAGTTTAGACCACCAATCTATTATTAGCTAGCAATAGCATATGATAAATGAAGACTCACTTCGACTAAGACATTAACATTTTAAAATGTTGAGTTATGCAAACCTGAGCATATGAAATTATGAAAGAATTCTGATTTGAGAAAAAGAAAATAAAGTTGAAATGCCTTCATGTTTTCTGATTAAAAATCCATTACCTAACAGGTAGTAAGCGCTTAACAAGTACCCACTAAAAGACTAGATAAATGAACAAATAAATAAATACACATTAAATCATGGTGCAGTTTTTAAAGCCCTATAAATGCTCGGGGATATTATATTTATAGTTTATAGACATTAGGTTTGTCTGGAAATAGGGAGTGTCATGGTACCAAAATGAGGAAAATTATCCAGAAAGGTACCCCTCACTCACAACCTCAGGTATATATTGTACCCTGTACTTTGGTGACCTAGAGCAAAGGATGACATCCTTAAAGTAGAAGGAAATTTTATCTATTATTTCATAACTAAGTAACTGCAATTTAAATCATCCTTGGATCCAAAGACCTAAAACATGGATCAGATAGATGTCAGTCCCCTTGTTTAAATTCACATTGGACATATAAGGTGTGGTTTACTTTGAAGTGTTTCTTGCCTCTTTAAGAGGAGACTTTGGCCAGTCTGGAATTATTCTATGTTCTGTTACATTCCTTGGTAGAGATAACAAGAATGACAACTATGATATGATTTAAAACCATCAGTGTTTAGCTCATACAGTAATTATATTTAATCCTCTGGGAAAATTGAACAACCTAGAAGAAACAGGTAAATTCCAAGAAATGTACAACATACAAAGACTGAATCATGAAAAAAACATAGAAAATCTGAACAGACTAATAATTAGTAAGGAGATTGCATCAGTAATCAGAAACCTCCCAACCAAGTAAAGCCCAGAAACCTCCCAACCAAGTAAAGCCCAGACAGTTTCACTGGCAAATTCTACCAAACATTTAAAGCATTAACACCAATCCTTCTCAAACTCTTCCAAAAAAATTGAAGAGGAGAGACCACTCTCAAACTCATTTTATGAAGCCAGCATTACCCTGATACCAAAGCCTGATAATGGCACTACAAGAAAAGAAAACTATGGGCCAATATCCCTGATGAACAGAGGTGTAAAAATTCTCAAGAAACTACTAGCAAACCAAATTCAACAGCACATTTAAAGCATCATTCACCATAATCAAGTGGGATTCATCCCTGGGATGCAAGGATGGTTTAAATATGCAAGTCTCTTTAGGTATTTAAAGAAAGTCAAGGTCAAGTCCAAGAGTTGGAAAACTTGCTTCTCTTGGATATGGTCTCGGTCATAATTTTAATGATTTCTTAAAATAGCTGCTGTGTTTTGATTTAGGAGAAGAAAGGGATCTTACACCGTGTAATCTAGACACCTTCCTTGTTTGTTCAAGGAAACAACATACCTGAAAAAGTGAATGAGTCAGCAATCTAGGGCAATGCTCATTTCTGTCAGAAACGTGGTGAAACATGGGCTTTTCTCCTTACATGCCTTGAAGAAAGCACTTTGAAATTATGGGATTTGTTAAGGGAAGAACAGTTAGAAATAACACATCATATCAACTAGGAGTCTGAGACAAAATCCACACTGTATAACCTATAATTGAATTGTATGCTCACGTATGTTTAGTTTTAGAGTAATGGGCTTGTTGCCAGTTCAACACATTTTTCACATTCTGGTGTGAATGTAAGGAAAGTTCATCATAGTCCAGTTATAGATGTAGAACAGTAAACACTGAAAAATAATTCATGGCTATAGCATTCCTTGAATAGTTAGATAATTTATTTCTTCTAAACAGGAAGCACTTCTGGGGTTTTTCAATCTGGCTCTGGTAACTGGCAGCAAATAAATGCTTTAGGGAGATAAGAATTTATCATATGAAAGTTGAACTCTCAAAGCAAGCAAAATTGAAATGCTTGTATTAAATTTAGTGTAATGCTTAAGATTTCATTTACTGTGTTGCTTGTTTCAAAGTTCTCTGCCTCATGAGATAACTTAGTTTCAGATCTTTAGACTACTACTGGGAAGAGAACCCTACCTTCCATGTCCCTCATCATTTGTTCTCTTTGTGTTATCAGGAACATAGAAATACAGGGGCATATAGAAGATTGGCAAATTCCTGTGTATGCTAAATGCCAAAGTACCTTCTTGAGCCAGAACACTTGACCTCTTTCCACCAAGATCAATTAAAGTCTTAGAAAATATGAGGTACTTGTTGTATAAAGAGTCTTTCTGAGATTCTCCTAAAGTAAGCTGTAGTTTTAGATGATCAACTATAGTGTGATCCCAAGGGCCAATTCTGGATTAGCAGTGAGCCCGAATATGGTGAGAAAAACAAGATATGAAGAGATGTAGTTCTGGAGCCCATTAATTATTTGTTCTTGATGAAGTTGTTTACCCATGGTAGCTCCCTGACTCCTCATCTATTAAGTGGCTTCTGAGGTCCCTTCTACCTCAAAAACACTATGACCCACATGCTGTTTGGTTCTTTGCTTCTTTTTCTCCATGAAAGCTGGGCCCATCTGAGTTAACTTTTTGATATATTAGATAATCACTGCTCTAGAAACCTCTGTACCATAATCTGAATCTGTCATTCTCTCCATCCTCCATCGTATTTGAAAACACCATCTCTCTCACCTGAATTATTTACTGGTCTCCTGCTCGTCCCTCTTGCACACGCACACACACCACTTCACACACAATCTGTTCTCCACATGAAAGGCAGAGTGAGCACTTCTCTAAGTGTAAATCCTTTAATGGCCCGTTAGGAACTTGGAATAAAATCTCAACCCCTTAGCCTCCCTTAGAAAACCCCGCATGGTCTGGCCTCTGCTTCCCTGTCATCCTTCGCTTGCCCTTACTCACCATGCTCTGTTGCTCTGGCTTTTTTTTCTGCCCCTCACACACGCTGAGCTCACTCCCACCTTAGGGCTTTTGACCTAATAGCTGTCTTTACCTGCAATAGTCTTCCTTAATTGATCATCACGATGGATGCCCAAGGTTGAGTCCTTCTTGCGACTTGCGGTTTGGTAGTTGCCTTCCTTGGAGAGCTTCCCTGAACCCCTATCCCCGACATGTCCTCCAATCACTTTCCATCCGGTCATCCTGCTGTAGCCCCACCACAGCACATACACATTCACTTGAATGTGTATTCATCTCTTTACTGATTTTATTCCCACCCAAAAATGTTTGAAGAGATTTTGCCTATTTTTTTCCATTGTTGTAGCACTAGGACAGTGCCCAGTACGTAGTAAGTGCTCAATAATAATTTTTTTCAATAGCTATTCTTTAAAGACTTTAGAAAAGAATAAAAATATGTTCCATTCAATGAAATAAATTGGTTTCATCAACTCTAGAATCTGAGTGACAATAATAGGTCCATAAATATTAGTAGAAATGTCTCAACCTTGTTCCCTGGAGAGACCAGAGCCAGTGAAGTCTGGTTCTAGAAACTGAAATTTCTACAGATTATTGGGCAGAGTTAAGTGGGTTTAAATTAGTGAAGAGAAAATAAATAAATAAATAAATTAGTGGAAAGAAATGATGGTATTAACCCCAAAGACATTAAAATAGAGGATGTGGGACATCTTCATGTAGCTTACACCTTTAAATTACACACAGCTATCCATAAAATATGCAATCAAGAATAAACCAAATGTAAAACATATCTGTTTCTGACAGAAAATTCACACAGATTCAAATATGGCCAGAGCACACATAAGTCCAGATAACTATAGCAGTGGGGGGTGGGAAAAATATTAGCAATTCAAACAAAATATAATAGTAAGGTAGTTTATCCTTGTTTTGGGGATGTGATGGTTAAGCCATAAAGGAATGAGATGAAAATAACGAAACTCTGAATGTGAATAGTTCTATTCATATTGCCTTCAGAATGATGAAGCTTTCCTCCTTTGTAGGCAAATAGATCAAATCAAGCTCCTGATGGTGACTTGTCTCTGAGCAGTTGCTAGGACAACTTAGAATGTCCTGGAACAGAGTGACAGGTCATCCTCAAGAGGAAGCATCTGCAAACTTTCAAATACCCCCTTCCCAAAGATGAATGTTTGATCCCCAAAAGAGTGAAACGCTCTGCTTTTGCCTCTCAACTGGTTAGCAATGAGGGGGATTCAGAAAAGGAGGAGAGTAGTCAAAAAAGCTTTGAGGATGATGGGAAACTGGGGCCTGGAAGAAATGTGAAGGGGTGATGGGAGGAGGGGTAGCTTGGCAAACCCAGAGGTAGGGAACAGACTAGATCTCTGTAGGAATGTGTTCTGAGAGTAAGGGCAAGCCTGAAGTAAGCACTCATCTGTGGTATGGGAGAGGAGTCCAATGGGGTACATGCAGTTATGAAGGTGTTTCTTCCTTTCCAGCCCATCCCAGGCATCTGGGCAGAGGAAGACGAGACATTTCTGGAGATGCCTGTGTCAGAGTGTGAGACAGGGTATAGCTTAGGGGAGGTATGGAGTGCTCCCTAGTCCTTTAGCCAGGCCACCTGTGCAGCGCGGCAGGACAAAGGGAAGGAACATTGTTTTTAAGTTTATCGGCTTTAATTTTATGTACTTGTTTTTTAGTACATTTTTATCATTCAAAATTCAAAAGCTTCAAAAGGCTACACACATGAAGCAATCTCTCTCAGCAACTAATGGTATATACATTTTTAGATATCCCTTGTGGAAGATACTTAAAAAAAAAAAAAGTATTTGATTGAATAGTAACGTACTATGGCTTATGTAGTGGTGTATTTTCTTTTTTTTTTTTTACCATGGTTTCAGTAAAGTAAGACAGACATTACTGTTTCTATTCCGCTGACAAGACAACAGGGAGAAGTTAAGTAACTTTTTTGGTGGAAATGTCCAGATTAACACCCAACTGGGGGTGGGGAAACACAAAGGAAAGAAAAGAGTTAAAGATAACTATAAATTAAATTTCCCATATACTAGTTTCATGCTTGTTTTTTGAACAACTACAAAGAAGAAAGTTTTCAATTCCTTTGAGGTAAGAAAATTTTAAATCATTAGTGTGTCTACATTGTTTCTTTATAAAATTCTATAAAAAATAATGGCCTTCTATTTAATACCACAGAAGCGATAATAATCATGGTCCTGGTGCTGGTGAACTAAGTATCAGGGCCTTTGTTCAGTTTGAATTACTTTCTGGAACTTACCAGGAAGCCATCAAACTCACCTGACTTCTAAAGGCATCTGAAAATATGCCCACAACAACTTAAAATATTAAGGTAATACTAATTCCCTGGCTCTGATTTTTAGCTCCTTTCTCTTTCTCTCACCTGCCAAATCTGTTTTGTTTTGTTTTGTTTCAGTTTCAATTTCAGCAAACATCACGAGAAAAGGCATTCTTTTTTTTTTTTTTTTTTTTTTTTTTTAAAGAGAGAGAGCATACCAGCCGTTTGGGCGGGAGGTGCACAGGAAGAGAGAGCTAGAGACTCTTAAGGCAGACTGTATGTCCAGCGCGGAGCCTGATGTAGGGCTCAGTCTCATGATCCTGAGATCATGACCTGAGTCTAAATCAAGACTTAGTCACTCAATTGATTGAGCCAATCAGGTGCCCTGTAAAGGTGCTCTTTTTTCTACTGACCACGCACTATATCTGAATTTTTTTGGTAGCATAGTTTAGTGAATTTATAAAAGCAAAGCCAAAATCCTGATTTCTCTCGAACTTGAATTGTCAGGTTTTTTCTCTTTCATCTATCCCTTTTCTGGAAGCCAGTAACATTGGTCCAGCAGGAAGGATTTTAGGCTGAATATAAAAGTGAAACATCTCCAGCAATACTTAGCAAACTGAAAGGTGAAGAGGCATCCTCAAATACTAATGAAGCTATCATCTTTGCAAAATTTCCAGAACAAATACAATCAAGAATGATCAAAAAAGATACCATGTATCCCAATGAGGCATTCATTTGGCTTCCGTGTCCAGCACTAGAAATGATAGTTGAAATACTTCCTGTGTAATATAGCTAGAGCCTAATTTACATACTCTGAAAATCATTGTCTTTCAGTTTCAGAGAAGAAAGAATTGTTCCAAGAAAGCAAGTACCTCCTCAGTAATTCACTTATAATTTGAAATATATAAAATTACTTCAAATACTAACTGCACTCACAAGCTTCTCCAGGGAGCCAGGAGTTTCTAAATGGCATTATCTCATCAGCCCGATTGGTTCCTAATGTGATGAATAAAGGGAGCAGATATTGAAAATCTTTTTCATTCTACTTATGAAAAATCAAAGACAAGCAAGGAACACCATTTATTCATCTTAGTACAGTTGGCCCAAATTAAGCGATAAGACAAACCATAAAAATCTCTTTCTATGAATTACAACCGTACCTCTAAGTAGCTGAGGCAAGTAACTTAACAACTTCAAGCATCAGCTTTTTCCCTATAAAAATGGAGAAAGACCATGACCCCTGCTGTCCATCAATTCTTCTTCACAGAATTATATGTGTACTGTAGAGTTATATATGTGAAAGTAACAATCTATTTGGAGCTGCTTAACAATACTACTTCACTTGTGGCTTAAAGCAACACCCATTTATTATCTCACAGTTTCTGCAGTCAGGAGTTCAGGCACAGCTTTGCTGGGATTCACAAAGCTGTAATCAATGTGTTGGCCAGGGCCACAGTCTCATCTGTAGGCCCAACTGAGGAAGAATCCATTTCCAAGCTCATATGACTGTTGGCAGAATTCAACTCCTTATACCTGTAGCTGTGAAGAACTTGGATTTTTGCTGACCATAGCTTGGAGGATGCTCAGTTCCTAGAGGCCACATGGGCCACCCAAATAAGGCCACCTGCTTATCAAACCAGAAAGGAGGAGATTCTCCTTATGTTGCATAATCATAGAAGTAATATCCCATCACCGTGGCTATCTTTTGTTGAGTAAAAGCAAGTCACATTTTCTGCCCACATTCAAGAGGAAGGGATCCCACAAGGGTGTAAAAACAAGAAAAGAATCATGGGTTCACCCTAGAGTCTGCCCACCATAGTGTCTGATACCCAATTCCTTCTTTTTCTACCTTATCAACCCTTTCTTTTGTTGATCTCTATGTAAGAAGACCATGACCCCTGCTGTCCATCAAACTTCTTTGTCTAGGTAGTTGTACTTTAGAGTTCCCTAAAAGTAAAATAGAAAAAGACAACTTGCAGTGGAAAATATTGAAACTGGTGTTTTATAACAAGTTAAATTGTGTTTTGTAAATTTACTAGTTAGGTAAAATTTCATTAAAATAGAAGGCCTTTTATTTTCTCTTGTTTTGTCATGCTTTTGATGTATTTTTGTTGGACTATGTCCAAAAAATTATTGCAAAACAAAATCCTTGAGTATAGAAGCCCTCATGGAACACAGACACTACAAAATAATTTTGCTAACTAGCTTGGAAGTGGTTGCGGATTTTGTTCCCCTAAGTATGATTAAAAATAGCCACAAGCCCCAACATGGGACAGAAGGGCACCAGTGGCAGTATTGGTCATCATAGGCAGTTTGGCCATGTTTTGTATGTCCTACCTGTGTCTCCAGTGTCTGGGTTCTCTGAGGACAGGTCTTTCAAAGATGGTAGGGATTTGAATGATTCTAAGGCTGCTGCTGATGATGATAGCAATGATGGTGACAGCTAGCTAACATTCACTTTTATTACATGTGTTATTACACACCAGTTATTCTGACATGCTTCATATATGCAATCTAATACAACCCCATGAGAGAAGAACTGTGACGTTTCCTATTTCACAAATGCGGAAACAGACCCTTAGAGAGATTTGAGTCACATGGCAGTCAAGCTTCAGCCTCCCAACTTGATCCCAATGTCTGATGCAGTTTATAAAAAAGCAGAATACTTTTCACAAACACATCAAAATGTGTACAAAATGGACAGAGAGTCCATCCATATCCCCAGGTACATATCTCATTAAATTAAAATGAACAAAGAACAGCTGGATATATTCCAAGTGCCCACCTGGGCCAGATGTGGTGAGGTTGGGCTGTGCAAGAGGAAAAATGAAAGGTCTGTGGCAAGAAGGCAGGAATGTAGGTGCTACAAAGTGCTACAAAGCAAGAACGAAGGATCCTGACCATATATATGTAGCTCTGTCACCAGAGATCGCTCGCAACCCCCCAGCAAAGGAGTTACATATCGATGAGAAATCATGAGCAGAATTTTTATGTGGGTATCCCATAGGAGACTTCATAGAGATCCAGTTATTGTATCTCACTAACTAAAAATTATTTTCAGACATTTATATTCTGTTCTCTTTTGATGTTAATTCCTTCAAGAATGCATTGTATAGATCTTTATAGAAATTTCTCTAAAAATGCAGGACGTCTGATTTCAGCCAAGCCAATATTTTGGCATGTGTCATCTGTTTTCTTTAAACACTGGGCATTCATTCCATTAACTTGCTCCCTCATACTCACAACCTAAATATAACAGAGAAAAAGCTTTCATCCACGAGAAGGAACTGGTGGAGCCCATGTCCAGGGAATCCCTTGTAGAAACAGACTTCCAGACACTTGAACATGGAAAGAGACCTTCTCCACACCTCTCATTGGACCTGCTTCCTCATGCACAGAGAAGCACCAGTGCTTCATAGCAGGGGAGATTTCTGGGGCTATTATATAATGCAGCTCCAAATGGAGTCCTGTGTATTAAGGAGTAACTTAGACATGGATTTTCTATATCCACCCTGATATTTTCTATTCTTTTTCTTTAAGATGTACTTATTTATTTATTTAAAGAGAGGGCACAAGCATGGGGAGGGCCAGAGGGAGAACAAGAGAATCTCAAATGGACCCCCCCCACAGTGGATAGAGTCCTATGTGGTGCTCCCGTCTCAAGACCTTGAGACCTGAGCTGAAATCAAGAGTCAGGAGCTTAACCAACTGAGCGCCTAGGCTCCCGGCACACCCATGTTTTCTGTATCAGCACATTCTTCACCATCTCTGCAAATAAATAAATAAATAAATAAATAAATAAAGTGCAAAAGTTTACATCCTCTACCTTAAACTTATGTGTCTCCTTAAGTAGTGACCATTTCTTCTTGCTTTTCTATTTAATGTCCAGAGGTGTTACCAGTGCTTTACAGAATAGTGCTAGGCATGAAGGAAGCATTTACTAAAATCTTGTTGCATTGAGCTGGTAAGGAAGTAACTCTGCAGATTCAGTGGCTGAACTGAGTGGGTGACATGGTCTGTCTCTTGGCTATGTTCAAACAGGACTTTGGGGACACTAGGATACCCTGGCTAAATGAGAGTGAGTTGCAGTGAGAAATATGATATAAATTAACTTCTTTGCTTTCCTGTCTATTGCATAGTAGACACTGCAGTAAACTCTTTAAATACACTTCTTTCAGGGCTCCTGGGTGGCTCAGTCGTTAAGAATCTGGCTTTGGCTCAGGTCATGATCTCCAGGTCCTGGGTCTGAGCCCCATGTCAAGCTCCCTGCTTAGCGGGGAGTCTGCTTCTCCTTCTCCCTCTGCCCCTCCCCCAGCTTGTGTACTCTGTCTCAAGTAAATAAAATCTTTAAAACATACATACACACACACACACACACACACACACACACACACACACACATAACTGAGATTTGGAGAAATTAAGCTACACAGTCAAGGTCAGACATTTAATACGTTGTCAGATGGAGCTCTGACTCCAAGGCCATGTTCTTTCCACCAGACCAATGTGGTGCTTGCTTCTTTTTCTCACTTGCTGTACAGTGACATCATCCTACTAAAACTAAAGAGCATGCCCCTATAATATTTGCACTAGGTGGTAGGAGAGGCCAAACCTTGAACTTGCTAAACTCTGGGACGCCATTAAGATCAAAGCAAGTGGGTCTTCAGAGTTTCTCCACTCTGTACACTTCCAATTACTAAGGAGAAGAACACAATATATATAAATTGAGCATCAGATAGCAAGATTCTCCCTTTTGTTATATCACTAGGAAAATCACAGTAATTCTTAAGATGCTGATGACTAGATTAAAATAAAATTTCTGTCATGCTTAAGTAGAAACGTTCATCAAACAGAATAGTTTTGTATTTCAGTGTTTACTGGAGCCACTCAGCTATCAAAAAAGGAGACTAGAGGGGTGCCTGGCTGGCTCAATTGGTTAAGCCTTTGGCTCAGATCATAATCCCAGGGTCCTGGGACTGAGCCTGGCGTCGGACTCCCCACTCTGCGTGGAGTCTCCTTCTCCCTCTGTCCCTCCCCGCTACTCTCTTTCTCTGTAAATCAAATCAATAAATAAATATCATTAAAAAAAGAGAGACTAGAATGGATAGTTTTAAAAATAAGTAAAATAAGTACTCTGGAGGCAGTTGGGCGGCTCAATTGGCTAAGCAGCTGTCTTTGGCTCAGGTCATGACACTTGGGTCCTGGGATCGAGCCCTGCATGGGGAATCCTTGCTCAGCAGAGAGCGTGCTTCTCCCTCTCCCTCTGCTTGTGCGCTCACTCTCTCTCTCTCTTTCTCTGTCATATAAATACAATAATTACAAAAAAAAAATTTTAAATAAGTACTCTGTTTAAAGAATTACATAGAGTTGGCCAGAAAAAAAGTGCTGCAAGCATTTCAATTTTACACTGAAATTCATTTTGATAAGTATCCTGCTTTGTTTGTGTATCTCTTGTGGGAATCGTTAGGCACCGGCAATGTTCTTTTCTACTGATTTTATCACTTAATTAAGCAGCTTACTTCAGTTGCCTGAGGCCTTCTTACACCTTTATTTTAAAAATAAAAAAGTACCCTTTAGAACTGCTTGTTATTATCTTGACAATCTACTTTAGTTTTATGGCCTTATATAAAGCAATCATGAGTGGTTATTTTTATGCCATTGGAAATAAAGAGTTTTATTTTATGATAACCACACAACACTATTTTTGCTACTTAATAAGAGGCATAGATAAATGAAATAAATAAAAATACGTATGTAAGATAACAGTGAGGGAGAAACTGTATTGACTATGAAAAGTGCTGCTTATCCAGTGTTCTGTCCTTAAAATTGTAATTGAAAAATTTCGGAAAGAAACCAGATGGTTAATTTGCATTATTCAGGTATAGTTAACTTAATTATTTAAAGCATAATTTCATGTCTTCTCTCAGTATTATATACTACATAGAAAACCTTGACATTTTGTCCATGTTACTAAGAAAAATGGATTATAAGAAGTGTGTCATATTTTCTTGTAATAACAAGATTGCAAGTGAGAGCCTATGTGATCTTGACCAATGGCCCAATGTCATAAATTACTGATGACCCATTTAAAGGAAAGTGTATAATTTCAAGTCTTAAAAATAATTTTAAATAATAAAACAATTTTTAGCAAGCGTATTTAAATAGTAAAGGTATTTTTTCTAAATTTTGCAAAAAATCAACATGAATACACTGTTAATTACTGATTATTTAAGGAATTTCAATATACCATAAGGCACATACATCTAGCACATAATTATACATATCTTCTGGGTCACAATTTGACTTACTGCCCCTTCCTGTGCTATCTGAAATAAGCATAAGAATATTCAAGTTGTTGGGGCACCTGGGTGGCTCAGTGGGTTAAGTCCTCTGCCTTTGGCTCAGGTCATGATCTTAGGGTCCTGGGATCCTGCTCAGCAGGAAGCCTGCTTCCCCCCACCCCCCTGCCTGCCTCTCTGCCTACCTGTGTCTCTCTCCCTGTCAAATAAATAAATAAAATCTTAAAAAAAAAAAAAGGAATATTCAAGTTGCTTTTTTGTCATTTATGTAGAAAGACTTTGAGGTGATATTTTGATGGTCAAAGTATCTTGAAATTGGAACCAGTGGCACCCTTCTCTCTTGTTAAAAACCCTAGAGCAAGGAGAATATGCAAAACTTCCCCTTCCTAGCTAAGAGCGGTAATCAATTTGAGTCAATTTTTGAAGAAATTAAAATAAATGTCACTTATGTAACTCTCCTAAGGACTTTAGCTCTGGGAGTTTGGACAGCAGAAACCTCACCCATCTAGCCTTTGATTGATCTCCTTGTCATTGTTCCCGTTTTAGTGACAACTGCAGGGGAGCCTGAAAGAAAAGAGGAAACACAAGCAGGTAGCCTTAGCGTTGGTGATGATGTTAAAAGGTTGGGAAGGTAGCAGATGGGGAAAGCAGAGCAAGGGGACTGGAGGCTAGCAGTTACACACACACACACACACACACGCACGCACATTACACACACACATTTACATAGAAATACCTATTTCTTTTGAAGCTGAGGGGTAAACCGGTTGCTTGGAAACCATTGATTCCTTATAAGTGATGTGTTAAAACATGCATCATTAATTGACAACTTGTTCCCACTGCCAATGAGAGTAAGGTCAAGGATTATTGTCCTATGTGAGCAGATATTCAAAGCATGGTTAGTAAACACCTGACATTGAGCGAAGGAGATAATCCAGGTAACAGGCCTCATACTGGTTATGAGGATACCTTGGCAACCAATCAATAAAGTTCCCTTTGCCTTTCATTCACAACAGGTCAGTTCAATATTTGCATTTGCATAAAATGTTTTATATGGCCATAAATGCCCTTTATTTCTTCGAATAAATACACTGTAGTAGAAACAAAGTATGTTTTAAAGTCAAGTAGCTATGGGTCTGAAATTCAGTTCTGTCCTTGCCAGCTGTGTGACCTTGTGCAAAGTGGTTGATGTCTGTGAATCCCAGATCCCTCTTATGTTAAATTAAGTTAAAAATTCAACTCTAAGAATCAACCACCCAGCTATGAGGATTTGTGCTCATGTGGTAAGTGCACAGATGTTGATGCTCTTGATGATGCTACAGGCATCGTCCTCAGCACTGGGGCCAGTCGGGGAGCGTAGAGACCAGGTCCTTGCACTTCAGAGTTTCTGAATCGGTCTTCGGATTCAATAAATGGTAGAATGTATTAACAGAGGAGAAACACTGTATCACAGGGTGAAGGGAAATACTAGATGGGATATCGGTCTTGTAGAGTCTATGGGTTGATAAATGTTCATGTCTGAGAGAGAGATCTTGAATGTTAAGATTTTTTTTTTTTTAGAAAGAGAGAACTGCACGTGAATTGGGGGGTGGGTGCGCAGGAAGGGAAAGAGAGACGGTGAGGGAGAATCTTCAGCAGGCTCCACGTCCAGTGAGGAGCTGACATGGGACTCGACCTCACAACCCTGAGGTCGAAATCCAGTGGAAATCCAGTGGAAATCCGGTGGAAATCCGGAGTCTGACGCCCAACTGGCTGAGCCACCCAGGTGCCCCTTCAATGTTAAGATCTTAACTGCTGTCTTAAATGCTATGCTGATTCAAGAAATATTTAAGGAAAGAAATAAATATGAGAGAGGGGAGAAAAAAGCCACAGCAGAAGATACCACTGGAGAAACCAGGGAAGAGGTGTCTTGGAGGAGAGATCAGGACCTCAGTTAAAGGATCTGCAGGCCTGGAAGAGAAACCTCTCCTCCCATGTCAGCCTTCTAATGGTGGAAATAAGTAAGTGCCGTGAAAGCTTGAGCAGTGACAGGCAACCACGAATGATCTGGTTGTGCAGAGTCACTTTGTTGCAGGTCTCCCAGGTAGAAGATTTTGAAGACACAAGTGAAATAAACCATAATTCTGTATGTATGAGGGCCTCTGTGTTTGTAGGCATAGCTACGTACAACAGCATCTGGGTGTTACAGTCTGTATTTTCCAAAACTGTTTTTTTTTTTTTTACTTTACAATGTGCTTATGTGCCTGGTGCAGTTATAAATCCCTGCATGATCTGTATGAGGGAAAGTGAGGAAATGCCCTAAGTTATTTTCACCTCTTTTCTTCTTCACCAGATCCCATGACAGGTAGCTGTTACCCATCACATATGTTACCAGGTCTTTTGTGAATCCTTCCCCCACTCTCTCCTGTGCATTTCAGTCCCAGCTGGCAGGTGCTTGCTCATTCTTCTGCAGGGAGAAAGGAATGGAGTGCGAAGATGGCACCGCGAAAAACTTACGCTGATCATTCCTTGTGCGTCAGATGGCAGTATTGTCATCCGTGGCACAGCAGGCATCTCACCTCTAGGATTACTATTTCTGTTCGGCACAGAGACACTCTCATGCGCTGAGATTATTATCATATATATGGCTTTTGTGTGCTGTTTACCAAAAAAATACTCCTGAAAGAAGATAACTCCTGAGGTTAATGCTTCTATTTAGTATGCTCCCTGCAGGTCGGAGTACCCGGTCTCTGTGCTTTATGAAGTTCCTTCCGTGGGCTCAGAGAGAGAATTGTTCACACACATCCCTGCAGCGCACGTTCTCTTATTCCTTTCAAAAGGCCATTTGTCTTACCAAATGGCAGTGTTCTCTTAGATTCGCCAAAAGTAACTCTGACTTCTTTATTTAAAAGAGCTCTTGTGTCGCCTTTAAAATTTCCTCTGACGAAGTAAGGAACTCGCTAGGAGCCGACCTCATGCACCTGCTAAACATCTAGTCCTCTCTTCCCCACCATAGACTGCAGTCAAGGCCAGGAGGCGAATAGTTGAAAATGTACTTTGTTTGCAGATAGCAAAAGTGAGGACTGTGGAAAGGAGAGAACTGACCCCCATTTTGAAACCATTTCTTTAAAAAGAAAAAAAAAAAACCCTTAGTTCTAAACACTGTGGAATAAATAGCCTGGTTTGGGAGGATGATTTTAGCCCTCATGTTGATACTTGATTGTTGTTCAGCGTGCCTGGTGGACTGCCTGACGGTAGGAAGAACTTAATATATATCTGGCAAGGGAATGGGTTGATAAATGTTCGTGTCTGAGAGAGAGATCTTGAATGTTAAGGGTTTTTTTTAGAGAGAGAGAAATTGCATGTGAGTTGGGGGGTGGGTACTCAGGAAGGGAAAGAGAGACAGTGAGAGAGAATCTTCAGCAGGCTCCACGTCCAGTGAGGAACTGACACAGGACTCGATTTCACAACCCTGAGGTCATGACCCCAGTGGAAATCCGGAGTCTGACTCCCAACTGGCTGAGCCACCCGGGTGCCCCTTCAATGTTAAGATCTTAAATGCTATGGAAGTGGGAAACTTCACTTTGATGACACATGCCAGATACTCTTCTTAGGATTACACTACAAATGTCCTTCAACACAGTGACAGCCCTAAAGACTCCACTTTCACAAGTCACATTCCCTTTCATATTTAAGGATCCCTACTGCTAGGTGAGTGTGACTTATGGAAGGGTGCTCTTTTGCAACAAAGCTTTGGGTAGACCCCGAGTCTAAGATTTGAAGCAGAAGGCATGCACTGGTGTCACTTAATCATCAAAATCAAATTTCTTACATGTAGATGTAGCAGGAGTTTTGGACGCCTTACTAGGCTTTTCAGTTCTATGTTTGCTTGTTAACCTTTGAAATTTTGTCAAAAGATAAACGGAGGCATGTTAAAATTTTTAAGAGTCTGCTTGAACAAAAACCGATTTCAAATGGGACAACACCATACCAGAAATGGTTAGGAGCACTCTGTAACAGAGAACCAGGGACAAGACTTTTATAGAGAAGAGCGGTTAGCAGAGCGAGGACATCATTTGATTGGTGAAAATTTCAAGGGTTGTGTTATTTGAAAAAGCCCAGTTGGTGGTTTATGATTGGTTGTTCTTAGGTTTCAATTTCTTAACCTTGAGGCGTTTTAGGCTTGAGTTTGAGTTTGCTTACATAGGCTGCTAAGGCAATAAAGCCACCTTTTTCTAAAGGCCTCCTTCAATTAATTCAACAGTATTAACCCTGCAGAAACTTTATAACTATAGAAATTTAAAATGCTATCCCTTGGGGCGCCTGGGGGCTCAGTCAGTTAAGCATTTGCCTTCAGTTCAGTCATGATCCCAGTGTCCTGGGACTGAGTCCTGTATTAGGCTCCCTGCTCAGCGGGGACACTGCTTCTCTCTCTCCCTCTGTCCCTCCCCCTGCTAATGCTCGATCTCTCTCTCTCTCTCTCTCTCTTTCTCTCTCTCTTTCAAATAAATAAATAAAATCTTTTTTAAAAAATGCTATCACCCGGAGCACTTGCATGGCTCAGTTGGTTAATTGTCCAACTCCTA
Source organism: Lontra canadensis (assembly GCF_010015895.1). Taxonomy (NCBI): domain Eukaryota; kingdom Metazoa; phylum Chordata; class Mammalia; order Carnivora; family Mustelidae; genus Lontra; species Lontra canadensis. The sequence continues at coordinate 12,258,111 of NW_022631015.1, forward strand.
ATCTCAACTCAGGTCTTGATCTCAGGATCATGGGTTCAAGCTTCACAGTGGGCTCCATGCTGGATCTGGAGCCTGCTTAAATTTTTTTTTAAAAATTAAAATAAATATTATCACCTTAATCCAATTATGAATGCTCTTTTTGCCTATTCCTCTTTGGCCTTCTTTCCATAGCCTTGGAGAATTTAGGATAATTCCAGTTGTAGTTTAAGGACCACTCAGCAGCCTGCTTTTTTTTTTTTTAAGATAATGTTCTATCATAAACATTTTTAAAAATTTAATTTATTTTTTTAAATTAACATATAATGTATTATTAGCCCCAGGGGTACAGGTCTGTGAATTGCCAGGTTTACACACTTCATAGCACTCACCATAGCACATACCCTTCCCAATGTCCATAACCCAACCACCCTTTCCCTACGCCCCTCCCCCCAGCAACCCTCAGTTTGTTTTGTGAGATTAAGAGTCTCTTATGGTTTAACATAAACATTTTAAGTTGCTGCATAGTCTTTACACTTGTTGGTAATTCTACAACCTGTATAATGACATTCAATAATGTCCCTTTTAATGTCAGTATTCTGGGGGGCCCCTGGATGGCTCAGTTGGTTAGGCTTAGTGTCTGCCTTTGGCTTAAGTCATGATCACAGAGTCCCCAGATAGAGCCCTGCAGGATTGAGCTCTGTGTAGGGCTTCCTGCTTAACAGGGAGTCCACTTCTCCCTCTGCTCCTCCCCACCTCCCCCGCCCCCACTCATGCTCTCTCTCTCTCTCTCTCAAATAAATAACTAAAATCTTTAAAAAAAAATTTAGAAAACAAAACAACAGCAACAACCATCAGTGCTCTGTGTTTGTGTGTTAGCAGGTATAGATCAATGGAGCACTCTGAATTGATCATATATACAAATATATTGACAGGTACAGAGAGATATGAATAAATTATAGTCCCTCAACTATTTGTAAATCAAACACTCAGCAGCTTCATCTTATGACAAAGTAGATGATTAAAAAACCAAGATGAGAACAAACCAGAAAGATTTTTCAGTAGCCAAGCCAGATGACACAAAGGTCTTCAATCTTCATCATATTAAGCACTTTACCGTTCTCATTGAGAACCTATTACTCTTATTTCCCATGCAATTCTAACACACTCGGTTATTGGTATTGATGTTGGTATTAATACTGATATTGATAATGGAAAGGACCTATTAGCCCAGAAAGAAGCAGTAAAAATATGAAAACAGCCATAAAACTTATCTCAATGAGAGCAGCCATCTAAGACCATCTAGTAAGAAAGAAAAAATTATAAAATGCATCTCAAGATATTTCAGTGGTACAACATTCCAGTAATAAACTATTTTAAAAGTGTTGCTTTATATTAAGGAGACTCTATTTCCAAATGCAGGGAAATAGCCAATATGTTTGGTGATATTTCCACCCAAAATTGATTTTTAAAAAACCGAAGAGAGGGTTTAAAGGAGCAAAACAACATTCCTCAAAATTTACCCCTTTAAAGCCATTTATTCCTCAATGATACCATTTGATGGAAGTTTTAAAAGTATTTGCAATTACCTACATACTATTTTTTATTGAGACTCTGATGTGCCTTCTTACCCTGACACGGTGAGGAGGGTATTTCCTGGGAAAGACAACAGCTGATCATTGGGTGATGTTAATATATATGCGTGATACACATAAGGAATAACAGTATAATAAATGATCCATAATAGTACAGTATTACCCTTGCAATAGTGCACCTGGATTTTCGTGAACCCACCCACAACTTTAGGCTGGATCAGGAGCACATTTGGGTTATAAACAGAATCGAGTTAACCAACCACATGGAGATTAGGCCTGTGTGTTCACATCTCAACCTTTAATTCTCAGAAATAATCACCTACAGATAGAAGATCAAGCCATGCCCATTTTTTCTGTTTATAGTCTTACCAATATACCTATATGTACGTATGTGTATTTTAAATATATAAGATTTTACACAGACACAAATAGACATAAGGTCAGTTGTCTCATGTTTCTTTCTTCCCGCTATTGTCTTTTCTCAAGCTCCTTTAGGCTCCACTGGACTGGATCAAGGCACCAATTCATTTCTATTAAAAATCCAGTGCAATTGGTGGAGACATTTATTTGGAAATTTTATAGCAGTTCACTTAGAAAGGAGGGTGGTAGTGGAGTTTGATAAAAAGGTTTCTCAAGACAATAGATTTGCAACATGCCTGAGGACTAACTCACTTTAAATGACATTTAATAGCTCCTATTGCACATCCTGATAAACATTTCAGTGTAACTGATCCCTTTGAAAACAAGACATGGGAACTTGAGCAGACATGAGGAAAATAGCTAGGTTTCTGGTTCTGAACTTATTTTCAAATGGCTTTCTGCAGTCAGAGAACACTAAATAAACTCCCCTGAGAAATGCACCTCAATTTAAAGGAAGCAAATCTTTTTCACTTTTTTTTTCCTTTTTTAAAGAAAGTGCTGTAGAATTCTGGATTAACAGCTGAAAAATCAAAAGGCATTCATGAGCGCCGCTAAAATGCCCAGGAAATGGAGACTTTTTTTTTCTTTTTTTACATTTCTTAAAGCACATTTAATCTGACCGCCTCTAATTATCAATGATTATTCTATCTAGGATTTCAAAGACAGGCAATATTCTTCCTTATTACAATTCAAATGACTTTGCAAATGGTGCCTTGTTCACTCTGCACAATGCAACAACCTACAATAGTTGAGGTGGATCCCACTCCTCCCCAGCAGGAGTCCCCCAGGGTGTTAGATGCTAGTTTCTAGGTTTATGAGCAATAAAGACACTCCCTGGGGGTGTGTGAGAGAATGAACCAATTAGGAAAACCTCACCCCCTCCTTGGGATTTCAGAAGACTTGGCAAAAGAGCCACTATGTACTTAGGTTTCTGTGTGATGCAGGCCTATGTAGGTGTTCAAGTCAACCAGTCCTATAGGCACCTCCCTGTAAGAGCATTTGCACCTGCTGGGAAGGGGAGGGGCCCTGAGCTGGAGGAGCAGTGGGGGTAAAGAAGATGATGGGTGGTCTGCGACCCCTCATGGAGACAGCCCACAGGCAAAGCCCAGTGGAGATATGGATTTTGAGTCTGATCCGAAGAGAAAGAATGTAATCAACAGCACCCATTATCGCAGCTGGCAGATTATAGACTGTGAGCATGAGGGAGAGGTAGTCTTTGGACTTCTAGAAAGAACAGGGGGTTGCTTAGGTGAAGGCCAGGACTCCAGGTGAGCAGGAAGGGCAGAAGCCCACAGGATTTGAGATTTTGCTGTTGCTGAGACCCCAGTGCCCTGCCAGAGCCAGTGAGGCCTGGGAGAGTTCAGACAGCACCAGCTATGACACCAACACTTATGTTCATAAATATAGTCATGGTATTTAACAGCTTCCCTGTCCTCAGATTATCAGACAATAATGGCAAAAAAAAAAAAAAAAAGTCTTCCCTCTTCTGTCCCTAAGACTCCTATGAATATTTGAAATCCAAAACAAAAATATTCAGTTCTTGGCCACAAAATTACATTAAGAGGTTGAAGTTTCCAGAAAACAAATACATGTATATTTCTTGAAATTAATGGTATCGAGTGTTTCATCCTTGAGATGTCTCTGGTGACTTCTTTCTATAAAAATAAGTGCCTGCTTTTTCCTGGACTGGCTTTGAGATCTAGGGAATATCATGTCTTCTGTGTCCCTTGTCCCAGGATGTCAGGGGATTTGACTGCCAGGGCTGGAAGTAAGAGTGTCGAGGATTCATTTTGCCTTTTGCTTCACTCAAATTTTACTTCTTCATCTCTACTGCCCCTTCTTATTCCCATGCCTGCCCCACACTGGATCTCATTCCTCCTTCTCAACTTCAGGAAGCTACTAGAATAATGTGCTTCTTCCTCTGCATTCACTGCAGCTACTGCTGACAGATGCTTGCACTTTTTCCCACCAAATTCATATACAGACGCAAAATTCTTACCAACCTGTGCTGCTGGCAGCCACCACTGGTAAATCAACTTTGCATACACAATGAACTAGATTTGCCATTCCTCCTATATGACATTGCCTGAAGAGAAACTTACTTCATCACTTGTCCTTCCTTTAGCAGAAAATCTCTTTCTACCTTATTTGAATTGCCCAGGGACCTAGAGCTTTATTCAGCATCTGCATTAGTTTCCATGAGCTGCTATAACAAAATACCAAAAACTGAGTGACTTAAAACAATAGAAAATTATTGTCTCATAGTTTGGGAGGCTGGCAGTCTGAAGTGAAGCTGTCATCAGGACTGTGATCTCTCTGACACCTGTGAGGGGTTGGGGTGTGAAAGGAAGGTCCCTCTTTTCCTCTTCCAGCTAGTAAACTATTTGCCAGCAATCCTTGACATTCCTTGGCCTGTAAATACATCACTGCAGCACATGCTGACTTTCCACATCACTGAAGCCACATGGTGACTTTCCTTTGTGCCTGTCTGGGTCACAATTTTACCTTCTTATAAGGATATCAGCCGGGGCACCTGGGTGGCTCAGTGGGTTAAAGCCTCTGCCCTCAGCTCAGGTCATGATCACAGAGTCCTGGGATTGAGCCCCACATCGGGGTCTCTGCTCAGTGGGGAGCCTGCTTCCTCCTCTCTCTCTCTGCCTGCCTCTCTTCCTACTTGTGATCTCTGTCTGTCAAATAAATAAATAAATAAATAAATAATCTTTTTTTAAAAAATAAGGATACCAGTCATATCAGCTTAGGACCCACCCTAAAAACTTCACGTTAAATTCCTTAAATCTGCAAAGATCCTATTTCCAAATAAAGTCACGTTCTGAAGAACTGGAATTTAGGATTTCAACAAATCTTTTTTCGTGGTGGGGGGAGCATCATTAAACCCACAATAGTATTCTAGTGCCCTGTTTTCATACATCCATATAGTATAATTCTTCCCAATTTCATGAAAGTTTGTGTGTTCACACATCTAAAACATTCTACCTTACCCAGATTCCAGAAACTGGGATATGATCATCCCACACTCATGCTTAGGCAATAGAGTCATGGGAACATGCTCCTGAATGGACCGATCAATGAGAATACTTACCATGTACCAGGGAGGTGGGTGCTGAGCAGGAGATAGAAAGGGTGTAAGATGAGCTTTGGACTTCAAACAGCCTATATCAAGAAATGCTGGGGAGATGATGCATAGATGGAGATTTAAATACCAATCTAGGACATTAATAAGATAACACAAGGAAACGAGAGTATCGTTGGGAATAGTGGTGGATTGTAATGGCCTTAGAAGACATTATTGCAAGAAAATACAAGAATGCCTAAATCTTGCAATTAGTCAACACCCTGCAAGTTTTCTAAAGAAGACAGATATAAGTAATAACAGTCTATGCAATAAAAATTCCATTTTATCATTAATTAACACATACCCAATAACTCCTAATGCAGAGTGGTGGTAAAGATGGGTTGAACACAGCAACTGAGTAGAACTACATTCTTCACATAGCTCTACTTTGATTTTCCAAATCAGTTCAATAATCTGACAGAGCGCACCTACTTATTCTAAAGCTTTTTGAATTAAAACCCTAAATTTTCTTCAAAAAGGAAAATCATAAACAATTATGCAGTGCTGTGCTGAATGTTTCCATCATTTGTCCTGCATATCGGAAGCTTCAGTCCTACTGCTTAAGAGCATCATTTATGAGTTCCATTATGTGGTAATAAGTACTGGGGTCCTAAAGGGAAATTCTCATGAAGCGAATTTAAAGTATCAATGACCCAACTATGTCCAAGCAATGACCCATAGCTGGGGTGAATCATATTCTTCTCACTTCCTCCCACCCTACCCTGTAAAAACAAACATAACTAACAAAAGAAAATAATAAAAATCTCACAAAAGGAAATCAGAAACTCAGAAGAATCTGAACTAGAGGGTATTATGCTAAGCGAAATGAATCAACCTGAGAAAGACAATTATATGATCTCACTGCTCTCTGGAATTTGAGAAAGAAGGCAGAAGATCATAGGGGAAGAGAGGAAAAAATGAAACAAGATGAAACCAGAGAGGGATACAAAGCATAAGAGACTCTTAATCTCAGGAAACAAACTGAGGGTTGCTGGAGTGGAGAAGGGTGAGAGGGATGGGGTGGCTGGGTGATGGACATTGGGGAGGGTATGTGTTGTCATGAATGCTATGTATTGTCTAAGACCGATGAATCACAGACCTGTATCCCTGGTGACCTAAGAAAGATATGATACGCAAAACTTCTAGAACTTACTTTTGGAATACAAACTCCTTATCCATCTGCGTTAAAATAGCAACAATCTCTAGAAATCATTGACTCTTGGATCTGAAGAGTACTAAGCAGTAACTAAATGCATCGCCTTGCTTTGATAGCACTGGACATAAAGCATTCTACACAGAGGGGTTGTAACCTCTGTCCTAAAACCTCTAGGCAGGAAATCCTTGGTCTCTGTTAGAAACCTTTTTTATCATATCACAGCCTGAATCATCAATAATTCATCCTTACTTCTAACCAAGTCTTCAGCAATGCATATTGCACAGGACACATATTACGGACATATATTAAGCACCTACTAAATGTAAAAAACAAAAACAAAACAAAAAGAAAAAAAAAACAGTGCATTTTAGAATATATAAAAAAATCAAATAAGAAACAATCCCAGCGCTTGAAATGTTTGGTCAGTTGCAAAAATGGCGTATCTATGGCGAGGGTATCACCACTATCCTTGTTCCTTATAGACATTATTAATTTACCGCATTTTACCCCTATTGGTGGACAGAGTTTCAGAATCCTCAACATAACATCTAGGTAGGCAAAAGACATTGATCAAATTTGGCAGAAGAGAGAAGATTGATTTGTTGTTGTTATTGTTGCTTTTAAGATTTTTTTTTTAATTTATTTATTTGACAGAGAGAGAGACAGCAAAAGAGGGAACACAAGCAGAGTGAGTAGGAGAGGGAGAAGCAGGCTTCCCGCTGAGCAGGGAGCCTGATGCATGGCTTGATCCCAGGACCCTGGGATCATGACCTGAGGCAAAGGCAGAGGCTTAACCGACAGAGCCACCCAGGTGCCCCAAGGAGACTGATTTGTTAGCCATGGTTGGCATATCACCAGGAACAACTCCAGATATGTATATACGTATATTTTTACAGGCTAAGTAGATATTCCAATAATGTGCTAAGAGAATGAAAAGAAAGGACAATTTATGCCGAATGGTTGAAGCAGAGAAGGCTTCATGGAGGAGAGAGTATTGAAATAAGACTTTACAGAATGACTGTGATGTCGGTGGGGGCAAGTTTAGAGCATGTTCCTGAATGAAGAATGTTCCTGACTGGGACAACCCAGGAATAAAGGCACGTCGTGTACATATGTGGGACTCTATGTATTGACAGTTCCACATGACCGGGTTCAGGAGTCGATACAAAGTGGGAACAAAAGTGACTTAGAGTCATCTTATTAAAGACCTTCAGTGTCATAGGAAATTTAATTTTTCTTCTGTGGTAATGAAAGTATGTGTGTGTGGGGCGGGGGGGAGAAAGTAACAAACAAATTAATCAATTCCTTTAAAGTAGAACCATAAATACCAGAATTAGCCATTTCTCCAAAGAGCCACCAAGCATGGGGAGCCTCCAAAATCCACTGAAAGTTTTGTCTTGGAAAATGTTTATGTTTCGTTTCATTTCCTCAGATGTAGGATAGTAGGCCAGGCTAATAGGATATATTTTTGGTTGACCTGCTTGTCTCAGAGGGTATCTGTACCTTGTTAGTATTTTCCTTGTTTCTAGCAAATCCTGATAGAACGCTTTGCTGTCTACCCAGGGAAGTGTCAGTGTGTGATGGATGGCTTTTGTCCAGGGACTTCCCAAATACCTTATTTTTTGAAATTTGGCTCTGAATCTGAAAATGGCACAAGACCAATCTGACATGATAATGAATGGGAATACAAGCTAGGAATTTATCATTTTGGTTACTTCCTGGCAGAGTGGCTTACAGTCAATTCCTGATTTCTCTTAATTCTAGAGCTGTACAGCCCAGAGCAAAGTAAGCCTTGAAATTAATAGTTACAATCAAAAGCTGCTAAACTAGATAAGAGTGTGACCAAAGGCAGTATATATTTTTAATGATGATGGTTTTAAGGGAGACTTCCAGAAGAAAAGCTCAGCTAATCTGAATTCAACTACTGTCCTATCTTCTTGGGTCCCCAGGGAAGAATCTCTTCAATAGAATCCTGTCAATAGACAGGTCACTGTCTATTTAATTCCAGAAATTCACTCTTTCTCGAATTATCTAAAGGATAACTGCAGGAACCAAAACAAATCTCTCTTTGTGATCAGCTGCATATACAAGAGCCCTGTGGTTACTGAGAATCCCCCTTCCTGCTGCATCTTACTCTAATGATGACCAGGACTGACTATCGAAATCCTAAATTCCTCCCACTTCAGCTACTTTGCCTCAACCAATTCTTGGAAGCCCCAGAGAAAGGGCAAGTAATCTGCCCTTAGATTGTATCTCAACAAAACTCTGGTCTTTGCTTGAGAAACAAGCCAGGAGCGCAATGAGCGTTCACTTCTTTGTCAGGACTACAGACCGAGAATGTGCTCTCCTGAGCAATGGGACCAAGGAAAGGACCCTGTGGTATTAATGAAATCTCAGAATCCTTCTCCACTTATGAAAATGGAGGCCTCCTCTTGTTCATTCTCTGTTAAAACTAGAGATTACTCTCTTCACGGAATATTGTGTTTCAAACAGACTCAAGGAGCCAACTAAGAAAAATAGAATTCCCAAACAGAACCTAGAAAGCAATCTCTTGTTCTCAGTAAGTAGCTCTGTGTATGAAGTCAATCAAATGCTGACTTTATTCACAAAATATTTGTATTTATTTTTCTTATTAGCTATTTCCTGCCTGCGGGCCACAATTAGATGGTAATTCAAGGCTTAGATAAAAATTAGGTCAAGTGTTATCCGAAGAAAAAGATCTATAAATTATAGTTATAGCACTTAAAACCAAATTAACATAGTTGCATGCTCATTAAAAAAAAAAAATACTAACATTTTCCTAGGCAGAAATAGTACTCAACTGGTGATAAAAATAATCATGCTGAATCAACTAATAGTATGAGTTTATGGTTTGGGTGTTTTTTTTAGTATCACCAAAGCCTGTGGCCATATCTTTTAGCCTTTTACCAAGGTTAATGCCTCTCAGGACTAGCTATGATTCTATCACTCTTAAGACATGAGATTCAATCACCCTGTGGACATAAAATAAGGGCTTTCTAGTCACAAGATCTAGGGTTAAGTCCTGAATTCACCATTGATTTACTGCCATCTTGGTCAGGTCACTGCAATCATTCAACAGACAAGTACTGAATGCTTCTTCTATGCCAACTCCTCTTCTAGGCGCTTGGGAGGCCAGGATTAAGAGATGCAGCCTGATCTCAACAAATTTTACTGTAGAGCGGCGAAAGAGACATGCAGTATGAGAGTTGAAATAATGGAGGTTATGGAAGTTGGTACGGAAGGCATACAATGAGTTTAGGAAAGGACTGGAAAGACTTTTAAAAGGGACCTTACAGTAATATTGATGAATTTTCTAAGTCTGCATGTAACTCTTCTCATTACAGAAATTCTCTTTGGTCAGGGTCCCAGTGCCTATGAGGCTTGGGGAGGCCAACACATGGCTGATCATATCCTGAGAAGGCTGAAGTATAAACATCACAAAACCTGTTAATCTACAGGTACATATATAAATTCCCAGGGGATTGGATAATCACAACTGAAGCCTTACTTCCTCATCTGTCAACAGGGTAATAATGATAATATCAATATGTTCCTTAGATACTTTATAAATATGTGGCTAAGTTTGGAGATCCAAGTTCAGGTATCAAAGTACCCCGCCATCGAGTATTGAAACCACTGAGTTCTAAGTGCTTTACATGCATTCTTTTATGGAGTCCTTCATCTGCATTAGGATGTAAATATTACTATGACAATTTAATCAAGGAGGAAACTGAGATTCAGAGAACCTAAATAACTCATTCAAGATCACACAACTAATAAGCCTCCCAGCCAACATTTGAAGCTGGCTTATTCTAAAACCTGTAGTGTTAGACTCCAAGTTGACAAATTCCTATGAAATAATTAAAAAAAAAAATCTGCAAGAACTTTAGCAAATGGAAACACCTTCACAAGAATGATTTAATAAGATGTGACAAGAAACAAGAGGTAGATAATGAAAATAATTGCTGGTTTTAGACTCTACCATCACAAGTTACTGGAATTTTTTTTTTTTTTTTGCCACCTACACATACTTGTTGCCTATTGAAATATATAGCACTTGGTATATAACCATGAAGGAACTGTTCCCAAGCTACTCTATATCAGTGAATGATACTTACAACCAGTCTGTGTATGACATATGCATTACAAATATAGGAATCTATAGCTTTTCCTTCCTGTTCTATACTTATCAGTAAGTCGTTGCCATGGCTCGTGTATTTCAAGTGTATTTCAGGAATTCCATATTGTACTAGTGATGTGTACTAAATGATGCTTAAATATGATACTATGATGGATTTTATGTGGACAGAAGTCCAGAGGCATTGAGAAAAGATCGCAATCTAGGGTTTTTTGGTGTTTTCTGTTTGTTTGTTTAACAGTTTGTTTACAGCAGCAGCAAATATATACTTCAAGACCCCCGTGTGCAAAGTTCAGTCTTGGGGAAAAAGGCTATAAGTTAGACTGTCAGCTGAGGGGCCTGCTTTTCCCATGAATGCTAACTGAGCTCTCCCCTTGGTTATGGATGGTGCCTCATTAACCATATCTTTGTACCCTTGCCCAGAACCAATATGTTCACCATCATTAACCAACATGGACTCTAATACATAAGGACAACAGATGTTAATTCCCAATGCACAAGAAATTCTCCAGAGAGAACCTTTTAAACGTTGCTGGTATTACTAGACACAGGGATTTTAGGGCTAGGAGGCTCCAACATCCACAGGGCACCACTGGGTTTTCTGTAAGAATTCTCAACTGTGGCTTCAAAATGGCATCTTAAGTGCACCATTGTTCCAAGGTTATGATGTAAGGATTGCTTGACAATTACAAGATTAATTGCTAGTGTATGACATAAACCGTACCACTTTTGTTGGGCAAGGAAGGCAGCATTATAAAGTAGATTTACAGTTTTAGAACACTTTCAGACTGTCGTTACCCTGAGCATGTGGTCCACAGACAGAATGCCATTGCAGGGCTGTGCCTTTCCTCCCCAGACATCGCACACACTCTTGATACGCTGGTGACTGAAAGCTATTTCCTCAATAAATTAGAAACGAATTTTCAAAATGTAAACATTTTTGTTTGTGTGGGCATTTAAAAATAAAGTCAGTGGACACAACCCCTTCTCACATTGAACCTCTTGAGCTTTAAAGGACTTTCCTGATAGGCAAATGTCATGACTCTGATTTCTTAAAGAGAAAGTTCCCCTGAAGAGGCTGAAAAATGGTCACCCGGCTCTCCTGTTCAGAAGACGAAAGGCAGCATGTGTTAGGGTCTGCAAATCTGCATCTCACTGAGACTACACGCAGGTCCTGTTGAACAAACACATGCAGATAATAACAGCAACGCCCAGTCTTCCTCGGCTAGGACAGTTAATACACAAAGCTCCATTTGAAACGCGCATGTTAACCGTGTGTTCTAATGAAATATATATTAAATTGAAAAGAAGAAAGAGAAGTTGAGCAAACACTTTCCGCAGGGACTTCTCATCATTGCACTGTTATAGACAAAGGGGTTATCTGCTGCAAGAGGAGTAAGCATATTGGAAGAGCATAGGAGCTCTGTGTTCTATGCAAAGGATGGGCTCTTTGTTTTACTCATGTCAGCTATGAAAATCCAGTTTACACAAGTTTTTCTTCTTGGTCATTTTCTTTATCGTTTCTTTAAACCCATAATTAGCCATACTGTCCAGTCTACAAATGATAAGTGGGAGATCTAACCTCATCATTTCTGGCAAGCTAGAAGTCAGATGCACATTTTGAACAGAGCCCAACACTGGCCCTACACCACAAAAGCTAATTTTGATTATATCAGACTTAATTAACATTTGAAATAAATAGGTAGTATGTACCTATAAACACATATTTGTAAATATACATGAACGTGTATGTATATATATACTTTACATAAACTTTATACCTACATATATACATAGTACTTGACACTAATATATATACTGTTATATAATATGTACTAATATATAATATAGTATATAATATATTGTATAGATAAATATATAAATAAATGTAAATAAATAAATTTAATATATGATTTATATACTAATATATAATATAGTGTATAATATATTGTATATATAAATAAATGTAAATAAATATATTTAATATATGATTTATAGATAATATATATTTATATCATGAATTATTATATAGTTATATTATCTATAAATTGTTATACATATTAGATATTTATATATATAAAATATACATACATAAATCTTGGTAAAGTGTTATATCAAGAATTATTTATATGTTGGTGGAGGTGAAGGTGAGAGGAATTGACAGGTCAATCAGATATAGTGGCATCATAGCCAGGTCAGCTGGAAAGCACTAGAACAGGAGAATATAAGGAAGAGGAAATGCATCTCTGCTGTCCTTATCAGGGTCACTAGCACAGACGGAGTAACGATACTTATCACAGTCGTGCTTACTGTTGCAGAGCCATAGCTCCTCATTCCAAGATGGAAGCAGAGTGGTCGGTGTCTTCTTATCACTCCTTTGGCTGTTGAGAAGTCCAGGCCAACACGTCTGCTGAATTACCACATACCACAAGGTCATGATGCACTCAGCAGGGTTGAGAAAAAGGAAGAAAGGAAATTGAAAAGGTTTCACTCTGTTTGATATGCCTGAACAATTGAGGGACTTCTAGGGATCAAGAATATCTCTGTGTGCTTTCCATTACCAGCTAATCAGAGCAAGCTGGGATAGAAATGAACTCATACCTAGCAGTGGCCAGGAGAGCCGGTGGTACTTGGAATGACTGTGTTGTAGTGGACAGAACAATGGTCTGTGCTTTGGAAGACATGGATTCCATCCTTACCAGCTGTGTCCCTGAGCAAGGCATATCAAATTCCAGAACCCCAACTTTTCTCCATTAAATGGGCACTCTTAATAAGCCATAAAAGGGTTTTATGAACTCTAAAGTTTGAAAATTCAGCATCATTTATTAACCAATAGTGTTGATAGAGAAATTATGAAGTTGGAATGTTTATTGTATATATTAGTCATCTCGGACTGCTATAAAATACCATAAACTGGGTGGCTTAAACAGCAGACATGTATTTCTCACAGTTCTAGAGGCTGGGAAGTCCAAGATCAAGGTGCCTACAGGTTTGGTTCCTGGTGAGAGCTCTCTTCTTGGTGTGCAGATGGCCATCTTCTTGATGTGTCTTCTCATGATGGATAGAAAGATCTCTGGCCTTTCCTCTCCTTATAAGTCATGAAGCCCATCAAAGAGTCCTATCCTCATGATCTCATCTAAACCTAGTTACCTCCCATAGTAGTCCCCTCAAACATCATCACACTGGGGTTAGGGCTTCTATGAATTTTGGAGGGATACAAACATCAGTCCATAACACTGAAATAGTGAGATAACCATTGTTTTATTAACCCAAAAGATAAAAGGTAATGATCGGAGATTATGAAATGTCTGGAATGAGTTCTTCCCATTTGAAGGCCCACAGCCCCAAGCGGGATCTGACCACAGAAAGACAGCCAGGTAGGGCATCCTTAGGAAATAAGGGTGTCTTTTATATGATGTTTAGAAAGTCAGGTTTGAATAATCACTGTTTCATCTTATAATATAAAATGATAATTGATTTGGTGTTTACCCTCTTCACAAAATGTATTTATGTTTCCCCAGCTTTTAAAATAATAGAATATCTTCGATGTGACATTAAAATCAACACAAAGCTCAGCTGACTCTGCAGAATTGCAGGGACAGTCACGTGTTGAGTGGCAGTTCAAGGAAGGTGGCTTCAGTAGCAATTCATGATGTATAAGACTCATTGTAGCAAACCTAGGCAAGGTAAGTGGGGAGCAGAGAAGACAGCACTGAGTTTCATGCATGATGCTAAGGTGTCATGAATTTAGTACCATGTGAAATATTTTCTGTTGGTGGTGATATCCAAGATTCTTACTTGTCTGCCCTTGACATAGAGCAGTAATGTAAAAGGTAGGCTCAATGCCTGAACTCTTTGGGTGTCTTAAACCTGAGTGTCTATCTCAAGTAAGGAAGATAGAGTTTGGGTACATTAATTTACTGTTTCTCAAATGTTTGCTGCATGTCTGAGAGAGTTCCATCTCTGGATTATGTGATTCAGTTGGTCTGGGGTGGAACCCGAGAATTTGTCCCACAAGTTCCCGGTGATTTCAATGCTGCTAGTGCAAAAGGGTGGTGTTCTTTCAAACTCCATGTAATTAAGAATGGAATTACACCTCAACACTGAGTCTTCCCTTCTAAGAAATTGTCCCTTCGGCTAATTTGTCTTTTGGAAAGATCAGAAGAAAACTCAGAGATAAACATGGAGAGCTCCACAGACTAGCATGTAGGACTTGGTTTCGATTAAGGGTTTCCTCAGTAGCTTAAAGGATTTCAGATTTGATTTCTATAGCTCAGCATTTTATAATCAACTGCCTTCTTTGTTCTTGATTTTCTGCTTTGTGTCATTGATTGAATATTCTTCCTCTCTATCTACACAACTGAATTTGGTGTATTAGTGCCGTTGTGTTAGTGCTACCTAGGGGTATGAAGTAGGGGGAGAATTGGTAGAAGGTCAAGTGAACAGTGCAGCCCAGTTTGCCCAGGTGCTGGTCCAAGCTTTTAAAACTGAAAGTTCCCTCATTCTAGCAAAATCCTCAGCCTGGGCAAACCAGGAGAGTTTGTCACTCACTCTAGCAGAAGGACAGCTTGCCAATGACTTTGGGGGAAGGGTGGAGAAAGAGAAGGATAATGACTACTGATCGTGTCATTCATACACTGCTGCTTCAGGATGGCAAAATCCTTTGACAGTGATGGTATCATGAGAGCAGGAAAATATCTTTCAATACTTAGGAGTTGATTTGACAAATACAGTAAGTTCATACCTGCTGTTCATACCTGTCCGGTGGGAGGCTAGTGTTGAAATACCGTATAACTGCATCATGGGTCCACATATATGAGATAAACTCTCCTCACCAAGCCCTTTTCATGTTCAGTTGCCCATTCTTTTCACTCTTTCTGCTGGGCACCTTTTGTACACTTTTCCCATAGGCACTGTGCTAATTGCTCAGTAGTCAGAAGCTGTCCTAAAGGTCATTATGGAAGCTTCTTCATTATCTGCTTATCAGTGCTATTCAAATATTATATTTTGCAAAGCTATAAAATTAAAGGTTTTAACTTCTTGATTTTTCAGGGCAGTCCCACTTCCAGAGGGTTTGTTACATTGTCCTAGCAAGTATCCTTGGCCTCATTGGGTTTTGTGGATGAATTTTTGGCTTGCGAAGTTTGATGTTATATATTCTTCCAGCTATAAAGCCTTATAATTCCGTCCCCCGCAAAATGCAAATGACCCAAAATCAAGTTCAGTGGGAGAACCTGAACTTTTGGTCCTTTCTTTTCTCTAAGAAAGGCACTCTCCTCCAACAGGAACAGCTGAAGAGGACTCTGAGTTCCTCTCTTTCTGACTCAAAGAAGGATACAGGAAGGAGAAACACAACTCTTTCAATTATGTCTTACACCATCTGTGAATAAGCATGGTACCCAGCAATTCTCAGCCTAAGCAACAGTTTTGGGGATGAACCATTATGATAAACAATATCAAAGAGTTTATACTTTCACTTTCCCTAAGTAATTCAAGCTGATGGTAGTGTTTGTGATTGCAGACTTAAAGCTTCTCACTTCCTCTCATCCAGAACAAATGGTACATCAAGTGAGCAGATTTCCCGTGTTATAGAACCCAAGCTTTTCCTGGTAAAGGAAAGAAGTTAGACAAATATTTTGGTTGTATTTTAAACTTTTTCACTCTCAGGCTGTCTTAACCTCTTCTCTCTGTCCACTCCTCCATCTACAACCTGAGTGAAGGATTGGTTCCTTACATGAGGTGCCTGGGTGGCTCACTTGGTTAACCCTCTGACTTGATTTCAACTCAGGTCATGACCTCAGGATTGTGAGATTGAACCGCAAGTTGGGCTCTGTGCCCAATGGGGAGTGTCTCCCTCTGCCTCTCTCCTCCATTGCACGTGCACACACACACACACACTCTCTCTCAAATAAATAAATAAATCTTTAAAAAAAAAAAAAAAGGACTCGTACCTTATATCCCTGAAAGAGTCTCATTGCTTCCTCTCTCCCTAAAAGAGAATGGAAAAGTTTCAAGAATTCTCCCCCTACAGCCCAGCTGCAATTCTTTATGTCAGAAAGAACTGGTGCCTAAAAAGCTCAGCCTGCACAATCCTCTTTCCTCCCACACACATGCCAGTTTTTGCAGGTTGAGATGGGGTAATTGAGAAGGCGTATTCAGAATGTTCCATTTATGTTCCCAAAGGTTAAGGAGCCTCCACAGGTCGCCTGACTTCCCTGTGCAAATAAAACATTATGCAAGTTGTCTTGCTGAAAAGAGACTCAGTGTTTCTGTGGCAGAAAAGAAACACCAGCAATAGATGGAAGGTGTTTTCTGCAGAGTCGTATGCTGGGGCTAAGAGGTCCGTAGGTGCCAAACTAGTCTTTCTGTGTTTTACTGCTGTTGAACTAAAATAAAGCTTTCAAATGAAACACATGGTCCCTTATGGGTTAGTGGGCTAGAGTCCCACTTTGCAAAATGCTTTCATTTCTCCTCCTGTTGTGTTCACTAAGCCTTGAGCTTAGCTAATGGTTAGGAACTGGTGGTGGAAAGAGAGAAGGAGACAGAGAAGAGTGAAAAAAAAAGAAAGGTATAGAGACAGAGAGAAGATAAACACACAGAGAGAGATAGAAAAAGGGAGAGACAAAGAACTGGATACAAATGTCCTCTCTTCTGGGGACAACGCATGACCTCTATGGGGACAGCCTTCCCAGGCAGACTAGTCATGTTATAAATCTGAAAGCAGCTCAGAACCTGTAAGTAAGTAACAGGCTGGAGAATCACAGAATTTAAGGGGGTGGCAAGTAGTCTAGTTAAACCACCAGCCTTTACAGATGAAATGAGAGGAGAATCCAGAAGAGAATGCACAGCTTCTCTGAGCTCGCATAGTTAATTATCAACAGTGTAATTTTAAGACTGCTAAGCTGCTTCAGGCACTAGTGAAAACAAACATCTATGCCCCCAGCAAGTGGGTGTTGCAGCATATTCGGACAAGAGTCTTTTTTGACCACTACCCTGGTCATTTGTACGGCTGGTGCTCTGGTCTATTCTGTTCCAAGGTCAGGACCCAAATCCAGGTCATATGACCCCATGCAGCTCTCTGACCGGAACAGCAGTTTATACCTCTTCTGTCTGCTATAGTCTTCAGTGCCTGCTGCTTCAAGGGGCCAGAGGAGCACCACACCTCACTGGGTTCATTGCAAACTGGAAATCACAGCACCTAGCTGCTCAGATTCTTTTTTTTTTTTAAGATTTAATTTATTTATTTGAGAGGGGGAGAGAGAGAGAGAGCAGGAGCCGGGAGGAGAGGAACAAGCCGGCTTGATCCCAGGACCCTGGGATCATGACCTGAGCTGAAGGCAGACCCTTAACAGATTAACCCCCACCCAGGCACCCATGGTGAGATTCTTTTCAAGGATTAAATATAAAGTCATTTAGCAGATACTTGGTGAGCCCTTCCTATTTGCCACACTCTCTCAAGGGCTTAATGTGTATTAATTCATTTCCCCTCATAGTTAAAATAATGATTTCAATTCATTTACTGACCCACTTCACAGGTGAAGAGATTGAGGTTCAGATAGGGCAACTGACTGGTCCCGGATATTAATTAATTCAGTATTCAACAAATTACTTTAAATGGAAGATTTAGAATTTTGACTCCAGCAACCTGACCTGAGAAACCCAGTCCATTATCACAGCCCTATTCCAACACGGGGCATATAGCAGCTCTTTATGAAATACAAATCCTTTTCCATTATCAATTATAAGAATTTCGGAGCCATAGTGACCTGGATTGCAAGATAGGGAGAGAGAGATCTACAGGTTGGGGTGTTGTTGTTGTTGTTTTCCTTCCTTTTGTCTACTGTTAAATTTAAGTCAATTTTTGGAGGAAGGAAGGAAGGAATGGGGAAGGAAAGTCCACTATTCATATGTGTAAAGCTATGGGATAGTCTGAGACAAGTATGGGACATGGCCTCTTTGTTTCCAGAGGAGCATTGCCACACAACCACACTAATTAATGGTCTCATCTCAACTCATATATTTGGTGAGAATTAGAAGTTCAGATACTGACCAGTGCGTGGGAGGACCCCTCTAACACCATAGCTCTGTGTTTCCTTAAGGAATGATAACTGTCTCTCTCTCTGGTTTTGGGTTTTTGTTTTTTTGTTTTGGTTTAGCTTGGTTTGGTTTGCTTGTCTGTTTGTTTGTTTGTTTGTTTGTTGGCTTGTCTTTCATTATCCTATCTGAACCTATACTCTAAAGATGGATTCTCTATGAAAAGACACCTCTGAAGATGTCAAATTCAGTAGAGAAGTGGAGGGGAGAACATGAGAAGCAAGGAAAGGGTAGGAGACATGCTACAGTCTATCAGGTTGTGTAGATCAATATCATGATACATAAATCAAGAGCTTCCATCATTTTCACCAAAATAGCACCAAGCATGGATAATGGATATGCTGAATAGAAACGCAGAATGGAAGAGGAAGGAAGAAAAGAGTGAGGGAAGGAAACAGAGAAGAAAGTTCTCACGTGCCTTCTTAACACCCTGAGTAAGAAAAAGGCATGTACTCGTCTTTTCCCAGAGGACCATTCAGGAAACCAGAAGCAGTTTACAAGAACTTATGGACCGTTGAAGAAATGCCTAGGATCCAGACCCTGGGCAGGCATTCTGTTCATTTAGAACAAAGAGAAATGGTATCTGCTGGCAGTCCCTTCGCTAAAAGCCAGGAACCTCAATTCTATCCATAGATCCACTCCACAGAACCTTTTATAGGTAAGAGTAGTCTACTACTTGCCCACTGGTGAGTACCAGGTCTTGGGTAACTTGTCCTCATTAATTCTCTTTGTAATTAACAGGGAGGGTCCAGGATACTCTCCTCTTATCCAAGTCTCTTCTCACGGCCATCCTCCTAATCTGTATCCACCTCTGGGCCATGATTGTGCTTCAGGTGTAACTCAGAGCCATGAAAGTGACTCACAGGATTCCCAGCCTGGAGCTGACAGTGCTTCCCCAAAGCATGCCAAATGAAGAACAAATTTTATATGACATTCAAGTCGCTCTAGCAACAATCTCCACCTAATAGCCCAGCCCCATTTCCCAACCCTGCATCATGTACCTAATCATCTAGTTCTACCTCATATTCGCGGGACGTCTACTGAATAGTCCAGCCCTGTCTTAACTCTTTGTACCTCTCCCTGATGGTTCAGCCTTATCCAGGACACACTGAACCTTTACCTTCTTGTTTCGCCCTTCTGCCCACTCTTGTACTGCAGTGATGGTTCTACTGCAATTCTACATGATGGCCCAGCCCTAACTTCCACCTCTTAAACTCTACCTATGCCCTACATTCCAACAGAACTGAGCTCTTAACTGTGGAGGAAACACATCCTCCTTTCTGCCAACCATGGTGTCCTCGTTAATGTTTACTCTGCCTCAATGACCTTCATACTCTGTATTCTTGAAATTTTACCACCTGTGTGAGATCTTTTTGGATCCGAATTTCTTCTTTCATCTTCTCTGTCCACAACTTATTTCATTTTGTTGCTTAGAGTGCTTAGCACATTCTAGTTTTCGTAATATGCACTCATAAATATATTGCCTCGACCAGAAGATTGTAAAGGCAAGGAACTTGGGATACAATGCCTCAGATCCTTTTAACAAATAGTCCCTGAGCTCGTCTTCTGTGTCAGGCATGGTCCAAGGAGCTAGGGTTAGAAGGTGACCAAGACATGGCTTTATAAGACCTTATTTTGTAGCCTGATAATTTATATGCTCCTACAGTGCCTGGCTAAGTGCCAGTAATAGGTTCTCATTACATTCTGTCAAATACAATGAAAGAGGAAAGCAAATTAGTTGGCTGAATGATCACTATAGCTGAATAGGGACACAGTAACAAAAAAAAACCACCACCACCACCACCACAACAAACCACTCCAGTGCTTCCCAGGCACCAACAACATCTCTAATTGGCTCAAAGAAAACATGCACATTTTCCTCAATATGTCAGAGATGTTGGCAGCCCATGTAGGTGTAATAACACATTGCTCTGTCAATTCAGAGATTCTTTGATGCGCTCATTTCAGGGAAATGTGTCTCTTGGTTGGAATGCTTTTATTTATTTTTTATCCCTTTCTTTCAGATGGTTGCTATACAACCTGATATTCAGTTCATCTAAATGGAAGATTCATTAATGTATGATTACATGTTTCATCAAAGGGGATTTTAGCAAGCCCCTTTTTGGAGAGGAATTGGGTAGAATGATTTTTATTAGAAAATGTCAGCCTCTGGAAAGTTCAAAATTATAATTATCCAGAAAACACCGGAGCCTGATTCCTTTGGAGTTTTATTTGAAGGGTCTACAGCAGGTACCTGCACAATGGCACACATACACACACCCACGTGCATTCTCCTCTGTCTCTTCCTTTGCATATGGAAGAACATCAAGTCTCCCCTTCTGAGTACAGCAAAGCTCCATAACTCATAATATATAAGATATGTAATCCTCATAACACATACAGCCCCCTACCACACACTTCATTTCCATCTAGCAGTAAAGAACCACACACACTCATTCCATGACAGGAGTCCTTAGACTGACATGAGCTAGAAAGCTGACTTCTTTCAGCCTCTAAAAGTCTTCATCCAAGCGATAATTTTTTAAAAATCAACTCTTTCTAAAAAACAAGTGCTAACATCAGTGCATGAGGAAAATTAGTTAGTTCTCAGACCCAGGAATGAAGATTATTATCTTGGGAATAACACTATAGCTATCATCTATAATGAACAAACTTAGGCTTTGTGACTTAGGAGAAGTCACAAAGTCTCAGGAGACCATCAGTAAATGTGTGGTTGAAACATAGAAAGACCCAAAGCTAGTCAACCCAGGGAGGAATCAAAGGCATGTGAATGGTAACTATGAAAGTTGAAACCTAAGAAGGAGGAAAGGCTTTCCAACAGAATGGCCTGCTGGATCCAAAGGAGGGGGACAGATAAAAACAATTTGTCAGTATTTATCCAAAACTATGAGCTGTTGGATGTCGGTGTGTGGGTCTGGAGATCAGACACCTGACTCACTGGGTATCTGCATGTCTCAGACCTATTCCCCAAATGCCTCAGTGATCTTCACTGGGTTCAAATGTTCTAATTACTGAACAAATAGCTTTTTACAGTTGGTTTATTCTCATCAAGACCCAAAAAGAGATCCTCACGTTGCACTTGGTTTATAAGTTTTTTGAGTCTCTTTTAACTCACATCATTCATCCCCTCTTTCATCTTGCCACTCACTGTGGAAGTGATCAGGTCATTTGATCTGTAGAATTTCCCACAATGTAGATGTAGGTCATTTCATCCCCATGGTGTCATTTGACATGTTTCTCTATTCCTTATATTTCTTGTAAACTGCCTCGATTAGATCTAAGTTCCATTATTTGCCAAAGATACATCATGAATGTCATAATGTTGGTTGTTCTGCTTTTAGTGAGGTAAAGATTGATTAATGGGCTCGGGTGTTGTCAGCCTGATCCATCATTCTGAAGTTCTTCATCAATCTTATACCTAAATATTTTAACACCCATTGATGATTGTTACTTAGATTTCTATTTTATAAGAGGTTGCAATGGTTCTTTTATAATTCTTTATAATTTCATTTCTTCTGCCTGGGTGGCTCAGTCAGCTAAGCATCAAACTCTTAGTTTCAGCTCAGGTCATGATCTCAGGGTTGTGAAATCAAGCCCCAGGTTGGGCTTCATGCTGGGCATGGAGTCTACTTAACATTCTCTCTCTCCCTCTCCCTCTGCCTATCCTCCCCCCCGCTCTCTAAAAGAAAGAAAGAAGGAAAGAAAGAAAGGAAAGAAGGAAGGAAGGAAGGAAAAGAAAGAAAAGAAATGAAGCATCAAACATTTGGTTACTCTGAAATACAGTGTTTATGTGAAAGGCAGGATAGACGATTGATTATTTTTCCTTTTATTTACACAGTTTCAGAATAATGAGTTGATGACCAGTGAGTTTTTGCTCCATTAGGAGCACATGGGTTTTAAAACAATAAATGTGCTCAATCCCTTAGTCATTATTCCTTTTGATGCTCTAATTATTACATCTTTAACAAGTCGGAGCCCCATCAAGTTAGCTCCTACACCTTTTGAAATGGCTTCAGTACCTCCTGATGGCATCCTTCCTTTCTGACATAATCAGATGTTTCTAGTTCATCTTGTGCACGTCTCATCCTAGACCTGGAATCAGCCATCTCTCTGAGGAGCCCTCATTCCTTTCTCATGGGAAGTGATATTTAAAAACCTGGATGCTAGAGCTGCTTGTTGGTATCACCCCTTCCTTGTCTCTCAGCATCATCATTATACAAAGCTAGGAAATTCACAAGGATATTGTGGGTATATCCAAACAAAACTTATCCACTCAAGGTGCATGCTATAGTATTTGTTCACGAAATATGACAAGGGTAGCTTGGATTTGTTTTAAAATATCCTAAGTTTTTTTAAAAAGTAGAGGGATGAAAAAAGAAGCTTAGAAAATGTTAAAAGTGGAAAATGGGTATGTGGGAGTTTTTTATATTATGAATTCCACTTTTACTGGATGTTTGAAAATCTCCATAATGAAAAGTTTAAGAAAAGAGTGATCTATCTCTCTCTCTCTCTCTCTCTCTCACACACACACACGCACCCCTACCATTTCACACCTTCTTTCTGATTCTGTGTACATAAAGCAACCTTTTCATTATTCAATTCCCCTGGTATTTTCATACGTCAGAAGAAAGTAGGGGAAACAGGATGTGAGTATTTTAATCCCTATAAAGGGGAATCCCAGAATATACATTAATGAATTGTGAGCCTGGTTTGTTTCAGTACTCTGGCTTTTGTATTTCAGTGCTTTCCTGCCATGTCACCAAGATACCCCTGAAACTCTTAATCATTTTTGTTCTTCACTGTGGTCCTCAGCCATGCTGGACCCAGGTATCTCCTCCCAAGGGCAGACAGGGACCAAATCTTTGCGTTCAGTGCCTGGCTCTCTCCCAATTGTGCAGCTCATCTCGATCCATTTTTTCTGTTTAAGTCTAAATATATTTCTTAAAGTAAGACCAGATTAGATTAGAGATGAAAACAATTATAAATACATATTCAGTACATACTCTGCCACAGTTCTGGGCACCTAGGAAACAGATAGGCAAACATCAATAAAACACAGCATCTGCTCTCAAGGAAATGACATCTTATGGGAAAGACATGTACACAAGTAAGAGCATACAGAATCTGTAAGTAGGAAAAGAGTTTCAATGTTAAGCACAAGTGCTGCATTAGATGGTCAAGGAAAGGGCTTTTGAAATGCAAAGAAGGACCGTTAATTCTGAAGGAGTGCAGACAGGAAGCCAAGAGAAGAGGTCATATGTGAAATGGGCCTTGAAACATGAGTGGGGATTCCTTGGACACGAAGGGGCTGGAATCAAGGGAAGAGAAGGAGGCATTTAGGGAGAAGAAGTGCATGTCCAGAGGTGGAGTGAAGGGGAAGAAACTTTGTAACAGGAACATTGTAAACCTGTGACTCTCAGCCCCACAGGCCAAGTCAAGCCTGCACTGGGTGTCTGAAAGTACATGTCTTCGGTGTTTTCAGATTGTATGTGGCTGTTCCTGGACCGTCATGGCTGAGTTGAGTGGTTGTGGGCAAAGCTTGAAATGCTTACTCTCTGATCCTTTGCAGAAGGATTTCGCCTGTCTCTGCTCTAGAACAATGTTTCTCAAACTTTAATGTGCACAGAAGTCACCTCACAGCCTCATCGAAATGCAGATTCTGATTCAATAGGTCTGAATAAGCCTGAAATTCTGAATTCCTAAGAAGCTCCAAGCTGATGCCAGTGTTGCTAGACAGCTCAGCTTGCTCGGAGTAGCAAACAGATAGAGAAACTCTGGATTCTCGGGGTCTGTTCTTCCAGAACGACATGGAAGAAAGAGTTTTGTTTGTTTGCTTGTTTTTCTAAAGTTCACCGAGATGCAAAGCCTTGT
The DNA here is from genome assembly GCF_010015895.1 of Lontra canadensis. NCBI lineage: Eukaryota > Metazoa > Chordata > Mammalia > Carnivora > Mustelidae > Lontra > Lontra canadensis. The sequence continues at coordinate 12,282,536 of NW_022631015.1, forward strand.
TTTAGTAACCACAGTTAAAGCTTTTTTTTTTTTTTTTAAGATTTTATTTATTTATTTGACAGACAGAGATCACAAGTAGGCAGAGGCAGTCAGAGAGAGGGAGTAGGAAGCAGGCTCCCTGCTGAGCAGAGAGCCCGATGCTGGGCTCCATCCCAGGACCCTGAGATCACGACCTGAGCCAAAAGCAGAGGCTTTAACCCACTGAGCCACCCAGGCGCCCCCAGTTAAAGCTTTTAAAAGAAGAGTTTTATAAATACCAAATGGCCACGAATCAGGTCTCTCTCTTTCCTCAAAACAAGGCTTATATCAGAGTCACTATATGCTCTTCATTCATTCTCAAAATGTCTCCATTTCTCTTCCATTAAGCTAAGGACCTCCTAACCGGTAGGCTCCCTAAGCCCCCCACCCCGTCACTGTATCGTTCCCAAGCCACCACCATGTACCTCTCTCCCTTAGCTGCAATAATTTGATGATGAAACACATTTCCAAAGTATCCAATGTTAAGTATCCAACCAAAAGGACCCCTTGCAAAACAAAAGAGCAAATCCAGCTGGGACTCTCTTTGAACCATAACAAATGTGAAATATTGCTGATCTCTACCCACCCCATTCCAAAATCCGTATCATGTTATAGGAAAGTAAGAACAGTCACTTGAGTGACTTCAAATATGTTCTGCTTATTTCAGCTTGCTGATATGAGGGTTGGAACTGTGAATAATCCCTTCCCTCTCCTCTATTTTTTAAATTTTATTTTTGTTTTGAGAGAGAGAGAGAGTGTGTGTGTGTACATGTGTGGGGGGCAGGGGAGAGGCAGAGGGAGAGAGGGAATCTCAAGCATGGACCCCACTGAGGGGCTCAATCTCACAACCCTGAGATCATGACCTGAGCCAAAATCAAGAGAGGGACTCAACCAACCGAGCCACCCAGGCACCCCTCCTCCCCTTTATTTCCAAGTAGAGGATTAGAACTAAGATTTGGCAAATATTGAATCTGAAAGAATTTTTAAAATCCTCTGGCATTCAAATGTATTTATTCCTGGCAAAGAACTTTCTATTTCTGTACCTCCCCACCCCACCCCCCAAAAAACACTTATGTGAAGGACCAAACTTGAAGGGCACTTTGGAAATCAATAGCTCTCAAAAAAATAACATTTAGATGAGCTAACTCCAAGTGACTCAGAAAACATATGGATTGAATTTCCACCGAAACTTTATACAGGGACTATATATTTAATGTGTTTATTAGAGTGCATGTTACAATTTATCTGAAAAAAAAAAAAAAATCTCTCCCTCATCATGGCTCCATAGGGTTCTTGGTTCTTCTGGAGCACTGACCCAAGAGCCAAGGGTGAGCGTCCCCACTCAACTACTAACCCAGTTGTGTTTGGCAAGTCACTGAAACTCACTGCCTCGATCCTGTTTCCTGCCCGCTGAGGCCCATTCAGCACTAAGAGCAGAACTGAGTGGATTTGCCCAAGATCTCCCAGAACCAAGAGTCAAGTCAGCCTTCTGACCGCACAGCAAGGGCTTTCTTCAACATTCTGTTCTGTGCGGCTCCTCAGAATAAAACTCATCCATGTCTTGCCCTGTTCTGGACAGACTGGAAATGGAAGCTTCCAGTCCCATCTGAAGAAGCATGACCCCCAGTGCTGTTCAGTTGCTATCCTGTTTTGAGGGCCAACATTGGAAATCGATCACTTTGGTGGAGATCGGTGCAGGCCACCAGGCAGCAATGGGGATTTTTTAGTTCAGATCAGTGGAGAATTTGGTAGGTAAGCATGGCCTGCGTTGTCCCATGTCTCAGGCTTTTCTGAGAGGGACTGTGGAGGCCAAATGTGCCCTCACCATGACATGCACCTTAGGGGTTGCTTGTGAATTGCCTGTGCTCTGTTCATGAGTGTGGAACGAGGAAGACCAGGGACCCTGTGGGGAGTAATCAGGAGTAGCCCCTCCACGTGTATGTTTCGGCCAAACGTTGTAATAAAGCTAGGAATATTAAGACCCTGAATGGGAAGCCTGAAACAATTTATACCCCATCTGATGAAGCCTTTGAGAATGTTTTCTCCACCATTCCTCAATGGTCACCAAATGAAGAGGGCAAAGGGGTGTGAGCGGGTACAGGCGAGCTCATCACCTCTGCGAGCAGGATTGGTTCAGTAGGCTTGTGGCGATCAGTGGAAGGTGCCCTCTGCATGGCCTGGGGCTCATTAAGCAGGACAAAGGCTGATTTCCCCCACACTTTCAGCAGGGCGCTCTATACATGGAAGGCATCTTCCCATGCTGCTTACAAAGTGCCTGGCACTATTCTAAACTAAAGATACATATGAATTTTGTAATCTTTTTAATCATCCAACGGTGTCTTATTTACAGTAGTAGCTATACTCGCACCTGTGTGGTTATTATGATACCCATTTTCCAGATCAGGAGACTGAGGTGAGAAGCAGGGTAAGAGACTCATCCAAGCTGATAACACAGCTAGTAGACTTCAGAGTTAGAATTCTGCCCTAATAATTAAACAATCCTCTAAGCTTCAGATTCTCACTGCCTTTGGGAACCAACACACATCACCGTCTTCTCAGGGAGCACCCGCAAGACCAGGCGTGCATATACGTAATCAGTGCAGTCTGACTAAGGAGGCCCGCCTGGGGCCCAGAAATAGTGATCTCAAAATTTGTCTCAAGAAAAATGCCCCAAGCCTGAAGCATCCTTAGGCAAGGCTCACAAGCAAACCTTCAGTGTCAAGATCAAGAGCGTACCACAGGCTCTTGAAATGTGAAACGTGAATGTGTAATGACTTGCACGTATTCATGTTGTATGATTATCATGCCTATGATGTGTCATGTTTTGGGGTTTATGAGGCTGTTTCCTTCTGAAGCTCAGCAGAGGAAATCAAAGGCTTGGATGTCAGTTTAGGTGAAGGTAGACTAGTTTTCAAACTCAGGCATCGTCTGGAAGAAAATACCAGTAAACCGTGTGCAATGGAATAATGCACACTATCCAGTCCTAATCAGCCGGGAAGAGACCACACCTCCTGTGTACCAGACCATCCCACATGCAGCAGAACTGGAGTGCACAGAGTCCTGATGTCTGGCCCTTTCCTCCTCAGCTTTGGCCCACACCCTGTTTCAGGGCACAGAACTCTGGCTGGTTCCTGGGTGTCCCCCGGGGCTTCACACTTGTGTGGCTTTGCACTGGCTCTCACTTCTTGGAATGACCTTCTTGCTGGTTACCTGGCAAACTATTCCTCATTCGTGGGATGACTTACATCACCACGCTGTGCCAATTTCACTGTCTCCCTCCAAACCTCGCGTCCTCGGTCAGCCATCCCACTGCACTGCACACACCCCCACCCCAGCAGAGCTGTTTGGGTATAGTGCCAAGAATTCAGACTTTGGAGTCAGACAGAGGTTTCTCCCACCCAGATCCATTCATTCTCCAGCATTCGCTGATTCTTCCTCAGGTGGGGACGGTCAGAGTACCTATCTCAGAGTGGGGAGAGATCACATGATATATACTCATGGAAACTTTTAGAAATTCCCATTATGTGTTTCTGACTCACATCCTGTCGGACTGTAGTGGTCTCTTTAGTGTCTGTTGCTTTTTGAAGCCAATCATACCTTTGCACCTGTGATTCCTGAGCACTTAGCAGAGTGGCCAGGGAGGAGCCTTCAATGAATATTTATCAAGTGAAAGGATGAGTAAATACGAAGGCAGCAGAGGATCTCAGGACCTTATCTAATGTTTTGCCATGTGCATTAGGACCTCCTCCATAAATTAAAATTTAATGATCCCCACAAAATCATAGATGCTTGAAATATCAGTGGATTAAGACAATAATAAGCTCCTATAGATTTATTGATCCCAACACATGGATGGATGAACTTTGTTATGATGAACTTCGGGAAGAACTCTGCTGCTCATCAGGGGCTCGCCGATATGATTCAACCCCTCTATTGGAGAGAGAGAGGGAAATTGAAATGGAAATTAAGTATTTCCAAGGTCACGAAACCAATGGGCAGTAGAGCCAGAAGAAGAAAGTAAATCCCTTGAGTCCCTGGTGCCTGCCATGAGGGATTTGCCATCGTGCAGGGAAGCCTAGCTCACACGTGGAAAAGTGGGAAAGAAATACCACGCTGTGTATGCCCAAGGGCTGAGTGGTGAGCCAGCATCTTCAAGTGCAGCTGGAGTTCAGCCTGCTAATGGGGTTGCCCTGGGGATTATTGAGTTGGCCTCAGAGAATTGAATCACTTCTGAAATATTTAGAGCACCTGTGTGCTGTTCAGCCTCATTAAGTTGTCCCATCCCCCTCTTAACTTCCCTGGGTCCTTAAAGTGTTATATATTATACTTTGGAAACGTCTGAAACAGGAGGAGGTGAATAAAAGGGGATGAGAGAGATTCAGATGCACTGTTTTCAGTGGACTTATTTGGAATTTATGGCTCCATGCAATCAATCTTTCACCCACTTAAAATTTCACCTCCGCCTCTTCTTGTATCAACGGCGTTGAGATGACACGTGTAGCAGCAGGGGGTTGTTAATAGTCTGGAGATGCACTGCGGTGGCTCACAGTTTCAATATTTTAATACGTTCCTGCTTGCAGTCATGTTTTTCAAGCAGGTTAACATTGCTCAAATGTAGAGCAGATTACAGAGACATGGCCAAGTGCAGTGACAATTCTAGGAGGCTGTGGCAATTATCCGAGCAAGAAACTTGGACTATGAGTTTGAAACAAAGCAGAGATGGGGGCGGGGGGCCAGATGGAGAGAGGAGAGACCTGGGAAGGGTTAAGGTCTCTGAGGAGAGAGCCAGGGTCTGTCTTGCTCAGCTGAATGTGGAAATTGAGAAAAAAGATAAAGTAGAGAACAATGTCATTGTCCAAGGCCACTCGGCCAATTCAGATGTAGCATCCTGCAGCAAAATCTTGACAATCAGCCAACCAGGAGGCTCTCAGAGACTCCTGGGCTCCTGTTTGCATCCTCCTCCCACTTTTCCCAAGTGCCCAGAATCCTCCGGAATCTTCCAGAATCCTCCAGAAGCTTAAGGTTCATTTTTTTTTAAAAAAAGATTTTATTTATTTATCTGACAGAGAGAGAGAGATCACAAGTAGGCAGAGAGGCAGCCAGAGAGAGAGGGGGAAGCAGGCTCCCCGCTGAGCAGAGAGCCCCATGTGGGGCTCAGTCCCATGACCCTGAGACCATGACCCGAGCTGAAGGCAGAGGCTTAACCCACTGAGCCACTCAGGTGCCCCGAAGGCTCATGTTTTAATTATTCCCTTCCTCTTGGTTTCCTTCAAACCTAATCTGTGACCCTTCCCTCAGGACCTTTGTGCCCCAGTCAGACTTACTCAGGGCTAAATCAACATCACACAATAATATCAAGAGCCAACATTTACTAAGTACCACATAATTTACATTTATTATCTTTATTGGGTCCTCACAAGAACTCTCTGAAGCCCATAATATTATCAACCCCATTTTTCAGATGCTAAAACCAGACAGTGCAGAGGCAACATGTCAGGATTTGAAGGCAACCATTCTGACTCCTGGACCCCACCCCAGTATCACACTTCTCTCACAAACAGGCGGTGAACCTAGCCCACCATGGCAGTTCTTCTGTTCTTACATGGGTATTTTTCCCCAAACTTACTGGAGCCAGAAGACTGTCATGTACGTATTTATTGATTTGAATGGGTCAATAATGGAAGGATATTCATTGAGGCCACATTATTCCCCAAATACCTCACTAAGCTAGGGTGCAAAGAGCTAACATTTACTGCTTATGTACCATGTACTGGGCTTGCTACACACTTATGTGCAATCAGTTATTTAAACTTGACAACAACAACTTTGAGTAGGTGTAGTCATCATCAACTCCGGTTTATAGATGAGGAAACAGAACTCGAGTTCACACGACCACTCAGGGACAGAAATGGGGTTCAAACTCTGAGACTGTCATCTAGAGGTCACACTTTTAGCTACTATGCTCTGCAGGAAGACAGGTGGGCTCATGGTTAAGTTGAGGAAATGTATGCATGATCAAGACCCAAAAAAAATGAATGGATCCCCAAGTAACAGATGATGTGTGTTTTCATGACCTAAGTGAACGGGGAGCACATCCCTGAGAAGAGGAACAGAGATTAAGCAAGATTTGAGTAAGCAAAAAGAAAAGGTCCAGGCATTGCAGACGTGGAGGTCAAGGTGAAGGTCACGGTGAGAAAATGTGAAGGGTAAAAACAACATCGATTTATCGATTAGCAGAGTCAGAGATTTCATGTTGGGGAAGGGAGGAGGTGAGTGAGTTTTGATTCAAAAGGAAATTTACAGTCTCGTTTATCAGGCTAGGAAATAAGGTCTTTTTCCTGTAGATATTTTTTTTTTTTAAAGGAAGAAAAGAAAGAAAAAGGCGGAGTGAAGGCTTTGATCTCGGGGGAACACTGAGCCTCAGTTTCACCCTCTGTGTAACAGGACTGTTAACTGCCACCTTGCAGGCAGCATGAGCCAAGCGCTGTGCCTGCAAGAGTGCGCATTTGCACCAAAGGGTAGTTATTCATCCCCTCTGCGAGTCACAACGAGGAGCTGCATGAGATGGGAGACCCTTTAGGGACAGAAAGGACACTAGGACTGTCACCAATGGACTGAACATCGGCGAAGAAAACTATGATATGTGCCAGGTAACACATCAGTTTCTAGCCTAGGAAGTAGGGAAGGCAGAAACGAGAGCGAGCCAGCTCTTGTGGGGAGCACGGTCGCAAAGTTTGGTTGTAGACAAGCTGTTCCTGCAGTGACAGTAATAACAGCCAGGAAGCAGTCGAAGAGAGGGAATGGGAGCTCTTTCAAGTCCTGAACTGCGGCCCTGAGTTCAGAGTCCTCTGTGTAAACGTCATGTACGTCCCTTTTGCACTCACCAGACACTACTTCCCCAGAGATGCCCAGGGCTTCTTTACCACTCAGGGCTCAGCTCAAACGTCACCCCCTAAGAGGAGCCATCCCTGACCTCCCTAAGATAAGACAGTGGATCCCCACGCTCTCCAGCCCATCGTCTTGTTTTCCTTCCTTCCTAACACTCAGTAATGTCTGCAGTTGTGAGAAATGTCTGTTCACTTGTTTGCAGTCTGCCTCCCCAGGGGACCAGGGAATGGGTCCTTTTCCCCACTGGGTCCAGAGCCCAGAAGAGGGTCTGGGACATTACAGAACCAGTAGCTTTAGCAAATGGTCTCAAGCAGTATTAAACACAATAAACATAAATGCATTTGAGTAAATGAAACTATAATGTTGAATTTGGGCAGAGAATGAGGGAGAAGAACAGAAGCTACGATCCAGCCCCTTGGAAACATCCAAGGTGCAGGAAACAGGACGGAGATGAGGAGCAAAAATGAGATCAGAGACATAGGAAATGAGGCAGGATGCAGAAGTGTCCTGAAGTCAAAGGGCAGACGGTGTATCAGAAAGAAGGTGAGGGAGACAAAGATGAAGGGAGGGAGGGAAACAAGAAGGAAGGAAGGAAGTAAAGGAGGGAGGAAGGAAAGAAGAAAAGGAAGAGAAGAAGGAAGAGAAAAAATTCAACATGGCCAAGTGCTACAGAGACAGGAGAGAGACTGAGATCTAAGAAGGAAGCATTTGCTTGGGGGCTCCTCTGGGCCCGTGAGCTCCAGCCCGAGAGAAGGATGATGGAGGGAGGGAGGTACTTCTCCCTGCAAGCCCTGGCAATCTTGAAATGGGAAATGCGGTTGAGAAGTAAGACAGTAGTTCAAGGGGAGAAGAATGTAAGAGAAAGTAGGTCCTCCATAGGAGAGAATTAGGCATGACGAGGAGGAGACCCAAGATGCTCAAGAAAAGGGACATCATAAGGAGAGGATGGATGTCTGTCCTCAAGGGGAGGCCAACGAATGAGCAGGTCCACGACACCGGCAACCAGAATCCACAGAATGACTTTGTGATGACTTGTGACCACATTACCGTAGGGTCATAACCTCAAACCTAAGAAGAGAAATAGAAGAGTACATGAAAACAGATACTAATGCCTTTGCCACAGGGAAAGATCTTTACATCTGCTTATAATCAACTTAGGTGCAAAACAGAACATCTAACGCAAATGGAGAAAATTAGAGAAAGATGACAATAGTGAAAATAGAACAAGGAGAGAGAAGTATTCGGGCTCTTGTGATCATGTTGGCCAGCTCCCTGGTTGAAGCAAGACCCTTACCCCAGCAGCCAACCCCGGAAAATGGGGTGCTCCCAGTCTCTTGCCTTCCTGGTGAGGTTTCAGTAGAATAAGAAGTGCTGAGGGCACTTAGAAGTATGTTATAAATGAATCTGAGCTGGTATAGTAACGCTTGAAAGTGATTTTATTATCCCAGATGTAACAAGACAGCTTTGTGCACACCCATTGAGAGGTGATTAATGGGTCTCCTGGAACCTCACGGAAAGGCCTTTGAAAGCACCTGTTTGGAGGAGGCGTTGGACCAGCAGGAGGCTTAATGACTCTAGCGGGATGCCGCTGCCAACAGCTGGGTCCGCACAGGTTCCCCAAGTGATAAATCAGATTTACGGAGATGGCGCTTGGCAGGGGGACCCCCACCCCAGCCCCTGCCTAAGGGGGAGCCTGGTCCATGGCACGCAGCCTAAATATATCAAAACAAGAACATCAAGCTTTAAATTGAAAAAAAAAAAAGGTATAAGATTAAAAAAAAAAATCACACAGCAGAGAAGAAGAAATGAAGAAATGCCCCAAACTCCAGGCCCCGAGGGAGTTGCGTTCCCCGAGTTTCATGCTCTCTAGAGATGGGCTGGTGTCCTGTTGTGCCCTTGTCCCATCCCGGGTGACAGCTGGGGCAGGTTGGTGAAGCTGGGGCCTGGGGCTGATGGACTCCTATTTCTCTTCCTTTTTCTGTCTTCCTGCATATTACCATTCTCTTTTCGTTTGCACTGTCCTTTGGTTTCATCAAGTACTGTCTGGTTAAGAATACAGGACACACACGCTTTCATCTCTGCACACACACACACACACACACACACACACACATGCCCATGGGCACACATTCCCACAGCAGATCGTAAGGCAGGACCTACTCCAAACCCTTTTATCTTCCAGTACCTGGCATAGTGCTCTGCGCAGTAAATCTTTATGGATTTTATTTCCATTTTCATTTCCTTTTGTACATTTGTAAATTAGCCCAACCTTTCATTAAAGAGATTAGATATACCCCAGATGAGCACCGTGACTTATTCCAGAAAAATCACAGCATTAGATTGTTGAGTTCTTAGGATTTCTTACACCTTAACATGGCACCAGTATGCCATTCATTCAGTCATTCATTCATTCCCCACTGAAGCCCTGTCATTTCCGGGTACTGTGCGCACTGTACACACACATACACACAGATCCCTTCTCTCTAGTGACTCAGTTTTATAAAAGAAATACTAATCATAAATAATTACTGGATGGCTTAACATATTCTAATAAGAGTGCCAGATAAAGGGACCACTGGAAATCAAGCAGTGATCAGAGTACCTTTTTTTTTTTTTAAGATTTGTTTATTTTAGAGAGAGAGCAGTGGGGAGGGCCAGAAAGGGGGGGGAAGAGAGAGAGAGAGAGAGAATCTCAAGCAGACTTGGTGCTAAGTGCAGAGCCCAACTTGGGACTTGATCTTATGACCCAGAAATCACGACCTGAGCTGAAACCAAGAGTCAGTCACTTAGTGGGATGACCCACCCAGGGATGGTGGAGTAGGGTCCTGAAGGATGAATAGGAGCTTCTGTCCTGTGGAAAGCCCTCGTGAGGTCTAGTGATTCTAACATCATCCCCTTGGGACTCACCTAGAGACAGTGCAAATCCAAGGGCATGGCCAAGGTAAGCTCAAATCTACAGATTGAAGTAAGGTTACCACACCTTCCTGTGGCATGCAAGAAGCATTTTTGGATCTCCCTGAGTCTGGACCGGACAGAAATACAGTGAAGAGACACTCATATCTGACTCCATGTTCCTCAGGTGCCTTTCGAGAGGGTTGTGTTGGGAGGGCTACCCACAAGCATCCGCCCAAATCCCTTGCAGGCTCTTGGAATGCTGAGGGATTTATTAATTCGGTCATTTTCATGTAGACATTTATCACTTAACCTCTTTAAAGGGAAGTGCCTGCATGTCTTTGATCAGAGAATTCCCATTATCTGGAAAATTGCTTTTCTAGTAAGCTGGGACAGGGGATGTTGGAGACTTGGCCTGTTTATTTCACTTTGAAGATTTAAATTGTAGTCTGGCTTTAGAAATGGCATTTTCTTTCTGTCTCTGTGCCACTCCCTTCAAAGGGTTCATTTTATGAATCATTTCACCAGAAAGATGTTTGAACATGTCCCTCACTGTGACACAGCCACTTCTGTGGCTTTATTCTGAGAGAAGATACTGCTCTTTATCTATACTCCGACGACATGGAAAATGAGTAAGGATCTCATCTGGTGACAGGGACACAGGAAATGGAGTATAAGAACACAACTGACCATTTAAAACCCTGTCCAAGGAAGCTTAATGAAATGAAAACGAGTTCTCCGATTCTACTGTGAATGTACAATATTGGATCATTGTTGCATTGTGATGAAACAAATCACAGGAATGTATAGTCCTCACATTAAAATTTATGTCCTATTGCTAAAAAACACATTCAAGTGGCAAAAACTTACACATTTCTGAAAATGAAGAAAAATGTTTGCAAATTAAAAGGGCACTCTTAGGGGCATCTGGGTGGCTCAGTGGATTAAGCCTCGCCTTCAGCTTAGGTCATGATCTCAGGGTCCTGGAATCGAGCCCCGCTTGTGCTCTCGGCTCAGCAGGGAGCCTGCTTCCCCCTCTCTCTCTGCCTGCTATTCTGCCTACTTGTGATAAAATCTTTATTTAAAAAAAGGGCACTCTTAATACTTAGCAACTCCCATATTAAAGACAAGTATCTCAATAATAGTTTCTAATATTATAAACGTCCTTACTGAATGCTTGTTGGCACTAACCACTTTAAAAATACTTTTTTTTTTCATGTTAAATATCCAAAACTCTTAGGAGGTAGTATTATTCTGCCCATTTCACAGATGAATAACGGAGAGAAGTAGGCCGAGGAAGGAACTTCCCCAAGGCCATGCAGAACTTCAGCTCTCGAAGGCTACATCTGCGATTCCCGCAACAGTGCTTTGCTGGGGAAGCAAAGGAGAAGTAGAAAAGATGGCTAGCCAGGCTTTCTCAGTGAGCTGAAATCCTAGCTTTAAAGTTAAGTGAGCCATTGAGGCCAAAAGTCATAACAGTATAGGGCTCCAGTTTCCAGGATGAATTCCAAACAACATGGACCCAAGCAGAGAACCCACAGAGAGAGCTGGGGAACAGCTCCCGACGGTGCTTGGTGTAGAGGGAGGGGGCGGGGCTGTGGGGTGAGCGGACACTTGCTCAGTCATTATTCATATCTGGTGCTTGCCCTGCTGGGGTGAGTCACCATTCTGAGGCAGGTGGGAACTTAAGGAAGGCAGAGCCAAATAATGCTTTAGCTGTCACTTAAAAACAAAAACAAACAAACAAACAAACAAAACCAGTAGTGGGAGGGATAAGGGAATGTAGATCATGAGGCCAAAAAGTTTGGTTCCAAGCATGGCGTCCCGAAGGGAGTCTGTTGGTTTCAGAGCAGTGTGCAGTGCCATGGGATAAGATGGCTTCTTCTCTTTCACCTTCACCTTTACATTCTCCTTCTCTTTTTATGAGCTGGAGACTCATGCAGTCCCACTCAGTCAGCCAGCATCAGGATGCCCCCTTTTCCTCTAGCTTGCCAGCCCTCCTGAGTTTGGGGAGTCAGGGCCTCTCCTGAGCCCGCTGAACTCAACACCATCTGTCCCCTTCCTCTTAGAGTTCTCGGCTCCTTTGACCATGCACCAACAGGGGAATAGATGGGACTTGCGTTCCAGGACACGCAGTGCCTGAAAACAGTAGGGAGGATGGCTAACAGTATTAGAAGCTTAATAAATCACTGCTTTCGGGGCGCCTGGGGGGCTCAGTCGGTTAAGCATCAGACTCTTGATTTCAGCTCAGGTCATGATCTCAGGGTCATGAGATCAAGCCCCACACCAAACTGGGCTCAGCAGGGAGTCTGCTTCTCTCTCTCTCTCTCTCTCCTCCTGGCCTTCCCCCTGCTCGCTCGCTCGCTCGCTCTCTCTCTCAAATAAATACCTCTTGTAAAAAAAAAATAATAATAGGTCACTACTTTCTGCTGAGTCCTCTGAACTGTGACATGCAGCTCACAAGCTCTTCTGTTCTTCCTTCCCCCTGAAGCTTCCTGGCCAGCACGAGACTGTCAACCAAGCTAAATGCCCATAGTCTTCCTCCTCCAATCCATCACTGACCCCTGCCGTCCACCAGCGCCCATCCGTGGAATATCACCTTTTAGTCACAGAAGCAGTAATCCCCCAGTGGCTTCACATAGCCACACGTATCAACAAGAACTAGTAGAGCCCAGCGTGTGCCAGACATTCTAGGAGCTGGGGACGCAAAGATGGATACAACACTATTCCCAATCTTAAGAAACATGGCATTTAGTAGAAAAGTTTTGAACAGAAATCCAAATTTTCATAAGCCATATCTAGACTAGCATTTTATAATTCATCATAAATGTCAAAAAACCTAAGATCATTAAAAAGGAGTCTTACTTAACTCTTTCTAAAGGCCATGCATTGAGTAATATCATTTTGATAAGTAAAGTATGTTTTTATTTTTATTTTAAGATCACTTTTATTTATTCATTGGGAGCAAGAGAGAGTGAGCGCGAGAGCAAGAGTGGGGAGCAGCGGCAGAGGGAGAGGGAGAAGGGCTTGATCCCAGGACCCCGGGATCATGACCTGAGCCTGAAGGCAGATGCTTAATGACTGAGCCACCCAGAAGCCCAAAAAAAGTGTGTTTTTAATTAGATTTGCCCTCTAAAAAATAAACCCTTCTGCTAATTAGAAAATGCACCCATGCAGAATGACTTTGTATTAGCTTTGTTGGGGTAACAACTCCAACATTTCAATACTTTGCAACATTTATTTCTCACTCGTGTGATGTGTGGGCTCTCTCGCCAGCTATGGCTCTGTTCCATGTGTCTCTATTTCAGAACTCATGCTGGAGGGATCTCTCTGGTGCAAACCAGTCTAATGAGAGGAAAACAGCGGGGAGGGGGGGACATACAATGCCTCTTATAGCTTTGTCCTCATGAGATGTATGCTGTACTCAATCATATTTCGTTGTCCAAAGCAGGTCACATCAAGGTCAGTGGGGTGGGAATACTTTCCCACCCCACTTCCCACAGATAAAGGGTGTGGAAAGCAGATAGTTACTGGATTCCAGTACCTTCAGAAAGTCTCTGTGACTCGCTGTATCTTTATTTCTATCTCTATCTATCACAACGACATTTAATGATCAAATGCATACCAGCCAGGGTATGCTTGGAGAATTACAAATGTCAAGAAATTATGATACTTGGGAATAAATGCTAATCTGACACCAGGGTTCCAGAACTCTTCCACCTTGTACTTTGGAGGACTGGAAAGAAATCGAAGTGGTTTTGTCAGCCTTCTCTCAAATTTCTGGGACATCTGGGAGCAGATGGTAGCGAGTAAGATTTACTGATGAGCCAAACAGGCTTCCTTTAGCCAGCGTTTCAGTGTTACCCAGTGCCATTTTGATGCATCTAAAGTGCTTTTTTTTCACGGATTCATTCCTTTAATAAATCAGATAACTGAAAGATAGACTTGAAATATGATTACAGCAAAACTCTTGTAATTCAGTTTCTCTCTCTCTCTTTTTTTTTTTTTGCGGTTCAGTTTCTCTTTTTTTTTTGTAGTTCCATTTCTTTTCTTTCTTTTTTTTTTTTTAAGATTTTATTTATTTGAAAGCGAGCATGAGAGAGAACGAGATCACTAGAAGGGGTGAGAGGCAGAGGGGAAGCAGGCTTCCGCTGAGCAGGGAGCCCGACTCAGGGCTCGATCCCAGGACCCTCAGATCATGACCTGAGCCGAAGGCAGATGCTCAACCCACTGAGCCATCCAGATGCCCCACAATTTCTCTTTTTTTAAAAAAAATTTTTTAACTATTCCCAGACTAGCTTAATTAGAGGCGAGCTTTGTGGAGGGGAAATCTTACCTAGGAAGGTCCCTCTTGCCAGTTTCTCTGCCTTCACTGCTACCACCTCGTCCAAATCCCCTCAGATCACCTGGGATCCTGCCCCACTCCCCGGACCGCCCTCCCACTTACACCCTGCTCGCCTGCTTTTCTCAGTAGGCAGCCCGAGTGAGCCCTTGAAATCAGACATCAGGCGGTGTACCTCCTCTTCCCCAAAGCTGCAAGGGCTCCCTTTTCATTCAGAGCAATCCCCTGCGATCTCTTACAAGGTCCTGCCTGGTCTGAGCCCCGAAACCCCCATTTCCTTCTCCCTCCTTCTTCACTCACTCTGCTCCGGCTTCATTGCCCTCCTTTTCCCTGGAACCAAATACATTGCCATCTTAGGGCCTTTGCTCCAGGCATCCTCTTCCTTTTGCCTGAAATGTTCTTCCCCTGGACATCTGCTTGGTCAGTTCCCTTGCTTACCTCGTATCACCGTCCCGGGGAGGCAGAGGCTGGTCACCATGTTTGACCACGAAAACGGCCCCAACACTTGGGGTCCTTCTGACCCTGCTCTCTCCTTGTTCTTTTTACAAATAGCACTGTGTCACCACTAAACTTTCATAATAATTTGCCTATTCTGTTTACTGTTCAATAGCTGCCTTGTCCTCTCTTTCATAAGCTTATGAATCTAACTGCCTTTGTCTCTTCTGTTCGCTGTTCTATCGCAGCCACCAACAATAATGTGGACGTTCAGTAAGTCCTTGAATGACAAAGTGAATACCTATCTTCGTTCCTTGCCATAGAACATCTAAAGACTTTTGTAGATCACTGGTTCGCTTCCTTCATCATTTTACTTTTTAAACAAAAAATTATTTTAAAAATCATTTTGCATTTTACATACGCAAGTATAAGCCTTCATTCCTCAGGTTTGAGTAAAGAACACTTTCCAAAGTGGTACCAATTTCCCCTGGAAAAAAAAACAAAAATCGGCATTTCCAATATCATCGTGTGACACTTGGGTGATCAGTATGGAGAACTAGGCACTGCCCCTTCCATTTTACGGATCGTGTTATTGAGCTCAAGAGGGTGGCAATGATGTTCCTTGTCATTTAATCCATACCTTAACCCTAATCTTTTTAAGTGCCCTCCTTCCGCTGGGTTCCTCAAATGTGAGCTGAATGCCAAAGTCAATGGAGACTACCCTAACAATTTGATTTTATTACAAAAAATATGGTGTCCTTACATGGCTTGAGAAATGGATACATTTTCATGAAGAAAGAAAGAACTGAAATTTCAGGGTGCTACCTAAGTTAGAGCCTTCTGATGGACAAACCTAACTCCAGGTAACTCCTGCCTTTCATCCTGTAACTAGCCCTGCTCTCGAAAAGCCTTCTGGTCTCCTTGTTACTCCTATAAATTTCCTGAAGGCCTGGTGCTCCTGTTACAGAATTTGTGTCCCACCCCCTGATCACATTTTTTTCAGTCTGTATAAACATGCAACCCATCCTTGATTGGATTATAAAACTGAGACAAAAAGAATCTGGTTTTACCAAAAGCCTTTCAGGATTTGGCACGTAAATAATAGTTAGCCCCGAAATCAAACTGGGCGTGAATTCCATCCACCTGCTGGCTGTGTAACCCTCAGCAGGCCACTTACTCCCTAAGTGTCATCTGTAAAAAGGGCATAACAATAGATCTGCTTTTTAGGGTGTTGGGAGGATGGAATGACATAACACCCACAGGGCTTCTGTTAGCTCTTCCACCATCACGCCCAAGTGGAATTCAGCGTCTGCATGAGAAACACATTTTTCCTATAAAACTACTAGCTTATTAAATGAGTATGCTAAAAATTCATATTGAATATATGAATGTTGTAGTGCTCCCCAGGAACCCTAAATCTGTCCCAACAAAGTCCTGAAAAATGGAACTCCTCTTCCATTGTCACCCACAGGATGGGAGCGGGCACGAAATTTTGCTTAGTTTGCACCATCTTGTCAAAGTGAGTGGTCTTTGCCAAAGGAGCACATTAGAGGAAATGGTTCTCATGGTAAAAACTGAAAAGCCTGGGACAGTGTCCAGCTCATTTATGATTTAATATATTTAATGTGAGCTTCACCTTATGCAAATAATAGACTACACATGCATAACGTCTGTTGCCTGGATAGTGGCTCTTCAAATCTGGATCGAATTAGGAGAGAAATGCTCTGGGTCTGTGAGAGGGAAGCAACGAGACATACACACCCATATAGTTATGTGGGAGGTTTGGGGACTTGGTTGCAAAATCCTCATATGTAGAACCCACTTCGGTGATCAAAATAATACGGTCTCTTACAACGTTTCATTTTCTTTGACTGTATCTTGAGTTAATGGAGAGCAGAAGCGATGGCCGTTCACTGTCTCAGACATATTTTTCCTTTTCACGGAGACAGGGTAGTGTGATTAATCAAAGTTCTTCCTTCTGCTTGTTCAGATATGAGGCGCTGAGACATCATCATGACCTGTGTCCTCAAGGAATCCACAATGGGGGTGGGGGGGGGGGAACCACCAGCTCTGAGTAGGACAAGTTGTACGAGTCAAATGAATGACAACAGCGAAGGAGAGTAGGTTTCATTAGAAGGCTGTTTAGGGATGGGTGATGGGCTGTGAGGAAGAAACAGGCTTTGGAACCAGGCTTTGAGGCAATGCTAGTATTTCTTAAGCCAAAGAAGGAGGATAGAGGCTTCCAGAGGGTTAAGAGGGAGAGGAAAATGTATTGAGTCTTGACAGTATAGAGTGTCCAGGCAACAACACTCAGAGGCCAGTAATGTGGCTAAAAATAGGACTGGAAAGGAAGGGAAATCCCATTATTCCAGCCTCTCCTATACGCTGACCGCTTTATAAACACCAACTCCTCCCGTAAGCCCCACTGGACAGGTGACAAAGCCAGGAGCTCAAAAGGGAACAGAGTCCTGTGCAAATTTGGAGCCAAACTCAGGGCTGTCTGACTCCAGTGCCTGTACTCTTTGCACCCAATGCTATGAATTAAAATCCAAAATCAGAGTCAAGGAAGGCAGCAAATTTTCAATAAACACTCATTCGTCAGCAGGAGACAATTGCTGCTTAAGATTCTCCTGCCCGCCCTACCGCTCCAGATTCTCTACAGGAATTGCTACCGCAATAATAACAACAGAATAGCTGGAAAATTTGTGAAGCAGCAAGATACATCGTAAACGAGCTAGCTAATCCGTGGACAGGTTCTAGGTACATGCGTGCTAGCTCTGTGACCCTTTCATTGTTAGATGTATGACTTTAAGAACTTGCGTTTGGGGACCACCGTCCCTCCCGCTGGTGGCCCGCTGTGCCCCTGGGCCTCTGCAGCTGCACAGTGAAAATATCGGTCACTTGGAACCAACCTTTAGACCCCCTGGCTGCGGAGCAGGGGCAAGGGACGGGAGGCTCCGCAGGTGGAAGATAGCGTGCGCCCTCAGCTCCCTTTAATGGCAATTTGCACAGAAGCACATCTTCCATTCCTGACCTGTGGGTTTTTTTCTTGAAATCCCCTACTTCACTTTTTAAACTTTATTGCCATCTCGCGGCTACTTTTAATATTGCATGTGAGTGAGTCCCCACAGGTTAACCCGCCTTGCTTACCAACGTACTTTTTGAGCCCCTGTCTCGGGCCCTCGCATAGAAAATCAAGCTGATAAAGAGGAAGAAAGCCCAAGAGTATTATTGTAATTATGACTGAATATGCTTTAAACCTCACCAGTCAGGTTTGCTTTGCCAGGTTGCTGTTGACCTTGCGCAGCTTCTAGCTGATGTCGCAGCCAGCGGCGCTGTCCCCCACCCCATGACAGGGAGACAAGTCCTGCTCTCTGACAAGTCATTCGAGAGCTGTGGGGCATCCAAGAAACGGAATGGAATATCTATCTTATATACACAAAATTACATGAATGACAAGTGCCCAGCGTAGGAAAAAAATCCAAAAAGTGCAAGTTAAAATTGTCTCTTTTTTTTTTATTTTATTTATTTATTTGACGGACAGAGATCACAAGTAGGCAGAGAGGCAGGCAAAGAGAGAGCGGGGGGAGGCAGGCTCCCTGCTGAGCAGAGAGCCCGATGTGGGGCTTGATCCCAGGACCCTGAGATCAGGACCCGAGCCGAAGGCAGAGGCTTAACCCACTGAGCCACCCAGGTGCCCCAAAATTGTCTTTAATTCCATCACACCGAGATAACTATTGAGATAGTTATTTTGATGTTATTTTGATGTATAGCATCCATGTTTTTATGCATCTATGTCACAAAAGTGGTATCATTATATGCATGTTCCTTTTAAACTTCCTTTCAGAAAAATGTGAAAGCCTCTTCCTCGTTCGCTGCTGGAGTCCTGGAGTCTAGAACCTAAAGCCTAGACCCTGAAGGATCCTCTGAAAGTAGTTGTTAAATACCTCTTACACTGTTGAGGGGAACACAAACTGGTGCAGCCACTCTGGAGAGCAGTACAGAGGTTCCTCAAAAAGTTAAAGATAGAACTACCCCACGACCCAGCTATTGCACTACTAGGCATTTACCGAAAGAATGCTAATTCAAAAAGATACAAGCCCCCTATGTTTCTTGCAGCATTATTTGTAGTAGCCAAGATATGGAAGCAACCCAAATATCCACTGATAAATGAACGGATCATGATGTGGTGTATGTGTTGATGGAATATTACTCAGCCATCAAAAAGAATGCAGTCTTGTCATTGGCAACCATATGGATGGAGCTAGAGGGTATTATGCTAAGTGAAATAGTCAGAGAAAGACAAATGCCCTATGATTTCAGTCATGTGGAATTTAAGAAACAAAACAGATGAACATATGGAAAGGAAAAAAAGAGGGGGGAGAAAATCATAAGAGACTTTTTTTTTAAGGTTTTATTTATTTATTTGAAAGACAGAGATCACAAGTAGGCGAGAGGCAGGCGGCTCGATCCTAGGACCCTGGGATCATGACCTGAGCCAAAGGAAGAGGCTTTAACCCACTGAGCCACCCAGGCACCGCCCCCCCCATAAGAGACTCTTAATGGTAGAGAACAAACAGAGGGTTGATGGAAGGGGGTGGGTTGGATGGGTGATGGGCATTAAAGAGGGCATTTGCTGAGCACTGGGTGTCCTATCCCAGCGATGAGTCACTATATTCTATGCTTGAAACATTCTGTGTTAACTAGAATTTAAATAAAAACTTGGAAAAGAAAAAATAAACCTAAAAAGTGGAAATAGTTGTTAAATGAATATGAATAAGCAATGTGCATAATTGCTTTAAATACCTGCCTACAATTTCACTTTGGCGATATCCTCTATTTCACTCACCTACTCTCATCTGATATCAGGATTCTTTCTACTTTATGATTAACAAAACTACAGAAAGCGAAGACAGTGGAGTTGTAGGAGTTTTACCGTTTAGCGTCACGGTAGAGGGGTCCCTCTGTCAACCTGGCGATTATAAGGCAGCCACAGCAATGTTAGTGACCTCTTGCCAGATAAAACACAAGCTCTGATATAGAAGATTGCCGTGTTTGTGCAAATTTTACACATCAGAACAAGACCCATGTGACATCCTCTCCCTCAGAACTGTAATCTGTGATCCTCAGGTCTGTCTGCAAGTTAGAATCACGTGGGGAAATTTTAGAACTAGGGATGCCCTGGGGTCCCCGCCCCCCAGAGATTCTGACTTAACTGGTCTCCGGGAGGTCTCACTCACATTATTTTCCAGAACTCCAGGGTAAGTTGAAGTGCAGCCAGGATAGAGAAACTCTACTTTCTATGGAGTTACCCCCAGATTTCATGTCAGGGAGATCCTCCCAAGAGGGGAAACAGCCCCAGTAAAGAAGTCCTTCTTGAGTGTGCGTGATCAGGATGAACATAATATCCTAGCTGCTCAGACACCGGGCAGCAAGCTCTGCATCCTTAGGCTAATTGGAACCCCTCAGGGCTATTTTTGGGAATTAACAACATAAGTAATGCGAGCAGAGGGACCATCTATGTAGACAACTTGCCAATACCGTAATGACTGTACTAGATAGAGCACCCCTGATCCTTGTGCACATAAAGCCAGGACTACGTCTCTCTGTTCTAATACAGCAAACCCATTAGCAGCCATTATCCTTATAACCGGATGCAGGTATTAAAACGGGCTCCAGTTGCCCGGTGGAGAAAATTGACTTTGGAACCACATATATGCTTTGTAATTGGTTGAGCACCATTTGGGAGATTGATGAAGGAGCTTCTCCCAGATTCTTCAAACTCGGAGAATCATATTCCTTGGAGAATTCCTTAGCCTGATTACTGTTTGCTCTCCTTTCGCGTGTTCCAGACGTCTGAGCAATGCCGTCCGAACGGAGCATGCCCAGATCCCTTACCCCGCAACCCGCCACCCCCCAAGGTGCAATTAAATGCTTCACATGGGACCAAAATGCCAGACAGTCCCATGGGCCAGAAAGGAGCTCAAGGCATTGGATGTAGTCCCTGCTCCCCAGGAGATTCTTGTTAAAAATAAAAGTAAACAACAGAAAAATGTTCTCTAGTGCCAAAAACAGCTCTAGCCATATTTCTTTGGGGAATAAAACGTCTCATTTTAAAAACTGCAGTGAAGTGACAGTTCCTTATATGTTTCTCTTCCCACGCAATTGGTTTTGATCAGTGCGGTTCTTTCTCGTGTTTTGAGTATCGCGGCTGCAATTTTTGGAGGGCTTGGCTTGGTGGGGAGATCCCTGGAGAACGAGAAAGGTCAGGTTTGCGTCTTTCTCCAATGTGTTAAGGGCAGAATTCAAAGTGAAGGAACCAAAAGTTCTGTGAAGTCTTCTTGATTTAGAGGTTTAAGTTCCCAGCGTGCCTGCCTGAGAGCAGTTTGCGGTGACCATGAACTCCGTCTACATCTGCTCACTGGGTCAGCCGCAGGTGTAGAAATGTTGGCTTCCAATACAAGTTCGCAAATCGAGATGATCACATACGTTCTTCTTCTAGGAGACCTTTCTGAAAGCACACCTGATTGAAATGGATAATAAAAGGATCATCATCAGCCTTGGTTTCTGTGTCCCTTTGTTACACAAGGGACACGGGAAATAGTTCACAACCTCTCCTGCCAGAATATGTCCATTGGCATTAAACGTGCCCGGTTCCTCCCAGGCAGGAAAATAAAGCCTCCTTCAATCCCACGCCCTGTTATGATTGTCAGGGGCTGTCACCCAAACACACACATATACATGTGCATGTGTACACACACACATGTGCATGCATACACACATATAACGTGTGTGTGTACACACACACACACAGGTCACCTCACTGTTAGTGTCCATTTCCCCACTTACACTTATATCCTCTCTCTGGCTTCGGCCTCTATCACTCCACTGAAATCTCTCCAGCCAAAAGGACAAAAATGTGTTTGTTCCAAAATGTAATGGGCACTTTGCCGTCTTTACCTCACTTGACTTTTTGGGTAGCGTTTAGCGCTGTGGGTATCTTTCTCCTTGACCCACCATTTTCCTTGACTTCAGGACACCTCATTCTCTTGGGACTTTTTTTCTACTTCTCTGGCCATTCCTGAGTCCTTTTTTGCCTCCTTGGTTCCCCTAAACCTTGTGGTTAGGCACTGCCCTGCTCTCGCCCCTTCCCTCTACTCTCTGTAGCTTCTCCGCCGTGGGACCCACCCAATTCCATGCTTCCAAATACCAGCTGTGACCTCTCGAAACTACTCCCACCCCGATCCCCTAATCATTCTCCTGAACCCTGAAACCACGTGCCCAACGGACCCCACAATCGCAGCATGTCCGGAGCTCAGCTCTAACACTCACCCTCAGCAACTTCCATGTTCTCACGTCTATGACAAAGGCAACATATATTCTGTGTGTCTCCAGGAGGCAATACCCAGAGCCCCTGTGCCAAACCAGAAACCTGGCCATCACTCTGGAGGACCGAGCCACTACATCCATCAAATCTACTTCCTAAATGTCTCAGACACGTCACCACTTTCAATCTTGGCTTCTGTCTCCATCCCTTCTGGCTGCTAGGACAGATTACCCATATGTGTAGCTTATAAACAACAGAAATGTATCTCTCAGAACTCTGGAGGCTGGCAAGTCCAAGGTCAAGGTGCCGGCAGATTCCTGTCTGGTGAAAACCCGCTTCCTGGTCCACACTACAGCCGCCAAAAGGAGATGAGGAAGCTCTCTGGGATCTGTTTTATAAGGGCACGGATCCCATTCACAAGGGTCCCACTCTCATAAGGTGATCACCTCCCAAAGACTTCCACCTCTAAACGTCATTGAATCGAAGATTAGCTTTCAACATCTGAGTCTGGGTCAGGGATCAATCAGAGAAGGGACACGAGCATTCAAGCCAAGAGTGGCTTTGTGGATTTACTCAGGCAGCCTGCATTGTCCCTCACAGGGATCCCCTCAGCACCCCCACCCTGACAAGGCACACTGACCCGCTCTCCCTGCTCCAGCCAGAACTCTCTCTATACTGCAGTCCTTCCCTGCTGTCAAGACCTCCCAACACTTTCAGCATACACCGCCTCAGCATGGGCTCCGTAAGGTTCCCTCTGCCCTCCCCCTCTCACCTTTCCACCCTTCCATGTCCGCCAGCTCCCCTGCACAGCACTCCAACACAGGACTGGGGTACCTGCCTTACTGTGTCTGACCCCAAGCCCTTTGCATATGCTGCTCCCTGGGCTTGAATCACACCTCCCACCCAGCCTACCCCACTGCTTTGCCTCATCATCATCTACATATCCTCATACAGCCTCCCCAGAAAAACCTCCTGGAACCCCTCGAGGCTACGAGGGTGGCCTCTTGTCTTCTCCCAGAGCACCTGTGTGTACTTCTAACCCATCACCCATTACACCACACTGAAACAGCCCATGTATCTGTCTGTTATCTTGCTCTAAGAAGATTGTAAATTCCATAATGGCAGAGTCTGAATCTTATTCATCACGTGCTCACAACATCTGTCAATTACCTGGCAAACAGTAAGTGATTAATAGACATCAAATGAATAAATGCAGCATGTTTTTACTTTTCTAGTAGAGGGATGGTATGGGGAGTAGGAATGGAAGCCATCGTTTTAAGACGTTGAAGTCATAAAATCACCCCCAGAAGAAAGATAACAAGCCCTTTACCTGTCAGCCTAGTTAATGGGATCTTTAGTCATATCTGCATGCCATAAGCTGTTTAAATAGTCCAACTAGTATGGTTCTTTTAATTTGTCCACGGGAATCGCTTCTCGGCCTTTTGGCTAAGATCAAGTGTAATTTGTCCAAGGGAATGAAACTAACATGGAAAGGTGTATCTGTATGTAGATACCTGCAAGTGTTCCTAAAATTCTGATATCCCCTTTTTTTTTAATTTTGCAGTTTTTAAAATTATGTTCTGTTAGCCACTGTGTAGTACATCATTCTTTTTTTTTTTTTTAAGATTTTATTTATTTATTTGACAGAGAGAGAGATCACAGGTAGGCAGAGAGGCAGGCAGAGAGAGAGGAAGGGAAACAGGCTCCCTGCTGAGCAGAGAGCTTGATGCGGGGCTCCATCCCAGGACCCTGAGATCATGACCTGAGCCTAAGGCAGAGGCTTTAACCCACTGAGCCACCCAGGCGCCCCTATCATTAGTCTTTGATGTGGCATTCAGTGATCCATTAGTTACGTGTAACACCCAGTGCTCGTCACAACACATGCCCTCCTTAATAGCCATCGCCCTGTTAACCTCTCCCTCCACCCCCTTCTTTCTGAGACCCTCAGTTCGTTTCCCAGGGTCCATAGTCTCTCATGGTTCATCTCTCTTTCTGAATTCTCCCCCTTCGGATTTCCCTCCCTTCCCCTACCTGTACCTGGTAGGAGAGCCGCGAACATTTCCTTGCTCTCCCATCAACACGCATTTGCCTGCGCCCTCTTCTGGATGAATGAAGAATAGCTTAAATGTGAAACAAAATTCTGTAAGAAATGTTTTGGGACCAACCCTACAGGGTGTTCTGGGTTCAGATCAATTCAGATTTTCCAGAGGAGAACGAGTAGTTGAAAACCCAGGAGGCAAGTGTGTGATGTCGCCACTGGTCAAGAAACTGTGTTGTTCTGCAGTGTCATACCAGCCCATTGATGGGATGGGGAGGTCCAGTCCCTGTGATGGGACCTTGTGTCCCTCCAGCTGAGAACTTAAACGGGCTTCCTGGTGGCATTGCCCTCCCCGCAGAACATGCAGTCCAGCCCCCTTCTAGACCAGACCAGGGGACCACCTCTGCCCACCGATTCTCTTTAAGACCTGGGTGCCAGATTTAGCAGATATTTGGCAAATATTTTCTTTTCTCTGGAAACCCTATCTCTGACGTACCAGCCACCCCGGCGCTGGTCTGACACTGCCTTGCTTCACTGTGTCAACTCACAGGTTTTTCTTCTTAAAGTTAATTAGTCTCTTCAATTGCTTGAATTATTTTTTTAAGAAATATTTTTTTTTTTATAATTTTATTTTTTTATAAACATATATATATATATATATATATTTTTCCCCCCCCAGGGGTACAGGTCTGTGAATCTCTACGTTTACAAATTTCACAGCACTCACCATAGCACATACCCTACCCAATGCCCATAACCCCCCCCAACACCCCTCCCCCCAGCAACCCTCAGTTTGTTTTGTGAGATTAAGAGTAGCTTATGGTTTGTCTCCCTCCCAATCCCAACTTGTTTCATTTACTCTTCTCCTACCACATTAACCCCCCATGTTGCATCTCCTCTCCCTCATATCAGGGAGATCATATGATAGTTGTCTTTCTCCGATTGACTTATTTCGCTAAGCATGATACCCTCTAGTTCCATCCACGTTGTCGCAAATGGCAAGATTTCATTTCTTTTGATGGCTGCATAGTATTTCATTGTATATATATACCACATCTTCTTTATCCATTCGTCTGTTGATGGACATCTAGGTTCTTTCCATAGTTTGGCTATTGTAGACATTGCTGCTATAAATATTCGGGTGCACGTGCCCCTTCGGATTACTACGTTTGTATCTTTAGGGTAAATACCCAGTAGTGCAATTGCTGGGTCATAGGGAAATTCTATTTTCAACATTTTGAGGAACCTCCATGCTGTTTTCCAGAGTGGTTGCACCAGCTTGCATTCCCACCAACAGTGTAGGAGGGTTCCCCTTTCTCCGCATCCTCGCCAGCATCTGTCATTTCCGGACTTGTTAATTTTAGCCATTCTGACTGGTGTGAGGTGGTATCTCATTGTGGTTTTGATTTGTATTTCCCTGATGCCAAGTGATGTGGAGCACTTTTTCATGTGTCTGTTGGCCATCTGGATGTCTTCTTTGCAGAAATGTCTGTTCATGTCCTCTGCCCATTTCTTGATTGGATTATTTGTTCTTTGGGTGTTGAGTTTGCTAAGTTCTTTATAGATTTTGGACACTAGCCCTTTATCTGATATGTCGTTTGCAAATATCTTCTCCCATTCTGTCAGTTGTCTTTTGGTTTTGTTAACTGTTTCCTTTGCTGTGCAAAAGCTTTTGATCTTGATGAAATCCCAATAGTTCATTTTTGCCCTTGCTTCCCTTGCCTTTGGCGATGTTCCTAGGAAGA